>NC_137100.1:63242950-63247950 GCF_949357685.1 Gobio gobio | reverse complement strand
AAATATTTAAAGTGCTATTTTATGCATTTTAACAATATGAGAAAATGGAGAGACTTTTTAACGTTTAATGTTCTGTTATGTTGGTATTTAAAAGTTTCTGTTATGTTAGTGGGTTTTTTTTTCTTTTGGTGGTGAAGTGTAGAGCATGTGCTTGGGTTGAGGACCTGCTATATTTTCTACAAACACTTTTAAATGTTCAAAATAACTAAACATTAAACACTTAAACTCTAACAGGTCTTTCCATTTCCTTAAAAACACAGAAAACTCAGTCTGAACAGCAACAGCACTGGTTGGCTCAACAAGAGTGAATTACGATCAGGAAACATTCACAGAATACGTCAAATGAAACTGGTGTGATTTCTTTCACTTTGGATGAATTTTACCCATCAGTGCAATTAACCCAGTTTAAGTTCAAATAAATCAGTTCAACTGTGTGAAAATAGGTGTCATAATTATTAAGTTAGACCAACAAGCTATTTTTTTGACTGTACATACACACATTTCCATCCATGTAAATAGCTATAACTCTTTTGTCCACATTCATGATCAGGCAATTAGACACGTGTGTTTTTGTGTGTGTGTGTGTGTGTGTGTGTGTGTGTGTGTGTGTGTGTTTGCACAGGCTGCTAGATAGTGTCAGGCTGTTCTTGCATGTTTCATGTGTTTGTAGACACTTTTGCCATTGATTGTGTGTTGTCGTTGGCAGGTGTGTTATTGTGGCGGGATGTCGTGCCTGAGGCTGCATGTATTCACACACTGACCCACTTATTGTGATTCAGGCGAGAAAGGGAGAAGAGGACAAAGATCTGACATCTCATCTAAACAGACGAGGTGCATCTGATGTCTAATGACTCGCAGCAGCTGCTGCTGTGTCTAGTTTACTCTGAGCTAATGCTGTAGAGACCGTTTCACACAGTCCACATGATCTTATCCACGGTGTGCGGGATTCAGATCTCAATATGAACTCAGACACTTCTCATCAAATGATCCCAGCTGCTATCCATCAGTGCTATTTTAATACTATATATATATATATATATATATATATATATATATATATATATATATATATATATATATATATAATGTAATCATATTTTGAATTAGATTTTATTTTTATTTTTGTAAAAGTTTGTTATTTTGTTATGTATATAACACTTTACTGTAAGTAATACATTATATCTTCTCATAAATAATTGCAACCAAAGTTATAATGCATTATAATATTTGCAGATTCCTTGTTACATCTTTAATGTGTTGTTTGGCATGTGTTTTAATGCATTACACTTTCTAAAGGTGTACCAAAGAATAGATATGTATTTTAATGTATTATAACTGTGGTTACAATTATTCATGAAACGATTAAATGCATTATAAGGTGCATTACAAGGCATAATTAATGCGTTAAAATACTTTTATAATGCATTATAAAGGCTTCAAGGAACATGCTATCAAGTTTATTTTATTTCAAGTAACAAAAGTTTCTAATAACCCTGTTAGTTAACGAGTTATATATAAAATATCTTACTGTATGTCAACAATAGCTGAGATAAATGAAACTAAAAGGTGAAAAATAACATCTAAAACATATCCTTGAATACATACATTTTAACTTAAAATCTTCAACCTAAAAGTATACAATTGCTCCATTAGATTGCATCATGGGAACCCGCAGTAAACATCTCGAAGCATCTACTCATTCACAGTTTAGGCCGCTCACATCACGCTGCTGAAAGCACTAATCAAAAGCATGCACTTTTTGAATCATGAGCTGTAAAATATGGCTATAAAAGTGTAAACTGTGGAGCTAATGTTGCAAAAAGTCTCTTTCGATGAATGCATTGGTGGCGCGAGCACAGGAGGCGGCAGGTGTCTGATGCTTTTCAGCGCAGTGTTCAGTCAAAGGCTTGTGTGTTCTTTAACCGAACTGTGTGTGTATGCATTTCTGTCCTCGCCGAGTCCCACCGGACAGCAAAAGATTTTTCCTGTAAAGCTGTAGACTGATGCACAATGATGTATGAGCAGCAGTGCACATCAAAAGCTGCACATTCATCAACGTCCTGTTGGACAAAGAGCTGAACAAATAATATTAAAATAATAATATTAAAACTAGGACTCACATACAATGCACTAAGTATCCCACTGCACCTACTTGCGACTATATGAGTTTTGAGAAAGGATTTAAAATTATCATATGTTGATGCAGATTTAATGAAAAGTGGCAGATTATTGCCGCCACTGAAAAGGCACGTTCTCCTTTCAGTTTGAGACGCGTTAAAAGATTAGAAATATGTGGAGGCCTTCATACAATAATGCTCTAAACAGGATACGATATTTGACTGAAGAGAGACCAGCACTGGCAAAATATGTTGTAAGACTCCAAATCTTTGGATGATAAAAATGACTTCATTTTGGCTTTACTCTTGAGTTGATAGAAGCAACTTCTGAACACAGCATTGATTTGTTTATCAAATGTCAATGCAGAAACAAAAATGACACCTAAAGTTAAAACATGTGTATGAAGGCCAGACAAAGGTCCTCATTTACTGAAAACCATCACTGTAAACCCTAACACTCAAAATAACGAATTGGTTTGAGTAGAGCCAACTCAAATTAAACGAATTAACTTCTATGAGTATTTAGAACTTTCTTTTTCTTTTGAGGTCTCAAAACCAACACATTTTAAGTAATCTGAATTGTTTCATTGTTTTGAGTTTTATGAACTTGTTTCTTTTAATTTAGACTAACTTAAATTGAACCAAAACTGGACTGGGATTTATATTTCTATTTGCTTTGCCGTGACACTCAAAAGGGACAGTAAATGCCAAAATTAAGTGTTATATTATATTGTGTGTGCAAGATTAACGTTAAGAGGGAGATTTAGCTTAGTTTGAGAACAATGTATTATATTCAGCAAGTGCTATGCTAATGCTACCAAAGCTCCGTGTAACCAATTAGCAAGGTGGCATTTATTGAATTAGCTAGTGAAATCGAATCAAATTTCCACTACTAAAAATGTGAGATTACGTGATATTTTTAAGTTAAATGTATGAATTAACTTACTCATATATTTCAAGTTCAGAGCAATTCAAATGTATGATTACAAAATGAAAATATACAAGTTCTGCTTACTTAAACTTTACATTTCTTAACTTAGAAAATTTAAGGCAACTGATTGCCTCAATTTTTTTGAGTTTTGCCAACTTATTCGGGTTTACAGTGTGTGGAAGCAGAGGTGCCAAAAATGAAGACTTCTGTATTTGCTTCGTTTAACTGAAGGAAACTGGCAGACATCCAATGTTTACCATCTCTCAAACACTTTAAATAACCACTGTAAACATTCTTTGGATGTATGGGAAAGTAACACTGAGTGCCATCTGCATAACAGTGGTATGAAATATTATATTTCCTAAAAATGGCATACAAAGGGAGCATGAATAATGAAAACAAAACTGGACCCAATATTGAGCCCTGTGGAACCCCGTACAAAACTGATGCACGAGATGACAAATAATTGCCACATTTCTCCACAGAAAAGGATATATATTTTAAATATGAAGCAAACCAATTTAAAATCATAACCCTGAGCTGTAAACGATTCAAAAGGATGCCATGATCAAGAGTATCGAAGGCCGCACTGAGGTCCAGCAAAATTAGAACAGCAGAATTTCCAGAATCTACAAAAAAACTGTAAGTTTAGGGGTGATATCTCACTAAATCAAAGGGGGGTGGAGTAAATATATTTTGCATAAAGAAAAATAAAGCCTATATTTTCCTTAAAATCTCAGTTGATTCTCCTAAACAACAATTAAGGTAATCCTAAGAGCAAATGGAGACTTTGCCTGAGACTCCTGCATCTCAGATTTAGTGTTGTTATTGTTAACCAAGTGTACGTTTACGTCAATGAGGTTATAAAAATGGAAAAGTTTTTGCTTTGCTTTATATGTAGAGACCACCATTGTCAAAACGATCCTGTTCACACGGATCCACGGAAATGACTAAAATCGCTGTATTCTGCTGCCAGACCAGTAGATGGCGATGTAACTGTGTAAAGAAACACTTTAGACTGAACACATGACATCAATCATGACATTTTCACAAATGTACATTTTTGTAGTTTACGTGGACACGATCATTTTTCAGGTCCCCAAAACGCCGTTGTTGTGAAAATGAACGTCCAAGATGCATAAAAAGTTTTCTGTTTTTAGCTGAAAACTGCGTCTTGTAAACAGCCCCTAAAACTAAACTATAGACCAATTTGGTTTGGGAACAGTGATGACGTGTTTTGTGGGCGGAGCGGCAGAAAATGACAGTTCTGCAGTAAAACTCTATGGAAGCCATGTAATAAAACAATAAAAAGGTAATTTTGAGTTTCTATCTTACAATTTTGACTTTTTTTCTCACATTTCCGAGAAATATCAAATTACAAGATATAAACTCAATATTCCCCCTCAGAACTCAACTCAAAATTGCAAGAAAAAAGTCAAAATTGTGAGATAGCACTAAAAATGTTATGTTTAAATGTTACCTAAAACATTATAGGTTTAAATGTCATTTTATGCTAGCTAACTGTAAAGCTATTATTCCCCTTGAACTACATATGTGAACATTATGTAGATCTATTGTTTAAATCAAATTCATGCTTTAATAGTAAACTAACCATCGCAGGTTTCATCAGTCCAGTAAAATTAACGGTAAAAAAACGGCATCTGTGGTTGCCAGAACCTTATATTATATTTCGTCAACAAAAATGTGTAACAAAAACAGTGGTTCCTTGTCTCATAAAGAACCTTTAAAGGGGCTTAACGGGTTATTTGTACGGCAGTGGTGCTATATAGCACCTTAACCACTCCAAAGAACCGCTGACGAAGGGGCTTAACAGGTTCTATATACTGTATGGTAGCGGTGCTATATAGAACCTCAGTCATCCCAAAGAACTGCTGAAGCACCAAGATTTGGTGCTATACAGCATTAAAAATGGTTCCCCTATGATTAAGAAC
>NC_137100.1:63207950-63237950 GCF_949357685.1 Gobio gobio | reverse complement strand
GATACCGAGTACTGATCGGATACCTGGGTGTGTATCTGTATATACAGCTGTATATACTACTAGCCCTGTATGAATTGAACATGAACAAATACATACAGTGAACTACTGTATTTATTACAGTATTTTTACTATCTGACATGCATTTGACAGTAATATTATTTATTGTTCTTAAGCAAAAAAATGCAGCCACAAATCTAACACTGCAAACTAAAGATATTTTAGTTTTACAATATAACTTTATAAAAAAAACTGTGCAGTAAATTAATCTAGGAATATAAAAAAATGATATATTAATCAGAAAATAATCTCTTTACAACAAAACAAGTAAAAAATAAGCAACTGTCTAGGCATAATTATTATTATTAATAGAGACATATTATTATTACAAAGAGACTTAGCTAAATCTACTGTAGGCTACAAGAGCAGCTTAATATATTGTCAATTTCTTCACGTTAAACCAAACTTTATTTTGACGTGACGGTTTATGCGTTCGTGTCCTCATATAGTGACACGCGGCAGAGACTACAAAGACAGCGAGGGAGTGTCATGCGTGTGTGTGCGCGCGCCCGCGCATATGCGCCCGTCATCCACAGAGACGTATAATTTGCAGGAGTAATATTTAAAAAGTATTTTGCAGTTTAATATCCACAGACACTAGTATATATATTCGGCTACAGTCTGGAGCCCTGCGCTTAGATTAACACGGAAGCGTCTGAACGCAGCTGCGGGTACCAAATATAGCCTACTCTGGAGTCGGTAACTTACTACCGGTATTACAGAAATGCTGGTATCATCACATTTTTTAAATTTCAGCACCGACTTGGTACTTAAGTGCTCGTACTTGTGACATCCATAGTCGCCGTTTTACTGTCTGGTTGGTCCAATCTGAAATACTGCTAAACAGCGGACATACTGCTAACGCATTTTCATTTCTTCTTCGCTGCTCTAAACGGGGTTGCTTGTGGCAACACAGCACAACTTCCTGTGTTTGCAATGCATTCTGAGCAGCGAAGAAGAACCGCACAGCGGTTAGGCAAAGCTTGCGGTCATAACTAGGTCTTTTTTAATAAAATGGTATCGGATCGGTACATGGGTTCAAGTACTCGCCGATACGGATGCCAGAATTTGTTGTGGTATCGGTGATATTTCCGATAATAGTATCGGAATCAAAACAACTCTAGTGTTTTAACTATGTGCGATCTGACATTATAGAGTTGTAACGAGTAGGAAAATAGTGTGGCCCCTTTAAGAGCGCTCGCTCCCTGTTGGATCGCCTGCGTTCTGTGTGTGTGTGCGCACTGCGTCGAACTCCCATGTGTGCGTATTATTTCTGTCTTCTGTTGCTAACATTCAGTTATTTTTGTTTTATTAAGTAATGCTGTGGACGGAAATGGAGTTTGTGACGGACTCTTGTGAGAGTTCCGCAGGGAATAAAGTGCGAGCTGTTTGATGTCAATCGCCTCCGTGTTTGCTTCAACTCCAGTTATGTTTAGTGAGCTATCCGTATTTTTCACCCGGACACACGCGTTACAGAGTCCCTCACTTTACGCACACATACTCTACGCAATGTAGTCTAGTAGGTTAGACTAGGGCGCTTGAGCATTTTACGTAATTTTGCGCATTTACACTTTTGACTCTACGTTTACATTCACACACAGCTCTATTACACTCTGAGTTACATTTTAGACATTTTGCCATCAAAAATAGTTCAAAACAAAGCCACAGGACTGCTGAGCATATAAGCACACACCTCCCAGTCACTTGTTTTGTTTTGAGTTGGACTCACCTTCCTGGTTCCACTTACCTGTCTCCAGCGTTTGTTACGTGTCTGTATATCCTCTCCATCTCCAAGTCTCCATCCAGTCTCTCCACCCAGGTGTGTGCTCCATCGTCCAGCTTCTCCGCCATCCACGACCTCCTCATCCATCTTCAATGATAAAGACTGTCAGTTTTCCTATTCTCCATTCATCTACGTTACATCTCATCTGATATACTCACCATCCAGTCTGCATATATTTCTGCTGTCAATAAAACTCTGTTTTATTAATATAATCCTTGATGTGAGTCTCTGTTCCATAACAACGGCGGTGTTTAGTAACTGAATGAATGAAATGGTTGAATGAATGATTCAATGACTTACTTGTATATAAAGAAAAAAATGGCTTTATAAAGGTAAAAATGCCCATAAAAGGTAAAAAAATATATATTTAAACTTATTTGAAAAGATGATTGTCACTGCTGTGAACTGACCACCACACAGAATATAAAGAATATCAAAAACTTTAGGAGTCAGCTGTCCACACCAGTCCTAAACCTGCCAAAGCTACCAACACAATAAACACAGCAAATATATTGTCAAATTATCGTTATCGAGAAAATCTTAAATATCTAGATACAATTTTTTGCCAATATCGCACACCCATAGCCACTAGAAATATTTTGTGTAGATTTGTTAAACGAAATGTGTGCAGTTAGTGTCAACACAGGAAAAATTTATTTTAAAATGAATCTGAAGATTCAAATCAATCATTCACTCGCCCTCATGTTGTTCCAAACCTGTATGACTTTCTTTCTTCTGCGGAACACAAAAGGAAATCATTTAATGAATATCCGGCTGGGTGAATTCAATTCAATGGCACTCTTCACACACCTGCACAGCATAAAACATGTGTTTTCATGACTTCCATGATGCTTCTCCATGCGGTGTCATTTTTGTCATTTTTCTTGTGGTACTTTATGGATTTGTAACATAAAAAACACACCTGTAGGAAAGAAAGAACAGTGAAGATGAGAGCTAAAGGGAAGAGTTCATTAAAACTAGCATGCAGTCACGGTATTCCTGTCATCAAAATGTTTCCATAATTTCTGTTCTGTAAAGCACCACTTGCCCTTTTGTTCTACTTGTTAATTAGTTTATTGTTTTAAAATGCAGACAGGCTTAGTGTGACCGTGAGGCTGGCTCTGAAACTCAACCCAGAGCCAGACGTTACACATTCATGAGGTTAAAGCAGGAATGACATCATTCCTCAGGCTGCAGAGGCGTTCATGAATGTTCAAAACGCCTGACACCTGTCCTGCACGCATTAGGGGACATTCAGGACCAACTGTAGGAAGTTAAGCCTCGTTCAGACGGTTTTCAAGAAGTCTGTGTGCAAGTGTGAATGACAAAAAGCTACATTCATATGTGGTTTGAAATTCTATTCAGATTTCCATTTCAGTCTGAATGCTCTGATTGGATTTTGTGTGGTTTGTGTCCCGTAAATCTGTCAGACGTTGTTATAGGAAACATGCTGAAAGTGCTGCAGAAACAAGGTTGTTTTCGCAAAGTGCTGTGCCGAGTTCTGTGACCCTAGTAGACGCTGTATTGAGCTATTCCGACCTACTCCTAATCCTAATCTCCTAACCCTACCGTCACTAGACCCTACTAGAATTCAGCACAACGGAAAACAAAAGAGCGCCACAACACACACAAATCGAATCTGAACACTTGGGATGCACAGTGTGGACAGTCAATGATTTAGATCAGATTCCGATCGGATACACAAATAATCAGATTTGGATGGACAGTGAACGTAGCCTTAAAATTAGTCAGAGAGATGGTCTGAGAGATGCTTCAGTGACCTGCACTCTCAGAAAAAAAAGGTACAGTGGCGGTACAATTTACGTATAACTGTACCTTTAAAGGTACACAATTGGTCCTTAGGGTACAATTATACCATTGTTTTCCTCTACTTAGAGCAGGGGTTGGCCAGTTCGGTCCTAGAGAGCCGCTGTCCTGCAGAGTTTGGCTCCAACCCTAAAAGATGTCTATAGAAGCTCTTATTGAGAATGAACAGAGGTTTATATGTTGATGTTTGGTTACCATTATGGTGATCAGTGTTTCCTTTAGTCTGAAGATTCAAATCAATCATTCACTCGCCCTCATGTTGTTCCAAACCTGTATGACTTTCTTTCTTCTGCGGAACACAAAAGGAAATCATTTAATGAATATCCGGCTGGGTGAATTCAATTCAATGGCACTCTTCACACACCTGCACAGCATAAAACATGTGTTTTCATGACTTCCATGATGCTTCTCCATGCAGTGTCATTTTTGTCATTTTTCTTGTGGTACTTTATGGATTTGTAACATAAAAAACACACCTGTAGGAAAGAAATTGGTACACAATTAGTCCTTAGGGTACAATTATACCATTGTTTTCCTCTACTTAGAGCAGGGGTTGGCCAGTTCGGTCCTAGAGAGCCGCTGTCCAGCAGAGTTTGGCTCCAACCCTAAAAGACGTCTATAGAAGCTCTTATTGAGAATGAACAGAGGTTTATATGTTGATGTTTGGTTACCATTATGGTGATCAGTGTTTCCTCACTGATCACCATAATTTTTTTGTCACGTGACTCACTTCACCCCCGCACACACATAAACATACAGTCTTTTAACATTAACATCCACATACTGCAATTGCACTGCACTTTACGTCCCTATTGTTACTGCGTAACAACCTGTAATAAACCTTGCACATTATACTTCTTTATATATACATATTATATATTTTATGTTAACCACTTATTTTTAAGTCTACAGTTTATCTCACTTATCATATCCACATATTTTTTATATTTTTATTTTTATCTTATTTCCTATTTTTATCTTTTACTTGATTTATTTATAATTCTACTTATGTTAATACTTTTTATTCTAATTTTATTCTATTTCTATTTAATTTCTTGTAACTGTTATTTGCACTGTCCATGGAGCGGACCTGTTTACATTTCACTGCCAGTTGTATATTGTGTATATAACTGTGTATGTGACAAATAAAACTCTTGAATCTTGAATCTTGAATCTTCCTTTAGTTGGGCAGTTTGACTCTTGGCTTTTAATGCGAGTTTGTGGTTTTTGTTACAGTGTCAACAAAACACATAATCTGTTCAAATCAAAAGAAGCCATAAACAAAAAGTATCAAAAAATGTTAGTCAAAATATTATTAGTAACACCGAAGTGCTCGTTCTAAAGTGTCGGCTTGCTGCGCCATTCCCTTCCCCATGGAACGGATACGTGCGCTTATCTGCTCCAGTCGAGTCCCCCAGAACGGCGAATCCTGTTGAGTCCTCCGCAACCCGCGGCAGTGGCGGAGAGTCCGACGCCAGGTCTAACACGCGTATGCATTGGTGGAACTTGTGTTAGGCTGGGTTCCATATGTTGTGACCCCCTCGGCGGTCCCATTTTTACATTTACATTAACATTTATGCATTTGGCAGACGCTTTTATCCAAAGTGACTTACATTGCATTCAAGGTACACATTTTTCACATTTTGTCAGTTCTTGCTTTCCCTGGGAATCGAACCCATGACCTTGGCGTCGCTAGCGCCACGCTCTACTGTTTGAGCTACAGGAAAGCCTATGTGTATTCTTTCACGGTACGGCGAGCCGTGTCTTTTCCTCGGCAGAGCTTCCTCAGTGCGGTGTTGTTCCCCTACAAGGGCCGGGGCCACCCCTGGGACTTCCGTATGTTGTACTGCCCAAGGTCAGTCCATACGTGTAATCTCCACATGGTGATTAAACTCCCTTCGGGCATGATGTGGCTTCCGCAGCGTCCCTCCGGGCACGCTTTCCCAGCGTTATCCAATAGTCTGCTGAGTGGTTCTTGCGGAACAGCAGCAGTGACTCTCCCTACTTGAGTTTTCCCGCCCGGAACAGACGCTGGGCGCTGGAAGTGGTAGTAACTGTGGCGTTTTCCAAAGGGATCCCAATTCGTCGGTGACCGACTGAAAGGGAAAGCTTCGGTTATGTATGGTAACCCTCGTTCCCTGAAGGAGGGAATGGAGACGTACGTCCCGTCGCCACAGTTGCTGTACCATCACTGCATGGCCGAGTCACTAGTTCGGCTCCTCAGTGAAAAACAATAGTGCGAAGCTCTCGCTTCCTGTTTATACCCGCGGTCCGGGGCAGAGCACGAGATGCAAATCTCGCACGCCAATGGCTCATTGGCCCGTTCTCTATATCTCAAAGCTGATAGGGGCTCTCAGAAGTGATCCCAATTCGTCCTCCTTCAGGGAACGAGGGTTACCATACGTAACCAAGACGCTTTCTTGTTTAAGCGAAGCATTAAGGGAACGTTCCATATTATCATTTTTCAAACATTATGGGGACGTTCATTTTTGAATGGTGAACATTTTGAAACAAGTAGTAATGTTTAAAAAGCATTAGACGAATGTCCATTTAAAATGTTTCAGAAAAAATTCTCCATGAAAAATTTATAAATAATGTTTTTTTTCTAACATGTTGAGACCATATAACTATGAACGAACAATGAAGTGCATATTATAGATCCAATAACACGCACACCTACAGCTGCATACACTTCAGAAAAAAGCACTATAAAATGAAATAATTTTATTGGCTATGATTTATTTATATGTGCATATTCAAACTTGGTGCATCAAGGCACTACAATGTCAATTCACTGTTGCATGTCACATAAACTGATGCTTTCTTTTTTTTACACAAAATGGATCAAAAAACAAATTTTCTTTTTTCATAGGCAGAATTTAACATGCATGTAATACGGTCATATAAGGTCATGTGACAACAATGTTAGAAATATTTATGCATAATGCACATTGTTTCAAATTTTTTCGGAAGTATGCAATACTATTTGGACTATGCATATACTCATTAGTCATTCAAAAGAGCCTTAGATGTTTAAATCTGAGGCAGTGTTATTTAATAACATTGATATACTATTATAGTTTTTGTTAATATTTTGAATGTTGCCTTGGTAGTTTGAATTAAATAAGTTTTTATATTTTATTTCAGTTAATGTTTATATCATTTCAAGCAATGAAAATGGTTTTATGGTGTTAGTTTTAGTTATTACCAATAATAACTGTGATCTGAGCTGATTTTCAGGGCTCTGTATAAGAATAGACGGTCAAGGTGCAAACTACAATTTAATTTGCTTTCAACTGAGAAAACCCAGAGATGCAGCAGTGAGATGTGATATCGCAACAAAACAACACATTGTAAAAACGCCCAGTGTTAATGTGTTGAGGAAATTCAAAAGACATCGCATGCAAAGTGAGTTATTGTGGGAACGTCACCAAATCAAAGGTTACTGTGACATTTCCTTTTACTGGCGGAAACGAGCGAAAGAGAGCCGCTTCCATTACTCAAGCTGACCACATGTGAGAAAATGTCCCATCGCAGACGGGCATCCAGACGGGCGGCACGCTGGTCACACCAGGCCTCTGCCAACGGACACATTATAACACTTTTACACCAGTGTTTAAGAGGAGGAAAGGATGGATGTAAGACAGATCTGGGTTTTCTCACACATAAAGTGTCTACTGCACAAAAGCCACAGTCCTACAAAGTGCAACACCCACTAACAGTATTGACTCATGAGGTGAAACTTTACACCTTTGGATCACAGTAGAGAGGTAAACATGAGCATTTACAGCATACACTACAGAAACCTGCCCAAACTACATATTTAACCACAAGAAATGCCTCTTAAGACAAGACACTGCAGGCAAAGACCTTGTTTGTCATGCACTGGAGGCTATTTGGCTTTTTATAGTGTGTCGTTTCAGACAAACGAAAACATCCAGAATACACATTTAAGTGTTTGTTTTATTGCACTTGATCCATTTACGCCTTCAATTTCAATGTTTAAAGGTGGTGAGAAATCTTTTTGTCAGAAATCAAACACACACCAAACTTTACAGTTTTATTCCGAAGGATTTTACAGAGGGATTTGTTCATATGGCCTATAATTTTTATATAACATTTTATTCCTAAGACATGTTTTTTTCTGGCTGTTGACAGTATTTTCTGATTTATGAAGTGATATAAATTGAAATCCCCCTGTGTAAAAATAATACTCAACATTTCAACAAAATAAAAGCATTCTTTATCCAATGTTCAGATTTAATTCTGGTTCTGGAAATGTATGCAAAGTATTTAGTTAGATAATGCATCATATGCATATTTAAACATAACATTTCTGAAAGCTTTTTATTGAAATTCTTAAGCAATGTATATGTCAATGTATATATCAATGTGCAATATACACTAACGAGTGACCATATATATATATATATATGGTCACACTTTAGTTTAGGGTCCAATATTCACTATTAAGTAACTATTAACTATGACTTTTTACTGCTCATTAATAGTAAGGTCCTTCATAAATACCTCATTCATTCATTCATTCAAGGTAGTGGTTAAGTTTAGCTATTGGGATTCCCTGGTGGCTGTGGCTCTTTTAGCAGATAATGCGCCGACACAAAGCAAAAATGGTTCAGGAATAGTTTGAGGAGCACAACAGCGAGTTTGAGGTGTTGACTTGGCCTCCAAATTCCCCAGATCTCAATCCAATCGAGCATCTGTGAGATGTGCTGAACAAACAAGTCCGATCCATGGAGGCCCCACCTCGCAACTTACAGGACTTAAAGGATCTGCTGCTAACATCTTGGTGCCAGATACCACAGCACACCTTCAGGGGTCTAGAGGACTCCATGCCTCGACGGGTCAGGGCTGTTTTGGCAGCAAAAGGGGGACCAACACAATATTAGGACATAATGTTATGCCCGAGCGGTGTATATATGTATATATATAGCAGCTAAACGAAAAATGAAATTTCGGTCATCATCTGTCGTCCCATACATGTGTGACTTTCATTCTTCTTTGGAACACACTTTCCATTCACTCATCATCAAGATATATGCCCTTTTATTATCTTGAAAACCTTGAGATTAAATCATGAAAAGCATTATTAATTGTGAGGTCTGAGGCTGCTTCTGATTAATGTTAGAAACACTGAGCGTTTGACCATTCACACAATGATCGTTCCAGACCGGTCTTATGATAGCCTTGGAAAACATAACCACAAACATTACGTCCAAATCGCATGCAGCAGCTCTGCAATCGTCGGAAAGGCCCTCACATGCAATTAAGACACATGAAAGTGACAAAAGAAATGGTTTTCTATTTTAGCACAGTCATGCTACATGACACAATACGGAGTTGAACGTTTCAGAGCTAATGACAACCAGCTGCTCAGACGGACTGAGCTGAAAAACACATTTATGTGCACATTGTTTTTTCTATTTTTGTCGTTTCAAGCACAGCGTGAGTCATCTGTGCAAAACCCAATGCGGAGATGCTATGGTGTTCTGGACGTTTTGTTATGGTGTTGCTATAGTGCACTCATTAAAGGTACTACCATTCAGATAATTTCGAAAAAGTCAGGTTACATAAGTTGGTTTAGTGCATGAGCAATAGTAAAAGTGATGCTTGCCTTAGGGCTCGTTCACACAGAGCGTGTTTTTGGTTTGAAAATCGCGAGACACGGGCAGTGGAATGGGGAAAAAACGAGACTCGAGACTTTAAAAGTTGAACTGATTTTGACTTGAGTCGCACTTGAACCATAAATGCACAAAAAAAATTGACTGGATTCGAGGCAGTGTTAATTTTGACAGCAAATTTTGATTTAGTTTTAGTCATATTTTAGTCACCTGAATTGTTTTTAGTTTTAGTCTAATTTTAGTCGACTAAATATCATAAGATTTTAGTCGACTAAATCTACAGTAGATTTAGTCTCCTAAAATCGAATTAGTTTAGTTAAATTGTAAAACATTAAGCATTTAAGCCTTACATAACCGACTGTCACTTGAACTGACATTTTGTTTTTGACATTAAAAATACAAGAAAGAGAGCTTTTTTAAAAACATCTATATAGTTTTTATAACTTGTATTTCTGTTTTAGTTAGAAGGCCATATCAGGTGAAGCTAAAGCTTCAAATAAGTTTGTTTATTTTTTTTTATTTTTATTTCAGTTAACATTTATTTAATTTCAAGTAATGAAGATTTTTTAAAAATGGTTTTAGTTAACTATTATAACCCTGATAATTTATTGAATATGTGTCAAATACTGGTCTTTCCTCCTGACTATGAATTAAATGGGAATGAAATTAAATACAGTTTATTGTGTAACCAAAAACGAATATAAAATGCGTGACTTTCAATGATAAACAAGCTGGAAATACACCGGGACTCTTATTTTGAAATGTCTGCGCCTCTATTGCAGTTGCAGGAGCTCATTCAAGTTCAGATGACATAAAATATGCATTGTTACAACCGTCTAAAACATATTACTATATAAACATCGTAAAGTAAACATTGTCATTATTCATCAGCATTAGTTCATAAACAATTGTCTGGCATAAATGTGTGTTATTCATTGATTGAGCCGCTCTGGAGCGCTGGATTGGGGATGCGTGAGCCGTGTTTTCCAGCGGTTTGATCAGTTCAGATCAAATGTGCGCATCTGTTACACAGGACATCAGTTCTGACTGGATCTCTTCCGTAATCGTCCCTCCCTAACATTATCGTCTCGTTTTTATTTGTTGACGAAAATGACAGTTAAAATCTTTCCCTCGCGGGTCAATTTGACCCCCTTAGGAATGAATGGAATGAGAGGAATGCTTCAGTACACATCCAGCAGCCATATCACCCTGTAGCCCAAGACTGGTTTCCCACTGAAGCTAAGCAGGGCTGAGCCTGGATGGGAGACCAACTGGGAAAACCAGGATGCTGCTGCTAGTGTTAGTGAGGCCAGCAGGGGGCGCTCACCCTGTGGTCTGTGTGGGTCCTAATGCCCCAGTATAGTGATGGGGACACTATACTGTAACAAGCACCGTCCTTCGGATGAGATGTTAAACCGAGGTCCTGACTCTCTGTGGTCATTAAAAATCCCAGGATGTTCTTTAGATAAAGAGTAGGGGTGTAACCCCGGCATCCTGGCCAAATTTGCCCAATGGCCTCCTAATCATCCCCATATACTGATTTGTTTCCTCATTCGGTCTCCTCTCCACTAATAAGCTGGTGTGTGTGGTGGGCGTTCATCATCCAGGTGGATTCTGCACATTGGTGGTGGTTGAGGAGATCCCCCCCCCCCCCTTCTATGTAAAGCACTTTGAGTGCCTAGAAAAGCGCTATATAAATGTAACGAATTATAGAAAAACCTAAAAATGCTCAACATTCAAACTAAAACGTTACAAAAAATAATTTGATAATGTCTACGTGTGTATCTGAATCATAGACCGTAAAAAAATATGGACGACGCGACTTCATTGGCTTCCGCTGAAGTAACTGAAGCCTCCGGAGGTCTGAATATGGCGCTGATATCTTGTGCAGATTTGGGACATAGTCTGTGCGGTAGAGCCGCGATATCAAAAGCCCGCCCACGCTCTCACAGATGCAGAACAATTCATTATGTTGGTGTGAAATACACAGTTATGGAAATTAAAGCTCCAATCTCCTCCAAAAAATCCAGAAAAAAGTCCATTAGTGCCTCACTCAGAGAAGCTGTCAATCATGCCATTTTTATAGCATCAAATAACAACTTGAAATGAAATCATCGTGATAAAAACTGCCTACAATGACAGAAACCAACTTTCGGAAAAAATTATTTGAAGTATAATTTGATTGTTTAGTTTGTCTCGCGTCCATTAGAAAACACGGATGGGCGGGGCTTATGAGCTATACTGGGACCAACCACCGGGGGGGCGATCGAGGCGCGGAGGCTTCAGTTTCTGAGAGGAGTGCTGCAGGCTTTATCTGAATGCATTCGGACTTTAGGACCCAGCGGCACAGCTCATTTGCTCCATATAGAGCTATAAGGCCATGAAATTATATTATAATTTTTTCCACAAGAGGTCGGCAAAGACACCCAATTTAAGATATTTTGAGCTGAATTAAAAGGGTTATGCATGAAATTGTGAGTTATTTTGAATTGAAGTTAAAAGAATGTGAAGAATGTACTTAAATGACTATTTATTGATAAAATCTAGTAATTAAAACAAAGGTAAAAAAAAAAAAAATTTGCATTTAAATTTTTTTATCAAAATTAAATTAAATAAGCTTTCTGGACAAAGAAAAAATTAAGTATAATTTTAGGGCTTCCGGTCATTTTGACCTGCGAGAGAAGGATTTGTTACAAAGTGTGAGGGACTTATGGACATACTACATCTGCCATGTTGTCATTATCATGTGACCTACCAGCGTCAGTTGAGTCGCTTCACTGTAGGCCTGTCCTGATTGGTCGATACAATCGACTGCGTCAACGCTGTTAATAAGTTGGGTATGATATGAAATTGTATTAGTACCACTACTTTAAGAAATGACAGCACTCTAATAAGAGCAGTATTTCTTCCTTTACATCGATGTGTGACAGCAGGAGTGAGGACGTGTGTGTGAGCTCACTAAACAATGGAAACCGAACAGTCAAATATATACGCGTAGCTCAGGGAAATGGCGAGTATTCGGGTAAACGCAGTCGGATGTGTCTTTAGTGAACATATACAGAGTTGAACGAGAAATCGGGTGTTACAATGAATTTGGTCCGTGCAGCTCTTAAAGGGCCGGACCTCATATTCTGTGTGAAGCAGGGCAGGAACATGCCGGCCACGTGAGTTTTTAGGGTTTTTTAACCCTAAAACAATGATAAAAACAATGAATAGTAAGTTCTGTCATATTATTCAATTAATTTTACTGTTTTTTGCCATGGTATTGATTCAGTATTAGTATTGAGGTATTTTTAGTCTGGTATCGTATCGAAGTCATAATTTTGGTTTCGTGACAACACTATTCTAAATGAAAAAAGTATTTGCTGATATTCTCTTTTTTTGTTATGTTGGTTTACAAATTTGTACCTTTTTACATTTTTACTCTTTTAGTTTTACATTTTGTCAAGCCACTACTGAAGGCCAACGTTGCAAATTAAATTAAATGTTTTTAAGTCAAATTGTTGAAAATTATTATGATAAATTAGTCGATAGATTAATCAATATAAAAATCGTTTAGTGGCAGCCCTACTTCACTGTCATTCATAATCCCGTCGCCTCATGGGATAATAACAGTGTCCATCATATGCACACTTCAGAATCCCGCCGGAAGCAGTAGTCCCATCCGGGGACTTTTTGCCTGTGAATTCAGACATACTACTTTGGTCACATACTGTTTTTCGCCTACTATATAGTAGGGAAGTATGCGCTTTCAGATGCAGCCGTAGGTTTTCAACTAACAGATCAAAGTGTGCCCTTAAACCCACGGCCTAACCTCAACCTCTCAGTGCTCACTCTCGCTCGTAACGCCCCTGAGGGAAACTCGGCCCTCACTACTTTCAGAAGAAATGTGAAAATGCCATCAGGGCAAGAAAAAAAAATCCTAATGGGCTTGACCTCAGTGAAACGAGTGACGTTTTCATGGTTTCTGATGCCAATTGTGATTGTAAGGCATTGAAATGAAGCTGCTGAAAGATGGAAAAGTCGAGTTTTGCCACACTCTAAAAAATGCTGGGTTAAAAATAACCCAAGTTGGGTTGAAAATGGACTAACCCAGCGATTGGGTTGTTTTAAGCGAACATTTAACCCAACCGCTGGGTTAAAACATCCCATTCACTGGGTTAAAACTACCCAATCGCTGGGTTAAAACAACCCAATTGCTGGGTTAGTCCATTTTCAACCCAACTTGGGTTGTTTTAGCCTAGCATTTTTTAGAGTGCAGGATTTGAGGTTGGAAAAAAAAGTGTGTTTAAATTATTTATTCTCATCTAATCAAGCATTATATTTCACAGTCATTTTAAATAATATTTAATTAAAATAATAAAATAAATAAAATAATATTTAATTTACATTCATGCATTTAGCAGATGCTTTTATCCAAACTGACCTGCATTGCATTTATACTATACTGGCAAAAAGTTTAATAATTAAGAGTTGTCTTTGAAAGAAGTCTCTTATAATCATATTAGAATGATTTCTGAAGGGTCATGTGACACTGAAGACTGGAGTAATGATGCTGAAAATTCAGCTTTGACCACAGGAAAAAATGACATTTTAAATATATTCACATACAAAACAAGATTGTAATAATATTTCACAATTTTAATTGTATTTTTGATCAAATAAATGCATCATTTGTGAGCAGAAGAGACTTCTTTAAAAAAAATCGGAATTATTCGAAACTTTTGGCCTGTTGTATAAGTTTGATCAGTTCATGCATTGAACCCAGGGTTTGAGCTACAGAAATAACATACATCATTTCAATTATTTCCATTAAAAAGTCTTTTTAGTGGCAAGCATCACTATTATTATTGTCTGGCAGAGACCAGAATGTCTCAGTAAGTAGGCTGCACCTTATTTTTCCTCTGGTCTAAAAGTCTAGATTATGTCCTGCACTTAATTAAATTTGCAATATAATATTTAATCTCCTGCTACACTCAAAAGCAATCAGAGTATCTCTCACATGCTAAAGGGTAATGGCATTGTGTAAACTATTCTCTGGATATACAGCACTCTTATTCTTTGTGTGTTCTACAGATCTGGCTGATATGAGAAATTAAAAATCACATGTAAAAACAGGTTGTTAAAGTTATGACAGCTCCATATTGTGCTAAAGCAAACAGCTCGCAGGGGAAAACCCAACGCGCTGTCTGCGTGTAATCTCCCATTATAGCTTTATGGACGGAGGGTCCGAGTTTCATAACAAGTGTGCAAATAATCGGACAGATCTCTCACAACACAGTTTACAGATCTGCGCTAAAGCTATGTAAACTAGAGCGATGTGTGTCAAGCGTATACTCACTCTGCTCAGTGTCATATTGAGCTGAAACACAATCACTTCACACGTGGCTGCATCTGATAGAGATGAGATACAGCATCTGATAGAGATGAGATACAGCACCTGATAGAGATGAGATACAGCATCTGATAGAGATGAGATACAGCACCTGATAGAGATGAGATACAGCATCTGATAGAGATGAGATACAGCATCTGATAGAGATGAGATACAGCATCTGATAGAGATGAGATACAGCATCTGATAGAGATGAGATACAGCACCTGATAGAGATGAGATACAGCATCTGATAGAGATGAGATACAGCACCTGATAGAGATGAGATACAGCATCTGATAGAGATGAGATACAGCATCTGATAGAGATGAGATACAGCACCTGATAGAGATGAGATACAGCACCTGATAGAGATGAGATACAGCACCTGATAGAGATGAGATACAGCATCTGATAGAGATGAGATACAGCATCTGATAGAGATGAGATACAGCATCTGATAGAGATGAGATACAGCATCTGATAGAGATGAGATACAGCATCTGATAGAGATGAGATACAGCACCTGATAGAGATGAGATACAGCATCTGATAGAGATGAGATACAGCATCTGATAGAGATGAGATACAGCATCTGATAGAGATGAGATACAGCATCTGATAGAGATGAGATACAGCATCTGATAGAGATGAGATACAGCATCTGATAGAGATGAGATACAGCATCTGATAGAGATGAGATACAGCATCTGATAGAGATGAGATACAGCATCTGATAGAGATGAGATACAGCACCTGATAGAGATGAGATACAGCATCTGATAGAGATGAGATACAGCATCTGATAGAGATGAGATACAGCATCTGATAGACATGAGATACAGCATCTGATAGAGATGAGATACAGCATCTGATAGAGATGAGATACAGCATCTGATAGAGATGAGATACAGCATCTGATAGAGATGAGATACAGCACCTGATAGAGATGAGATACAGCATCTGATAGAGATGAGATACAGCATCTGATAGAGATGAGATACAGCATCTGATAGAGATGAGATACAGCATCTGATAGAGATGAGATACAGCATCTGATAGAGATGAGATACAGCATCTGATGATAGAGATGAGATACAGCATCTGATAGAGATGAGATACAGCACCTGATAGAGATGAGATACAGCATCTGATAGAGATGAGATACAGCATCTGATAGAGATGAGATACAGCACCTGATAGAGATGAGATACAGCATCTGATAGAGATGAGATACAGCATCTGATAGAGATGAGATACAGCATCTGATAGAGATGAGATACAGCATCTGATAGAGATGAGATACAGCATCTGATAGAGATGAGATACAGCATCTGATGATAGAGATGAGATACAGCACCTGATAGAGATGAGATACAGCACCTGATAGAGATGAGATACAGCATCTGATAGAGATGAGATACAGCATCTGATAGAGATGAGATACAGCATCTGATAGAGATGAGATACAGCATCTGATAGAGATGAGATACAGCATCTGATAGAGATGAGATACAGCACCTGATAGAGATGAGATACAGCATCTGATAGAGATGAGATACAGCATCTGATAGAGATGAGATACAGCATCTGATGATAGAGATGAGATACAGCATCTGATAGAGATGAGATACAGCACCTGATAGAGATGAGATACAGCACCTGATAGAGATGAGATACAGCATCTGATAGAGATGAGATACAGCACCTGATAGAGATGAGATACAGCACCTGATAGAGATGAGATACAGCATCTGATAGAGATGAGATACAGCACCTGATAGAGATGAGATACAGCACCTGATAGAGATGAGATACAGCATCTGATAGAGATGAGATACAGCATCTGATGATAGAGATGAGATACAGCATCTGATAGAGATGAGATACAGCATCTGATAGAGATGAGATACAGCATCTGATAGAGATGAGATACAGCACCTGATAGAGATGAGATACAGCACCTGATAGAGATGAGATACAGCATCTGATAGAGATGAGATACAGCATCTGATAGAGATGAGATACAGCATCTGATAGAGATGAGATACAGCATCTGATAGAGATGAGATACAGCATCTGATAGAGATGAGATACAGCATCTGATAGAGATGAGATACAGCATCTGATAGAGATGAGATACAGCATCTGATAGAGATGAGATACAGCATCTGATAGAGATGAGATACAGCATCTGATAGAGATGAGATACAGCATCTGATAGAGATGAGATACAGCATCTGATAGAGATGAGATACAGCATCTGATAGAGATGAGATACAGCATCTGATAGAGATGAGATACAGCATCTGATAGAGATGAGATACAGCACCTGATAGAGATGAGATACAGCATCTGATAGAGATGAGATACAGCATCTGATAGAGATGAGATACAGCATCTGATAGAGATGAGATACAGCATCTGATAGAGATGAGATACAGCACCTGATAGAGATGAGATACAGCATCTGATGATAGAGATGAGATACAGCATCTGATAGAGATGAGATACAGCATCTGATAGAGATGAGATACAGCATCTGATAGAGATGAGATACAGCACCTGATAGAGATGAGATACAGCATCTGATAGAGATGAGATACAGCATCTGATAGAGATGAGATACAGCATCTGATAGAGATGAGATACAGCACCTGATAGAGATGAGATACAGCATCTGATAGAGATGAGATACAGCATCTGATAGAGATGAGATACAGCATCTGATAGAGATGAGATACAGCACCTGATAGAGATGAGATACAGCATCTGATAGAGATGAGATACAGCATCTGATAGAGATGAGATACAGCATCTGATAGAGATGAGATACAGCACCTGATAGAGATGAGATACAGCATCTGATAGAGATGAGATACAGCATCTGATAGAGATGAGATACAGCATCTGATAGAGATGAGATACAGCATCTGATAGAGATGAGATACAGCACCTGATAGAGATGAGATACAGCATCTGATAGAGATGAGATACAGCATCTGATAGAGATGAGATACAGCATCTGATAGAGATGAGATACAGCATCTGATAGAGATGAGATACAGCACCTGATAGAGATGAGATACAGCATCTGATAGAGATGAGATACAGCATCTGATAGAGATGAGATACAGCACCTGATAGAGATGAGATACAGCATCTGATAGAGATGAGATACAGCACCTGATAGAGATGAGATACAGCATCTGATAGAGATGAGATACAGCACCTGATAGAGATGAGATACAGCATCTGATAGAGATGAGATACAGCACCTGATAGAGATGAGATACAGCATCTGATAGAGATGAGATACAGCATCTGATAGAGATGAGATACAGCATCTGATAGAGATGAGATACAGCATCTGATAGAGATGAGATACAGCATCTGATAGAGATGAGATACAGCACCTGATAGAGATGAGATACAGCATCTGATAGAGATGAGATACAGCATCTGATAGAGATGAGATACAGCATCTGATAGAGATGAGATACAGCATCTGATAGAGATGAGATACAGCATCTGATAGAGATGAGATACAGCATCTGATAGAGATGAGATACAGCATCTGATAGAGATGAGATACAGCATCTGATAGAGATGAGATACAGCATCTGATGATAGAGATGAGATACAGCATCTGATAGAGATGAGATACAGCATCTGATAGAGATGAGATACAGCATCTGATAGAGATGAGATACAGCACCTGATAGAGATGAGATACAGCATCTGATAGAGATGAGATACAGCATCTGATAGAGATGAGATACAGCATCTGATAGAGATGAGATACAGCATCTGATAGAGATGAGATACAGCATCTGATGATAGAGATGAGATACAGCACCTGATAGAGATGAGATACAGCACCTGATAGAGATGAGATACAGCATCTGATAGAGATGAGATACAGCATCTGATAGAGATGAGATACAGCATCTGATAGAGATGAGATACAGCACCTGATAGAGATGAGATACAGCATCTGATAGAGATGAGATACAGCATCTGATAGAGATGAGATACAGCACCTGATAGAGATGAGATACAGCATCTGATAGAGATGAGATACAGCATCTGATAGAGATGAGATACAGCATCTGATAGAGATGAGATACAGCATCTGATGATAGAGATGAGATACAGCACCTGATAGAGATGAGATACAGCACCTGATAGAGATGAGATACAGCATCTGATAGAGATGAGATACAGCATCTGATAGAGATGAGATACAGCATCTGATGATAGAGATGAGATACAGCACCTGATAGAGATGAGATACAGCACCTGATAGAGATGAGATACAGCACCTGATAGAGATGAGATACAGCATCTGATAGACATGAGATACAGCACCTGATAGAGATGAGATACAGCATCTGATAGAGATGAGATACAGCATCTGATAGAGATGAGATACAGCACCTGATAGAGATGAGATACAGCATCTGATAGAGATGAGATACAGCATCTGATAGAGATGAGATACAGCATCTGATAGAGATGAGATACAGCACCTGATAGAGATGAGATACAGCATCTGATAGAGATGAGATACAGCATCTGATAGAGATGAGATACAGCATCTGATAGAGATGAGATACAGCACCTGATAGAGATGAGATACAGCATCTGATAGAGATGAGATACAGCATCTGATAGAGATGAGATACAGCACCTGATAGAGATGAGATACAGCATCTGATAGAGATGAGATACAGCACCTGATAGAGATGAGATACAGCATCTGATAGAGATGAGATACAGCATCTGATAGAGATGAGATACAGCACCTGATAGAGATGAGATACAGCATCTGATAGAGATGAGATACAGCATCTGATAGAGATGAGATACAGCATCTGATAGAGATGAGATACAGCATCTGATAGAGATGAGATACAGCATCTGATAGAGATGAGATACAGCATCTGATAGAGATGAGATACAGCATCTGATAGAGATGAGATACAGCATCTGATAGAGATGAGATACAGCATCTGATAGAGATGAGATACAGCATCTGATAGAGATGAGATACAGCATCTGATAGAGATGAGATACAGCATCTGATAGAGATGAGATACAGCACCTGATAGAGATGAGATACAGCATCTGATAGAGATGAGATACAGCATCTGATAGAGATGAGATACAGCACCTGATAGAGATGAGATACAGCACCTGATAGAGATGAGATACAGCCTCTGATAGAGATGAGATACAGCACCTGATAGAGATGAGATACAGCACCTGATAGAGATGAGATACAGCATCTGATAGAGATGAGATACAGCATCTGATAGACATGAGATACAGCATCTGATAGAGATGAGATACAGCATCTGATAGAGATGAGATACAGCATCTGATAGAGATGAGATACAGCACCTGATAGAGATGAGATACAGCCTCTGATAGAGATGAGATACAGCATCTGATAGAGATGAGATACAGCATCTGATAGACATGAGATACAGCATCTGATAGAGATGAGATACAGCATCTGATAGAGATGAGATACAGCATCTGATAGAGATGAGATACAGCACCTGATAGAGATGAGATACAGCATCTGATAGAGATGAGATACAGCATCTGATAGAGATGAGATACAGCATCTGATAGAGATGAGATACAGCATCTGATAGAGATGAGATACAGCATCTGATAGAGATGAGATACAGCATCTGATAGAGATGAGATACAGCATCTGATAGAGATGAGATACAGCATCTGATAGAGATGAGATACAGCACCTGATAGAGATGAGATACAGCATCTGATAGAGATGAGATACAGCATCTGATAGAGATGAGATACAGCATCTGATAGAGATGAGATACAGCATCTGATAGAGATGAGATACAGCATCTGATAGAGATGAGATACAGCATCTGATAGAGATGAGATACAGCATCTGATAGAGATGAGATACAGCATCTGATAGAGATGAGATACAGCATCTGATAGAGATGAGATACAGCACCTGATAGAGATGAGATACAGCACCTGATAGACATGAGATACAGCATCTGATAGAGATGAGATACAGCATCTGATAGAGATGAGATACAGCATCTGATAGAGATGAGATACAGCACCTGATAGAGATGAGATACAGCACCTGATAGAGATGAGATACAGCATCTGATAGAGATGAGATACAGCACCTGATAGAGATGAGATACAGCATCTGATAGAGATGAGATACAGCATCTGATAGAGATGAGATACAGCACCTGATAGAGATGAGATACAGCATCTGATAGAGATGAGATACAGCATCTGATAGAGATGAGATACAGCATCTGATAGAGATGAGATACAGCACCTGATAGAGATGAGATACAGCATCTGATAGAGATGAGATACAGCATCTGATAGAGATGAGATACAGCACCTGATAGAGATGAGATACAGCATCTGATAGAGATGAGATACAGCACCTGATAGAGATGAGATACAGCATCTGATAGAGATGAGATACAGCACCTGATAGAGATGAGATACAGCATCTGATAGAGATGAGATACAGCATCTGATAGAGATGAGATACAGCACCTGATAGAGATGAGATACAGCATCTGATAGAGATGAGATACAGCACCTGATAGAGATGAGATACAGCATCTGATAGAGATGAGATACAGCACCTGATAGAGATGAGATACAGCACCTGATAGAGATGAGATACAGCACCTGATAGACATGAGATACAGCATCTGATAGACATGAGATACAGCATCTGATAGAGATGAGATACAGCACCTGATAGAGATGAGATACAGCACCTGATAGAGATGAGATACAGCATCTGATAGAGATGAGATACAGCACCTGATAGAGATGAGATACAGCACCTGATAGAGATGAGATACAGCATCTGATAGAGATGAGATACAGCATCTGATAGAGATGAGATACAGCACCTGATAGAGATGAGATACAGCATCTGATAGAGATGAGATACAGCACCTGATAGAGATGAGATACAGCACCTGATAGAGATGAGATACAGCATCTGATAGAGATGAGATACAGCATCTGATAGAGATGAGATACAGCATCTGATAGAGATGAGATACAGCATCTGATAGAGATGAGATACAGCATCTGATAGAGATGAGATACAGCATCTGATAGAGATGAGATACAGCATCTGATAGAGATGAGATACAGCACCTGATAGAGATGAGATACAGCATCTGATAGAGATGAGATACAGCATCTGATAGAGATGAGATACAGCACCTGATAGAGATGAGATACAGCATCTGATAGAGATGAGATACAGCATCTGATAGACATGAGATACAGCACCTGATAGAGATGAGATACAGCATCTGATAGACATGAGATACAGCATCTGATAGAGATGAGATACAGCATCTGATAGACATGAGATACAGCATCTGATAGAGATGAGATACAGCATCTGATAGAGATGAGATACAGCATCTGATAGAGATGAGATACAGCATCTGATAGAGATGAGATACAGCATCTGATAGAGATGAGATACAGCACCTGATAGAGATGAGATACAGCATCTGATAGAGATGAGATACAGCATCTGATAGAGATGAGATACAGCATCTGATAGAGATGAGATACAGCATCTGATAGAGATGAGATACAGCATCTGATAGAGATGAGATACAGCATCTGATAGAGATGAGATACAGCATCTGATAGAGATGAGATACAGCATCTGATAGAGATGAGATACAGCACCTGATAGAGATGAGATACAGCATCTGATAGAGATGAGATACAGCATCTGATAGAGATGAGATACAGCACCTGATAGAGATGAGATACAGCATCTGATAGAGATGAGATACAGCATCTGATAGAGATGAGATACAGCATCTGATAGAGATGAGATACAGCATCTGATAGACATGAGATACAGCATCTGATAGAGATGAGATACAGCATCTGATAGACATGAGATACAGCATCTGATAGAGATGAGATACAGCATCTGATAGAGATGAGATACAGCATCTGATAGAGATGAGATACAGCATCTGATAGAGATGAGATACAGCATCTGATAGAGATGAGATACAGCATCTGATAGAGATGAGATACAGCATCTGATAGAGATGAGATACAGCACCTGATAGAGATGAGATACAGCATCTGAACGTCTCCCGGCTCTGCTTCTGCAAAATCAACACAATGAGTGTAAAGAAAGGTGTTCATCAACATGTATGCTTTTATCTAATGCAACTTGCATTTGCCAACTCATGCCATGCCATATTTGATGAATAACCGCTTATATAAAAACGAATTAAATGCCATTTATGAATAAATAAACTATATAATATTAATTGAATTGAATTATTTATTTATTTATAAATAGCAGTTATTAAGATCAAATATGGCATGGCATGGGTTTGATATAAATAAAATATATTCATGGATTATTGATTGATAACATGATTATTTATTAATTTATTTAGTACTATAAATAATGTATTATATACATAATAATTTATTATTATTATTATATTTATATATTTACTTATTTATATATAATAATCTATATAATATTTAAATAATATATATAAATAAATGACATGTATGATTTATTTTTATTTACTACATAAATGTATATATATACAGAATATATATATATATAATATATATATATAATATATATATATATATATATATATATATATACTTTGTGTACTATATATTATGTATTAAATACATGATTTATTATATATAATTATATTATATATTATATTTATAAAAAAATTCATATTTAGAATATTTAATAAATTATATGTGATTTATTCATTAATTTATTGAATGTATTATATATATATATATATATATATATATATATATATATATATATATATATATATATATATATATATATATATATATATATATATAAATATTTGAAAAATCAATTGATCTATCAATCATTATTGATTTATTTATTATAGGCATAATAATTGTATATTATATTATATAATAATATTTATGTACTATATATTATTTATTATTTGCATATCAATTTATTATTATTATTATTATGTAATTATATGTATATTATATATATGAGAATTTTTACTATTTAGAATATTTAAATAATATATGAATAAATGTATTTATATTTATTGATCTATTTATTTAATATATAAGAATTTACACACACACACACACACACACACACACACACACACACACACACACACACACACACACACACACACACACACACACACACACACACACACACACACACACACACACACACACACACACACACACACACACACACACACACACACACACACACATATATATATATATATATATATATATATATATATATATATATATATATATATATATATATATATATATATATAAAATATGTGGATTATTTTCAACCAAACATTATAAACAAACACAATCACAAAAATGAATTATTAGTCTGTAATAGAGCCGTCATGTTTTCTTCAAAGACTAAAGCACAGTGGGTGGAACTGAAGTTGGCAGGGTCATTTGTGATGAAATACACCAAATGCTCCAGAAGCCAAAATATCAGTATTTATGTCAGAGCTGGTATAGCGCTCATAAATCGCAGATTCACAGTTCGCAATACACATCATAAACGTTTTAAGTAAGCCAGGGTAAAATCCATGAGGATAGAAGCTATCGTTGAATCTGACCCTCAAGCAAAAAGAATATATCTGCCTTAAGTGAGCTTCAAGAAGTGATATTTTATCATGATTAACACGCAGAAGAAGGAAAGAGAGATGTGTGGATGGCAGACTCACAGCAAGACATCCAACGGACTGGCTTTGAGTGGTTTCTCAGGTCACAGATAGGCCGTTTCTTCAGCTGCATGGGAAAGGTGCTGTCGCTAGGAGCGACGGCAGGGTTAAAGCACAGGGGTCATCGCCAAGGCGTGAGGCGCCTCGGGTCCCGACATCCAAAAACATTAACCCTTCCCAGCATTCCACAGACGTCTGCCAGTGAGCTGCGATCACACCAAATATTAGCATCTGAAAATGAATAAGCCCATTTGGATATCTCACCTTTGATCAAAGTGTGACTTGACTTGACTTTCAATCTTTCAAAATGAGTGAATACATTTTTTTGTAAAATGCTCATAGTTAACAATGTTATATTATTTGCATTTTATTTATCAAATTAATTAAATTGTATTATTATATTAAAGGGTTAGTTCACCCAAAAATGAAAATTCTGTCATTAATGACTTCCCCTCATGTCGTTCGACACCCGTCAGACCTCCGTTCATCTTCAGACACAAATGAAGATATTTTAGTGTAAATCTGATGGCTCTGAAAGGCCTCCATTGACACAATGGCACGCTTCACTCTCAAGACCCTTAAAAAGTACTAAAGACGTCGTTACAAAGTCCATCTCACTACAGTGGTTCTAAAATAACTTTATAAATCTGCGATAATAGTTTTTGTGCGCAAAAAACCCTAAATAACGACTTCTATAGCGATGACGATTTCAAAACAAGGCTTCATGAAGCTTCGAAGCGTTATGAATCAGTGAGTCGATTCAGTGGTTTGAATCGCCAGATTTCAGCAGTTTGGCGGTTTGACACGCGATCCGAATCATGATTCGACTCACTGATTCATAACGCTTCGAAGCTTCATGATGCCTTGTTTTGAAATCGTCATCACTATGTAAGTCATTATTTAGGGTTTTTTTGCGCACAAAAACTATTTGATTCTGATTCATAAAGTTATTTTAGAACCACTGTAGTGAGATGGACTTTGTAACGACGTCTTTAGTACCTTTTAAGGGTCTTGAGAGTGTAAAGTGCATTGTGCCAATGGAGGCCTTTCAGAGGCATCAGATTTACACTAAAATATCTTCATTTGTGTTCTGAAGATGAACGGAGGTCTGACGGGTGTCGAACGACATGAGGGTAAGTCATTAATGACAGAATTTTCATTTTTGGGTGAACTAACCCTTTAACGTTCACAAAAAATATGAAGCAACACAACATTTTTTAACATTGATAATAATAATAAATGTTTCTTGAGCATCAAATCATCATAGAATGTTTTCTGAAGGGTCATGTGACACTGAAGACTGGAGTAATGATGCTGAAAATTCAGCTTTGATCACAGGAATAAATTACATTTTAAAATTTACATAGAAAACAGTTATTTTGAATCCTAATAATATTTCAACATTTTTACTGTATTTTTGGTCAGATAAATCAGCCTTGATGAGCAGAAGAGACTTCCCCTTGAAATCAAAGTGGAAGTTTTTAGCTTTTAGCATGAATATGTTAGCTTTACTGTTATCTATAAGCTTGTGCGCTCCAAGACAATGACAAAATTCACATTTAGAAGATATACGCATTCATAACATACAGTCTCTCAATTCCGCCAATATGGATCAATGATTTTGATGACATCACTCTGCACTTCTGCTTCTCATCAGATTTTCTGTCCAATTAAATGCTCTCTAGAATCTAAAGCCACGCCCCCTACACTATAGATGCTGAAGCTGCGGCTGAAATCGACACGACAGCACAGAGCGGATCATGTGATCGAGTCGGTCCAGAGTCACGACAGCACAGAGCGGATCATGTGATCGAGTCGGTCCAGAGTCACGACAGCACAGAGCGGATCATGTGATCGATTCGAGTCACGACAGCACAGAGCGGATCATGTGATCGAGTCGGTCCAGAGTCACGACAGCACAGAGCGGATCATGTGATCGAGTCGAGACACGACAGCACAGAGCGGATCATGTGATCGAGTCGAGACACGACAGCACAGAGCGGATCATGTGATCGAGTCGAGACACGACAGCACAGAGCGGATCATGTGATCGAGTCGGTCCAGAGTCACGACAGCCCAGAGCGGATCATGTGATCGAGTCGAGTCACGACAGCACAGAGCGGATCATGTGATCGAGTCGGTCCAGAGTCACGACAGCACAGAGCGGATCATGTGATCGAGTCGAGTCACGACAGCACAGAGCGGATCATGTGATCGAGTCGGTCCAGAGTCACGACAGCACAGAGCGGATCATGTGATCGAGTCGGTCCAGAGTCACGACAGCACAGAGCGGATCATGTGATCGAGTCGAGTCACGACAGCACAGAGCGGATCATGTGATCGAGTCGGTCCAGAGTCACGACAGCACAGAGCGGATCATGTGATCGAGTCGGTCCAGAGACACGACAGCACAGAGCGGATCATGTGATCGAGTCGGTCCAGAGTCACGACAGCACAGAGCGGATCATGTGATCGAGTCGGTCCAGAGTCACGACAGCACAGAGCGGATCATGTGATCGAGTCGGTCCAGAGTCACGACAGCACAGAGCGGATCATGTGATCGAGTCGGTCCAGAGTCACGACAGCACAGAGCGGATCATGTGATCGAGTCGGTCCAGAGTCACGACAGCCAGAGCGGATCATGTGATCGAGTCGGTCCAGAGTCACGACAGCACAGAGCGGATCATGTGATCGAGTCGGTCCAGAGTCACGACAGCACAGAGCGGATCATGTGATCGAGTCGGTCCAGAGTCACGACAGCCAGAGCGGATCATGTGATCGAGTCGGTCCAGAGTCAAGACAGCACAGAGCGGATCATGTGATCGAGTCGGTCCAGAGTCACGACAGCACAGAGCGGATCATGTGATCGAGTTTGTGCAGACCTGGGGCACGTTCAAAGCTCAAACCGGTGCGCAACGTTTTGCTACGGTTTCCAGTTGAACGTCATGTTTCCTGGAAACGGTGTGTAACGGTGTGCAAAAGGTTTGAGATGCGTTTGATCTCGTTTGGTGGGTGTGTCAAAAATGTCAGCCCAATCTGCGGCAAAATGTATATAAACCACGCGGTATTAAAGAGACAGCTCACACAATGGAAGTAAAGTTGTTTAATGTGTCCGCTGGTATTAGAAGATATGATTGTCGTAAGAGTTTTATAGTAATATATATATATATATATATAATCAACATGATGATGTATTTATTTATATCTTTAGCTTAATTGCAAGGCAAGTTTATTTATATACCAAATTTGATATATGGTAATTAAGTGCTTGACATAAAGTGAGAAAGAGAATACAAGCTATTAAAAAAGTAAGAACTAGAAATAAAATGATTTAAGTTAGAATTGATTACCAGGAGATAAAAAAGGTTCATTAAATGGGATTGGGATGTTGTCTTTTATTCTGGACGGCAAGGGCAGTGATTGCATGTATTTTGCAGTATTAAACACGTATTTATATCGATTTCATCAGGCTCCGAAAATTCCTCAAAAAGAACACAAAGAATGGCCTTCTCGGCTGCCATAGTTACAACTCTTGCGTCAACAGAACAGGGTGTTCAACGCAGCACCGTTTCCGTTTAAAAAAAACGTTTTCCAACGTTTTGTCGGGGCTGAACGCAGCCCAGAAAGCGTATCGGACCCGTTTGAGTTCTGCACAGAATGCTGTGTTTTAAAGCGATATGGAGGAGATTATGAGGAAACTGCAGCTTTACTGAGCTCAACGGCTCTGGCCGAGCTGTGACATAAACTAAACACTATTGGCTGTTTTAAAAAGGGGGAGGAGCTGTTTGATATGCCCCGCCCTGTCTTCCTGTTTCAGTGGAAATTACATCAACACATTGAATAATGCTCCACGTTCCAGGGCACTTCTGACCCCAAACAACAGTGTATGTTAACCTACAATAAACAAAGTACATTTTGTTTAATGTCACTGTGACTCTATAAGTACATGTTTTGATCAAGTGTTGCTCTAGTTTAGCCTGGCTCCGCCCTCCTACGTACTTCCGCTCAATTTTCAATTTCCTTCAGTACTCCATCTGGGATTGCGGTATATTCTCTAGTAAGTCCTGAAACACGTCCTATGCAAGTGCTTCTGTTATGTGTACTTAATATAATGTGGCAATTTCCTTCAAATGTCCCTGTAAAGTTTGACAGCACTCACTAGAGCACACATTATAGTTTCCTTCAAAGGTCTGAGCCAATAAATCAGATGAGTTATTACTTAAGAAGCGAGCTATGACATTATTGTCTGTTTAACTTTTGCTCCACCTTGACCTGAAAGAGAAAATGTGCCCTTCTGTTACAGGTCCCTAATAAAACGACTCTTTAGCTTATATAAACTGCACAAAAACATAGGGAGGGTGATCCGTTCACAATAAACATCATTTGAGTGCCGGCAGGATACTATAACATACTCTCTGTCCTTTCCAAATAACCAGTAATCTCACTCACACAAAGACTCTGGTGTCCGTATGTTAGCATTTCCCGGCCTGCGAGGTTTAACTTTTCACACTTTGGTTCTCTTTCTCATTCCAGACTTAATTAAAAGATGAACTTCTGGGGGAAACACGTATAAAGTACCATCAGGCCAAAAATGAATGAAGAAATGTTTTTATAAATGTAAATAAATGCTCACTTGACAAACCTGGTTCACTGAGGAGACTGAAATTACAGATGGAGACTGTTAATCATCTAAAAATAATATGCCAATATTGCATCTCTACTGATACCTTTTAGTATTTATTGTTCTAATGTTGAGAACATGTCTGGCTCATTTTTCACTCTAAAGCCAAAAAAAAAATTTTAGGACTATTGTTTTTTTTTGTTGCAATGCTATATTATTTCTAGGCCTCTATGGTCAGAAATGACAGAAATTTTACATTTTGAATTTTTTTTTTTTTCTTCATCAGAATAGATGACACTTGATGAGTTGTGTCGCATTAGCCATGTGAACACACCAAAAAATCATGGACATGATTCGGATATGTTAAAGGGTTTGGGGGAAAAAATGACAGACGTATGAAATGAATGGGACATATGAAAAAATATGAAAACTCAGAGAATCTTTTGGTGGTACAAACTACAAATCAGCCACGGTGCAGAAAAAAAGTGCACAGCAATGATAAAATATAAAGAGTGCAAAACAGGCACCCCCCCCCCCCCCCCCCACACACACACACACACACACACATGTATATATATATAGGCAACAGTGAATATTTTGTCCTCAAAGTTGATGTGTTAGAAGCAGGAAAAATGGGCAAGTGTAAGGATTTGAGCGAGTTTGACAAGGGCCAAATTGTGACGGCTAGACGACTGGGTCAGAGCATCTCCAAAACTGCAGCTCTTGTGGGGTGTTCCCGGTCTGCAGTGGTCAGTCTCTATCAAAAGTGCTCTAATGGAGGACCAGTGGAGAACCGGCCACAGGGTCATGGAGGAACAGTGGAGAACCGGCCACAGGGTCATGGAGGACCAGTGGAGAACCGGCCACAGGGT
>NC_137100.1:63125450-63202950 GCF_949357685.1 Gobio gobio | reverse complement strand
GAAAAATAAATCAGACTAACAGGTTGTGGCCCGTAAACAGCTTCTGTTTGTAAATCCAGCTTTCAGGTCAAGCCGTGGTGCATATCCTGCATTGAACTCACGAACATTGTGAAAGTTTTCCTCCGTGAAATGTGCTGCGGGAGGGAGCCCCGCGCGCGTCGTGCATTCACACACTGGCAGTGTTTGTCTTATGCAGCTGACGTTGTGTCATACACACGTGCATATAACATGTTGTATGTTAAACGCTCTGCAACGCACCCCCGTCCCTATGAAGGCTGAACAGAGCAAGTACCCCAGACCTGCAATCCGGATGAATATAACAGCGTTTCCTCGGCATCGCGGCAACACCACTCCAGTCTAACTATACCACAACAGCGCCGCGATACAAAATGGCCTCACCCCCCCTTATTTAATATTCTCGGAGGAGGGGTTTATGTAAATATTGAGCCTGTTGATGTCACCAACCCTGGAGGAATGTGTGTAGTCGCCTACTGGCCGTTTGCTGTAGTCTTAGAAATGGATTTCTTTAAGAGCAAATATCTCACTTTGCTTTAAACTTTGAACGTTGTAACTTTGCAGATGTTGTTTATGCTAAAGCAGCAACATTACACGCTAGCTTAAGTTAGAATAGTGAAATCGTGGTTTACCACCCCTTTAAGGATATACTTGTTGTAATTAGTTTTTTCTACACTAAGCTAAAGAAGCTAAAAAACATAATTTTAAACTCAATTTGCATGACTTTTTCACACTGGAATGAATATTTACGAATGAATAACATCAACCAACTAACACCACGAAACATCACAGCTCATCAGATCCATGCGTGATACTTACTGTTGCTGGTGCCGTTGTTTTCCCTTCAAAGTGATGTCACTTCCTGGATGATGATGGCATCAACTGGTTAAAGGGACTTTAAAAAAATTGAAGTTATACTGATGATGATGATGACAGTGCAGTCCAATCGATGTCTTTTAAACCCCAGTGAGTTTCAAAGCTCAAAAAGGTCAGGCGTGTTTTCTCACTGTCCGTTTGTTTTCCCGCCCATAAGTTCAGCAGAAGACACCTGACAGAGCTGCTCAGCCAATCAGAGCCGGCCCTGTGTCAGCTGAGTCTCCCTCAGGCCGCTCATGCCTCAGCGACGGCTGTATGATGGACGGCCGCACGTCTTCGCACCTGTGATGTCAGATCACTCCAGCGATAAGAGCTCAGAAATACTAGTGCACTAGACTAAAGAAACCCTCCCTCTGCTCTCAGCATGCCCGGGTCACTCTCTGAACCCGGTTCTTCCCCACCTGCAGCCCGAAGCTGCTGTGAGAGACAGAACCTGCGCACTTTCTCACACCTACGAGTGCTGACGTCTCTGTTTCAAGGCAAGGCACCACAGGGGAATGTACATTTTTTGGTAACACTTTACAGTGTCCTTGTTACACGTTACATGTAGTTACTATAAATTGTGCATAATTGTAGGGCTGCCACTAACGACTATTTTTATATATCGATTAATCTACCGACTAATTTATCACAATCATTTTCAACAATTTGACTTAAAAACATTTCATTTAACTTGCAACGTTGGCCTTCAGTAGTGTACTATAAAAAAGTATAAATGTAAACAAGCCCTTGACAAAATGTAAATCTAAAAGAGTAAAAATGTGAAAAGGTACAAATTTGTTAACCAACATAACAAAAAAAAGAGAATATCAGCAAATACTTTTTATGTAGAATAGTGTTGTCACGAAACCAAAATTATGACTTCGATACGATACCAGCGTTGCCACCCGTCCCGCTTTTCCAGGGATTGTTCTCTTTTTTGAGTGACTGTCCTGGAAAATGTATATTCTTTCCCGGGACACAAATTGTCCCGTTTTTTTGTGAAAATACTTCTAAAGTAGAATTCAAATTAAACTGCTTCCTTATACTGTTACTGTGTTTTCTTCATGGTTGTGTACATCCAATCCTGTGTCTGTAAACGGGTAAACAAACAGTGGATTGGCCAATGCCAGACGCTTACTTTTATTTGATTGGAAGCTCAAATTATCGCCTATTGCCTAGCAACTAGGATAAAACAGTGTTCAGTTGCTAGCTAGCTTTTTTAAAACTTTATATTAACTCAGTTTTGTGAAATGGCGGGAGAGACGAGGAGGATAACACAACAAAATCGGATGAGCCACCACCAGTGTCAAAGAAAAAACGATTTACAAACTGCAACTCAGACTGGGCGAAAAGAGAAAACTTTTCTGAATGGGTAAGGCCCACCCAAGGAGACCCGTTCTCCGCTACCTGTGTTTCGTGTCCTGCCAAAATTTCAGTTAAATATGAAGGAAAAACAGCGCTGGAAAATCATGCAAAAACAAAACAAGCACCAGAGTTTTGCATTAAGCAAACGCAAAAATCTGGCCATTGCAACGTTTATGACAAAGAAAGGGAGTCCTACAACTGTTAACATAGTATATATGCAAATATGGGTTGACCATCCCAAAAAAACTAAACAAAAACATATTTCATCTGAGTGTCCCGGTTTTTCACAAATCAAAGGTGGCAACCCTACCAGACTAAAATACCTCAATACTGATACTGAATCGATACCATGGCAAAAAACAGTAAAAGTTATTGAATAATATGACAGAACTTACTATTCATTGTTTTATCATTGTTTTAGGGTTAAAAAACCCTAAAAACTCACCTGGCCGGCATGTTCCTGCCCTGCTTCACACAGAATATGAGGTCCGGCCCTTTAAAGGGTTAGTTCACCCAAAAATGAAAATTCTGTCATTAATTCCTCACCCTCATGTCGTTCGACACCCGTCAGACCTCCGTTCATCTTCAGAACAAATGAAGATATTTTAGTGTAAAGCTGATGCTGAGAAAGGCTTCAGATAGGCCTCCATTGGCATTCAGTACATTTACACTCACAAGACCCATAAAAGGCACTTAAAGGAGCTGTATGTAGGACTGTGGCCAAAACTGGTACTGCAATCACTTTCAAATGACTGTAGAGCGGTGTATCCCCCCCCCCCTGACTCGAGGCTGCCAGATAGGCTGCAGGATCCAGCAGCAACGGCTGCTACAAGGAGCTTCAATGGCAAGTGACGAGTCGTACACAGTAAGTTTTTTTTCTTTCTGTTAATTATGTTTATGCTTCAAGAGCGATGTTTTATGAAGTAATTATGAATCGCAAAAATTTACTAATGGCGATTAGCCAAATATAATCGTAAATATGAACGCTCGTGTGACAGTACATTCCCACATGAAAAAATACTATAGTAAAATTACAGCAAAGCTAAATAACATTAGCAATGGTCATACAGGTCCACTTGCAGCATGTCTTGTCCACTATATATGCGAAGAACGAATGAGGAATAATTTTTACCGAGGTAACGTTAGGCTACTGTCTCAAATACGTTTTCACATTGCCATAATAAGCGTGCTAATGTTGTTTTCCTCAGCGTCTCAGCATAATGAGAGAGAAACGGGCTCTGATAATGCATTACTAATGTTAGCAATGACGACTCGCCGTTTTTATTTACCAAACCATTCCTTAACGTTACCTTTTCAATTCAATGACCCCCCTCCTCCATCTGCGCTAACCTAACGTTACTTTGCACGAACATGCATAACTTTGTTCGACTGTCATGAATATTTGAAATGTCCATTTACATTAAGTACAAGTTAGCCAAACATAGATGAACCTTACCAGGAGAAAATTAGCAACGTTGGCATCAGTCTTCAAATTATTCTCAGTTTTCAGCCGTCTCCATCTTTCAAAGGCATCTCTTATACAAATCCTTGTTTTATTTCGGACACTGTCACGACGTTTTTCTGATTCATAACGAGGTCGTTTAGGTTTCGTAAAGTTAGACATTGTTTATCCAAAAAGTTTGTAGCTGCAGCTGTGGTAACTAGAGCAGAGCTGGCAACCCGAATGCAGAAACACTACTGACTTCGTGATTGGTCGACAGGTGGAGGGTGGCGCTTCAGGCCAAAACACAACATGTCAACATCAACATCAGTTGAGGGCTGCAACTTCACTTTTAAAATGACAATATCTTGGCCGGACAACCGTTGTCAGTATTTGAAATTAACATGATTTCTTAATGTCTAGTGACATATCAGGGCCATTTTATGATTAATTGAAATACATTTCTTACATACAGTTCCTTTAAAACGTCGGTACAAAGTCCATCTCACCACAGTGACTCTACAATAATTTTACGATGCGACGACAATAGTTTTTGTGCGCAAAAAAAAATCTAAATAACGCCTTTAACCAAATTGTTCTTGTCTTCCGTGCGTGCCTCCACGACGCATGAGCGAGAATATGACAGAGAATATGACGCAATTCTGACAAAAAATATTGACGTCGACTAATTTACCGCATCCACGCAGTCGATTGAATCGACAAATCGCGACAGGCCTACATAATTGCATGCAACTAACCCTAACTCTATAAGTACATGTTGTTAAAGGTCACATCGAAATGAAAATGTCCTGATATTTTACCTTCCCCCGTCTCATCTTTTAACACACTTTCAGATGCTCATGTTTATTTCGCGCTGTAAATGGTATTAAGGAGGAAGAGAAGATCCGTTCATGTTCACTCCGCTGCCCCAGAGCGATCTCACGCCACAGTGCCAAAAGAAAAGTTATTTATGTTTATGAATTTCGTAAAAAAAAAATTATTACGTAATTTGAAATCTGAGACTTTTTCACATCAATAGTAATAAAGCACAAAGATTATTGCGATTTATTGGATGGGAGGCGCTACAATGTTTATTTCATTAATTAACTGAAAACAGGATGACTAATCGATTCTTGGGATTTAAGAATCGATTTTGTTTTGTAAAAGTGAGAATCGATTAAAATCGAGAAATCAATATTTTTACCTAGCCCTATTAAAAAGTATATAAATGTTTTAAAAAAAATTTAAATGGCTGATGGTTTGTCTAGAGAAGACCCTATTCCTGGTCTGGGATTGTGCAGAGCCTCTGAAGCCCTTCCTTTGAAACTGCATTGATTTGGACCTTCAACCATTGGTTGCCACTGAAGTCCATTATATGGAGAAAAATCCTGGAAAGTTTTCCTTAAACGTCATTTCTTTTCGACTGAAGAAAGAAAGACATGAACAGCTTGGATGAGACGGGGGTGAATAAAATATCAGGAAATTATCATTTTGAAGTGAACTAATCCTTTAATTATTGTTACTCAGTACTTATGTAACAACGATGTTTGTACTTACTCACATAAGTACTGAGTAATATTAATTAACTACATTTATAGAGTTACGGTTAGGGTTAGGTTTTGTAATTATGCATAATTTACTATAGTAAGTACATGTAGTAGCGTGTAATTATATCACCTTAAAATAAAGTGTTACCAGACATATTTTATGAAGTGTTATGATTAAATATTCAAAAGGGGCATTGTTTAATTAAAAATGCACGATATGCATACACTTCTAGAACAAATTGAACATTGGATAGATATTTCTTTTTAACGGATATCTCGTTTTATCGCTCCATAAATCAGAAAATACTGTCAATTAACAGCCAGAAAAAGAAAAAAAATTCACCATTGTTTTTAGGTATAAAATGTTATATAAATCAGGTTATTGATGAATGAGCAAAAACATCACATTCACATTTATGCATTTGGCAGACGCTTTTATCCAGTGCACTTATTACAGGGACAATCCTCCTGGAGCAACATGGAGTAAAGTGCCTTGCTCAAGGACACACTGGTGGCGACCACTGGGAAAATAGACAGGAATAAAACCATACAATCATAAAGTTTGGTGTATGTAAGTGCTACTGATCTATTCTCTGAGAGCTTGTTTTGGCCTGGTCTGGAATTGGAATATGCAGACGCAAATAGATAAAGTGTAATAAAATAAACACTTACAGTTTTTCTCAATTGTTTACACACATTTTCTGAAAGCATGCCTCATATTCTCAGAACTCTACACACAAATCCAAAAAAAAAACACACACAATGGATAAAACCGCTCAATTCTCAATTCAAAACAATGTTATTTCTTCTCAAAATGGGATTTTGTTTTCAAATGACACACACAAACCATCATATGTATAGACATTTATAAGAACCAGTTGAACACTGATGTGCTCAATGTAAAACACTATGATGAATGGAAAACACTTCTTCTCCTTTCATCATAATGAGGTCCTTTTTTGGTTCAGTGTTACACTTACAGACAGTACATACACATAAGTGTGTTGTAAAATATTTGAGAATATTGTTTTTATACTCAGAACACACAAAAACAATGTACACAGTGTACATCCCAACCAACACAAAGTTGCACATACAATGGTCTGCAACAACAGAAGAATTTACTGTATACAGTTACAGTAAAAAAAACTAAAAACTATGCTGCTCCAAAAGAATGTGACGAGTCAGTGTGCATTTTTGAATGGCAGTTTGTGAATGTTCCTTGTGAAAACAAGATATTTTCTGCATGAAAATTGTGCCAAAAGGAGAGAATTGTGTGTAGTGTTTTGAAAAAAGTGTGTTTTAGAACTGCAATTTGAGTGTAAAGCAGGAACTGTGCTTGTAGTTTAGCAGAATTGGTGAATGAGTTACATGTTGTGGTCATTGTGTCTCAAGTACCAGAATTTGTGTGTAAACAATTGAGAAAAACTGTAAATGTGTATTAGTCTGAAAATAAAGACAAAATCTCTAAATTGACCAGTGCATGAAAAAACAAAGCCTGTAATCTCTCGCCTTAAAGGGCCAGTTCACCCTCAAATGAAAATCGAGTCATCATTTACTCACCCTGATGTTGTTGTAATGCCGCAAGCCCTTCTTTCTTTTATGAACCACAAAAGGAGAATTTTAAAAAAAAGTTGTGCTTGTGCTCAGTGAATAGCAACCAGCATCAAACTTTTTAAAGTATCACAGAATGATCCCACACTCTAAAAAAAAAAAGGTTCTATATGGCACCAAAAATGGTTCTTGGCTCATAATCATAGGGGAACCTTTTTTAGTGCTATATAGCACCAATTTTGGTGCTTCAGTGGTTCTTCAGCGGTTCTTCAGAGGTTCTTCACCGGTTCTTCAGAGGTTCTTCAGCGGTTCTTCAGAGGTTCTTCAGAGGTTCTTCAGCGGTTCTTCAGAGGTTCTTCAGAGGTTCTTCAGAGGTTCTTCAGCGGTTCTTCAGAGGTTCTTCACCGGTTCTTCACCGGTTCTTTGACTAAGGTGCTATATAGCACCTCTGAAGAACCACTGAAGAACCACTGAAGCACCAAAATTGGTGCTATATAGCACTAAAAAAGGTTCCCCTATGATTACGAGCCTTTTTTTTTAGAGTGCATGTGACGCGTGTTCTGGAGGTCTAAGCTTGGGTTTGGTGAAACATAACCGAAATGTAATGAAATTCCTGACCTTGGCCATTGATCTTCTGTGTTCATGAGGCTCTATAGCGCTGCAGTTTCACTCCGACTCCGTGACTCGCCCACAAAAAGCACAAGTTGTGAGAAATCAAACATGTTTTTTGTTGCGATAATCTACAGGGGGGGGGGATTACAATGACAAAAACAGGATGATATGACACTGAAACATCACCAAAATCCTGAGCCTGGCCTGCGTCTGACCTGCGGAGTGTGTGTGTGTGTTCGCTGAAGCAGAAAACACACTGACATCTGTCTTGTACTGTAATTTCCAGATGAATGCATGTAAAGCTCGGCGTGAATGTGTACACTCTTTGTTTAAAGCAGTCTGTAGATGATAGTTCATTAGTCAATGTCGTGCCTGTTTGCCTTAAACCAAGCGTGACAAATTGGGTTATTCCCGTCACGCCGGGACAGAGAGACTGAGGAAGATATTGGCTGGGTGAAGGGTAAATATTGCCTCATATAATTTACAATAATTGCACAAAAAGATCAAAGTTGTGCGTCACTGTCATATCGGAATAGGTACTTGGCCAATTTAACCTCCGTGGAAACTCACACATGAGTTATGAGTGTTTGGCTCATGCAATATAATAAGGCAAACTTTTGTTTTTTAGGTCAAAATCAGATGCATTTGATAAACATCCATCATCGAACTTAGTGCATTTCATATAATATTAAATGTCTTTTGTCCTGACATTGTTTGTTTTTTTGTCAACAACAGAATGCTAGATTTATTCATATTTATCATTAATATTTGACCTTACAGTACACTTTTTTTTGCATCTGACATTGTTCACAAAAAAGGAAAGAACTAAAACATACTTGAATATCTCTGAAAATGTTTGAAAGATTCATCTTAAATAATTGACACGTAAACTTTTAAGTTTTGTCCCATTTGCGGATGTAAATCATCAATTCTGCTATAATCCAGCATGCTTACATTTAGTATTTTTATGCATATATTTATTAACATGCAGCGTTGATTGTGAACGCCGGATGAAGAATGCACACTTCTCCGGGTTTGACCGTCCTGCATGAGAGCCTTGTAAAGGCTGAAAAGCGAACAGGACGACCGTGGCGCTGAAGGCCACATGGGCTTTCAGGGGTCAGAGGTCAGCAGTGTTGTTCATTGAAGTCTTGTGTAGCGTGGCTCTCCTGAGACTGAAGTTTGGATGAACAGATGCTGGTGTTCAGACGGCACAGAGTCAACTCTCTGAAGATTCTGGACGCTCAAAGGTTCCGTCAGACGCTTCAGAAATCGCATCATTTCATGGATTTAGTTTTGATTCGTCATTTTTTATTCATTTGAATTTTGATTGAATTTTATGAAATAAGCAGCTCAAACTATGGAAGCTTGCTTCCATTTAAAAGATCATTTTTAAAAGATAATTGCAACTTTATATCTCACAATTTTGACTTTATATCACACAATTCTGAATTAATATTACATAATTCTGACTTTATATCGCATAACTCTGACTATATCTTGCAATTCTGACTTTATATCACATAATTCTGACTTTATCTTGCAATTCTGACTTTATATCACATAATTCTGACTTTATATCACATAATTCTGACTTTATCTTGCAATTCTGACTTTATATCACATAATTCTGACTTTATATCACATAATTCTGACTTTATATCACATAATTCTGACTTTATATCACTATTCTGACTTTATATCGCTATTCTGACTTTATATCACATAATTCTGACTTTATATCACTTAATTCTGACTTTATATCACTTAATTCTGACTTTATATCACATAATTCTGACTTTATATCGCTATTCTGACTTTATATCGCTATTCTGACTTTATATCGCTATTCTGACTTTATATCACATAATTCTGACTTTATATCACATAATTCTGACTTTATATCACTCAATTCTGACTATATCTCGCACAATTCTGACTTTATATCACATAATTCTGACTTTATATCACATAATTCTGACTTTATCTTGCAATTCTGACTTTATCTTGCAATTCTGACTTTATATCGCTATTCTGACTTTATATCACATAATTCTGACTTTATATCACTAAATTCTGACTATATCTTGCACAATTCTGACTTTATATCTCATAATTCTGACTTTATATCACATAATTCTGACTTTATCTTGCAATTCTGACTTTAAATCACAATTCTGACTTTATATCACATAATTTTGACTTTATATCACAATTCTGACTTTATATCACATAACTCTGACTATATATCACAATTCTGACTATATCTTGCAATTCTGACTTTATATCACAATTCTGACTTTATATCACATAACTCTGACTATATATCACAATTCTGACTTTATATCACATAACTCTGACTATATATCACAATTCTGACTTTATATCACAATTCTGACTTTATATCACATAAATATCACATAACTCTGACTTTATATCACAATTCTGACTTTATATCACATAACTCTGACTATATATCACAATTCTGACTTTATATCACATAACTCTGACTATATATCACAATTCTGACTTTATATCACATCATTTTGACTTTATATCACAATTCTGACTTTATATCACATAACTCTGACTTTATATCACAATTCTGACTTTATATCACATAACTCTGACTATATATCACAATTCTGACTTTATATCACATAATTCTGACTTTATATCACAATTCTGACTTTATATCACATAACTCTGACTATATATCACAATTCTGACTTTATATCACATAATTCTGACTTTATATCACATAACTCTGACTATATATCACAATTCTGACTTTATATCACATAACTCTGACTATATATCACAATTCTGACTTTATATCACATAATTCTGACTTTATATCACATAATTCTGACTTTATATCACTCAATTCTGACTATATCTTGCACAATTCTGACTTTATATCACATAATTCTGACTTTATCTTGCAATTCTGACTTTATCTTGCAATTCTGACTTTATATCGCTATTCTGACTTTATATCACATAATTCTGACTTTATATCACATAATTCTGACTTTATATCACTCAATTCTGACTATATCTTGCACAATTCTGACTTTATATCACATAATTCTGACTTTATATCACATACTTCTGACTTTATCTTGCAATTCTGACTTTAAATCACAATTCTGACTTTATATCACATAATTTTGACTTTATATCACAATTCTGACTTTATATCACATAACTCTGACTATATCTCACAATTCTGACTATATCTTGCAATTCTGACTTTATATCACATAACTCTGACTTTATATCACATAACTCTGACTATATATCACAATTCTGACTTTATATCACATAACTCTGACTATATATCACAATTCTGACTTTATATCACATAACTCTGACTATATATCACAATTCTGACTTTATATCACAATTCTGACTTTATATCACATAACTCTGACTATATATCACAATTCTGACTTTATATCACATAACTCTGACTTTATATCACAATTCTGACTTTATATCACATAACTCTGACTATATATAACAATTCTGACTTTATATCACATAACTCTGACTTTATATCACAATTCTGACTATATATCACAATTCTGACTTTATATCACATAACTCTGACTATATATCACATAACTCTGACTATATATCACATAACTCTGACTATATATAACAATTCTGACTTTATATCACATAATTTTGACTTTATATCACAATTCTGACTTTATATCACATAACTCTGACTATATCTTGCAATTCTGACTTTAAACCACAATTTTGACTTTATATCTCATAATTCTGACTTTATATCACAATTCTGACTTTATATCACACAATTCTGACTTTAAACCACAATTTTGACTTTATATCTCATAATTCTGACTTTATATCACATAATTTTGACTTTATATCTCATAATTCTGACTTTATATCCCACATTTGTGACTATTGCTGCCTTTCAAGTGCTATCAGAAATGTCCTACTTTCCACTTCTGACGTTGTGATTACGAGCTCATTGCTTCTGACTTTATATCTCACAATTATGACTTTATATCTTAAAAATGTGACTTTATAACACAACTCTAACTTATATCACCTAATTGCGACTGAGAAAAAAGTACGAATTGTGAGATGAAACGTCACAATTACAATTTTTATCTGACCTTTTTAAAGGTCCCATGGCATGGCATTTTTCTATTATTTTATAGTGTTTCCTGAGCTGTACTTATATTGTTAGTATGACTTTTACATCATAAAATGTCATAATTTAGAAATAAAAGGCATTTTTTCTATACTGCTGTTTGCCCTGTGGCTTGAATGCCCTGCTTCAAGAGGCGTGTCTGCTGTGAGACTTCAGTAAAAACGCCCACTGTTGTGATTGGCTGACATCTTTGCATTTTAAATGAGCGGAGGGGGCGTGGTTTAACGAGGTCTACGAGGCACGAGCAGGCACGAGCTGCTGCCAGAGAGACGGATGGACCGGAGTTCACTTCACATCAGTTCTCAGCATGTCTGAACTGTTTTAGTTACAGCATATACTTCAGGTTTTTAGTCTATTTCTAGTCGGAGGGACTGTCACTCATGTCAGAAAGTTAGTAACTTTAGTAAATTATGGATCAGCGCTGACTGGAGACGCGAACCGTTTAGAACGATTCAGTCCGATTTGGTGAACTGATTCGGTTCACTAAAAAGAACTGGTTCAAAAGAAAGATCGTTCGCGAACCGGACATCACTAATGTACCAGAGACTGAGCTCAGCGATTGCTAACAAAGTTATTTATAGTAACCACTGAGTTATGAGAGCGCTGTCAGTCAGCGCGAGTTTATTGTGTTTGTATCTGAGAGTTCTGAATAAAGTCACACCGAGTCCGTCTCATAGACCGTAAAAAATCCGTCTTCATCATTATTCTACCAACTTTGTAACACATGCAAAGTACCATTACAGCTGTCGAGATGAACGAGTTAAAAGTAAGTGTTGATAATAGCATTATTTTTCAAATAAAATAAAAGCGTCAGTGACGCGCGTTGAGTACACAGCGCAAACAAAGACACAACAGCAGTAATCGAATGTAATCCAGTTTATTGTGGGGAAAGCTGGCTAGCCCGGATATGCTCAAGCTTACCCCCCTTCTGCTTAATCTCACGCCGCGTTTGGTGCCTCCGCTGTGGGCCAGATGCAGTACTGGGGGTTGGGGATGTTGAAGGCCGAGCTTCGGCGTGTGTGAGGTTTATCTCTGCTGATGTTGAGCAGAAACTCATGACTGTATGCACATTTTAGAACCGATAGACGCGACGAGGACGTACAAAAACACTGACTCACAAGATAGAAAACACGAAAACACCGTTCTGTCTGGAGAGAGAGAAGCCGCAGCGTGTGCACGAATAATAAATAATTAGCTACACATCAGAAATCACTGATCACAAATCAGAAGGAACTGAAAAAAGACTTCTGTTTTCATTTGTACATCCAAACACTGAGAAACTGCCAGCGTTCACTCGTTCACTAGTAATGATCTCTCGACTCGAGCGCTTGCATGGGCGTGACAGATTCTCTGGGTGGAGGAAAGGGAGGAAACTGTTCCTGCTTGGACGTCAAACCAGGAGACTTCAGGATTGGCTCGTCTGGCCTGTCATTTTCTCAAAGGCAGAGAAAGACAGCCAGAACTCGGTTTTACACCGATCAACATTTCTATCCACTTGGGGACAATATTCAGGCTAGGGGAACTCATATTAATGTTGAAAAACCTCATAAAATGAAAATTTCATGCCATGGGACCTTTAAAGCTTTCATGTCGTTCACATACTTTATGAATAGAAATGAAAAGCTGTAAAACATAAAATACGCAATCATTTAAGACATTTCTCCTTTTACTCTATAGAACCTTTTTGGCATAGAGAGTTCTTTCAAATGGAGTCTAGAACCCTAGAGTTCTATTTAGAACCCATTTAAACTTTCGCACCCGCACATCTTCCCTTACTGACACTCTTTCCATCTCACATTCTTTGTGCATTTTTCTCAAATGCAAAATGAGGCCTAAATGATGTGCGAAATGTACAATATTTTAAAAGAAAAAAATAAAAGAAGTTAAAAGTGTTTTTATTTATTTATCTATTTATTTTTTAGTACCAACAAACTTTGGTCATTTTAGCAGGTTTGAGCAAAAATGCATCCTCTACAATGTCCAAGAATGCAAAATGACAAATAAATAGCACAGCGAAATAAACATATACATCTTTCAACATCAACAGTAATACTACATAGAGAGGCGTATGGTACTTACTCTAACACAAGTTGTTTTAAATAAAGCTCTGCAGGTTTACTTGGCACATGTACGTAATAAATATCTAGTCGTCTTTATCAACACACAGCTGTTTCGGCTTGAGTTTCTTTCATTTGAAATCCATATTCTAATGTATGGTTTGAAAACAAAGCGTCATTATTGCAATGTATGCAATAAAGTGTTTCCCACTTTTTGCGTGTGTTGCATTTGTGGTCTAAACTTGTTTCGTTCACCCAGGGGTCCAACAGCTCCTCTGAAAATATTTGGTTTAGTGTCTTGATTTTTTCCTTTTCGTCTCATCTTCAGTGTCACACACACACGCTCGGCCAGCACAGCTTTGAACCGGGTTAGATTCAAGACCTCCTCAGCATGTCTCCAACAGCGCAAAACCAAGCTCTGGTTTCATCCGTAGCATGAGCCGCTTTGTTTCGTTTGGTTTTCTGGTCCTTACTGCCTCGAGATTGGAGTTTGTTGGCGTACGTGAGACAGGCGTTGCAGACAGGAGCAAGTTTTTGTGGGTGTATAGTCTCAGTATGCATTTGGTTTCAGGAGGCGAAGTAGGAGCTCTGCATGGAGTACAGGCGGTCGATGGGGTTTCCCACGCGGGTCTGAAGGGATCCGGCTTCGGATGCGGCCAGGAAGCAGTCGCTCAGGCTGGTCAGAGACGTGTCGCTGTCAATGTCGTGGAAAATTGAGTCGTTTCCTAAAGAAAAGCACAACTAAATTAGGTCTAGCTATATAATATGTATAATTCTATACACATCACAACATGTAAATAGGAAAATGTTGGCGTTATTTTGTCTCTTATTGACAAATAGGCTAGCTGGAGCCATTTACCTCCAGTCTTTGCGCTAAGCTAGGCTAGCGGTGGGTGCGTCAGACAGAGTTATGGTACGGAGATGAGAATGGTATGGACTTATTTAACTCGGATACGGTGAATAAGCTAAAGTCCCAAAAAGTCGGCGTGTTCCTTTAATGAATATGATTGTATGTTGAGCACCTGCGACTTTACTTTCGGTAGTTTGTGCGTTTGCTCGATGAAGAGATTCGCAGCTGCTGTAGCACTGTCATATCTGGCTATGTCATATAGCCCATAACACGCTCTCACACGTTATTTTTTTAGCATTGTTGCGAGGAATTACACATGTGGTTTCAACAACCAGATGCATTTAGACTTTAGTTTTGACTGTAATGCGGCCCAGACCAGCTCCTGAAGTGGCTTTTAGTGTGTTGTGTATTTGTTCTAAACGCTCCTGTTGTCTTCTGTGCCCAGACTTGAGTTCTGTTTAAAATTAAAGGTTCAGTTCATATAATTGACTGACAAAATTGTATACATGAGGATGAGTGCATCGTCAATGCATCATGATATCGAATTCACCCTTCGCCGTGAGTTTGATTGACAGGCGATCTGACCAATCACAGCGCTGAATCTGCCGTTTTGTCCGACACAGCAGTCAGGAGAGTTAGTAGATTAACGTCGGTGGACTTGAACTTGGAAAAGCGGTGTGTACTGACGTCTTTCCGCGGTTGAAACAACATTTTTTTTCGGTCAATTGAACCGAATCGATGGCATGATAATCGTAATCGAACCGTGAGACCAGTGAAGGTTCACACCCCTATCTAATAGCTATAGTAAAAGTTTGAGCAAGTACAGCTAATAAACAAATCTGTTAAAGGGGTGGTTCCGTGTTTTTTTTCTAGGCTTGGTTGTGTTTATGGGGGGCAGTATAACATGTCTTAATACTTCTTTTTTTTTTTTTAACGCCGTATTTTTCTTATATTTTACCTTTATTCCACACCGCTGTCTCCACTGTCCTTTGAACGGCTGGTTTGCTTCCTGCTTCTATGAAGCCCATCCCTCCGAAAAACGCAATGGTCTTAGATTGGTTAGAGGGCCAAATGTAGTTTGTAGTTCTGCAACAGCTCTCTCTCTTTCGTAATGACTGCGACGTGGCCTCGCCCACTCTGTTGCGTGTTCGCGGGGGCAGTGTTTATGTTAATAGCAGGTGTTTATAATGTCACCAACCCGGGAAGAAGCTTGTTGTAGTCCAAACCGGCCATTTTGTAGTCAAATAAACTGCAAAAGACTTTAAATCTCCGTTTGCATTTCACGTTCAGCGCTGTAACTTTGCAGATACTGTTTATGCTCAAGCAGCAACATTACACACTAACTAAAGTTTAAAAAAGTGAAATCACATGCAAACACCCCTTCAAAGTCATTGAACAGAAGCTTTTGATCCTCATGGACGCAGTTTACCATAAGCCATAGAAATATGATTACCCAGCAGCAGAGCTGAGACTCTCAACTGCTTTTCAAAGCTGTAATTGGCTATAAAGCGTTATATAAAGAGCATATAAACGAGTGATTTGCGTCAGCTCGCAGCAGGACCGAACGCACGTATCAGTGTGTAATCGAGCGCGTCTGAAGGCAGCAGATTGACGCTCACTTTCTCAGGAGTGCTGCGTGTAATTTTATAGTGTACTTTTATAGGCTTCTCAAAAACTAATTGACACTGTTACATAAGGGTGAAGACAGTTTAATGGCACATTTATTTTTACTGGGCCCATACGTGGCATTAGCAGCCGCTTCTGGTCAATATCATTCCATCGTGTTTTTGCTTTCGTAACGTCGCTCCGGAGACGTGCGGGGAAAAGCGGATGGGGCGGGTATTACGTGTTTTGAGCTCACCGTATGGATTCATGTGATCTCCGGGCATCTGCGGAGGAGTGAGGCCTTGCTGGAACGGGTCTGTGCTGTATCCGTTGGTCTCCATGGAGACTAATTGATGTTGTGGAGGCGGAGCCAGTGGCGTATAAGAGTTCATCAGATTCTCCATTCGGCTTGAGATCACATCTGCAGAAAATGAGTTGAGTTACCAAAAACATAAAACAGATGTAAAACCCTGCTGAAGAACAGCACATGTTGAACAAGAATGTGTGTGTGTGTGTGTGTGTGTGTGTGTGTTGGGAGTCTCGTACCTTGTCCGATTCTCTGAGAATTTTGCTGCTCTTGTTGCTGCTGTTGTCGGCGCGCTAACTTCTTCATCTGACCGGAAATAGAGAACAGACTCAATCATTTTTAAGATCATAAATCATTTTATGGCTGTTAAAACATATTAAAGAGTTACTTAGGCCAGGAGTTTATTTTAGAAGTATTTCTATAGCCAACTATTATAGTTTTTGAAATACCCATTATTTTTTATAGTTTTCATTTTTCATTTAAATTCGTTATTTATTCATTTTAATAATTTTAATATTTATTTAGTTTTTATATTAATATTGGTATTTATTTTATTTCTAGTTAGTAATTTTAGTGATTTGATCTAAACTAAAGTGTAACAAATTTAAGAATGAATAAATAATAAAAGATAAGATATAAGTAAATAAATAAATAATTTGACTAAAACAAACAAACAAACAAATAATAATACAACTACTTAACAGTACAATACTATAGCGAGTTTTATTAATATTTTGAATTGGCTATTATTTTTATTATTTGTATTCATTTTGTAATTAGTTGTTTTTTTATATTAATATCTAAAATTGAATTCATTCTTATTTCAGTTTTTATTTATTTTATTAGTGATTCGACTTAAACTAGTGTAACAAATGTAAGAATAATAAATAATAAAAGATAAGATATAAATAAATGAATAATGTGATTAAAATAAAAGTATAAAATGATTTCAATACATGAATAATTCATATACTTAGTACAGTGCTGTAGCGCGTTTTATTAATATTTTGTAGTAGCTTCATTTTATTTCAGTTTCAATGTCCAATTAGTAATGTTTGATTTAATGTAAAAATAAATAAATAATAAAAGACATGATTTAAATAAAGTAAAATAAATAAACATAACCATAATTATACATCTGCTCTAACAGCCCAGTGCTATATTGAGTAAATATGTAGTTACATATTTATAATATTATTTTTCACGGTATAAATGAAGTCTTGATACATGACAATATTCATCTGCCTTTTACATGTTATGATGGGGTTCCTCACAGAAGGGTGATGTTATCTGATGTTATCTGATGTTGTCTGAAAAGCCCAGCCTTAGACCGGGTTCAGATCTCGGGACACACTCACCTTTGCTCTCTGGTTCTGAAACCACACCTGGACAACTCTGACGCTCAGACCGGTCTCAGCAGCCAGCGTCTCTCTGACCTGAAATAACCACAACATCAATGAACGTCAACGTCTCGCATACACTGTAAAACTAATTGGAGAATTTTTGACAAGGAAAAACTATTTCAGTCAATCTATAGTGAATGTGTTACTTGCAGTTTCTTTGTAATTATTCCTTGTGAAATTTACTGCAATTTCTAAGTATAAATAGTTTGAAAGCCAGTTTGACCAGTAGCATGAAGTCTGATCCCTCAGTGTTTGCCATTTGTATATGAAATATTTACATTATGCATTTAGTGGACACTTTTATACAATGTGACTAATAATATGCATTATGCAATGCGACATGCAGTGCGATGTCTTAAAGTGCCCCTATTATGCTGTTTTTAAAAGGTTCCAAATTTTGTCTCCTGCAATAGGTTTACGAGGTAAAAAAAACACTTGAATTTTCTCATAATATCCATTGCAGCATCAGGTCTTTTCTCTAGCATCTGAAATGGTTTGTTTGAAGATTCATTCTCTCTAAACTCTTCCCTTCTGCGAGCCTCCTCTGCTCTGATTGGTCAGATGGCTCAGTCTGCTGTGATTGGTCAACTGCTGACAGCACGTGTCAGAAACCAAGTGCTCATTATCATATCTGAATTTCAGCTCCGGAGGCTTCAGTGATACAAACAGTAATGATGCCGTTCATTTTACAGTATCAATTCGAGTCCTCATCCTTTTGAAGAGAACATGTCGACAGCGCGAACCAAACTCTTCCAGTCTCAGTTTGAGGGAGGGGCAAAGTAGACATCATTTGTGGACAGCCAATGAAGATCATAGATGGGCATTATGCAAATTTGATACAAACCTATAGGTTCATGCAAGCAAGGCTGTACCATGTCTTGAACTTTGGGTTTTTTTTAGGGCGATTTTTTAATAAAGAATAAGGACAGTTGCTTTTTTAATAAGCAACAATAATAATTCTCGTGCATGCGTCGTGGAGGCACACACGGAAGACAAGAACAAGTTGGATAAAGGTGTTATTTTGATTTTTTTGCGCACAAAAACTATTGTCGTCGCATCGTAAAATTATTGTAGAGTCACTGTGGTGAGATGGACTTTGTAACGACGTTTTTAGTGCCTTTTATGGGTCTTGTGAGTGTAAATGTACTGAATGCCAATGGAGGCCTATCTGAAGCCTTTCTCAGCATCAGCTTTACACTAAAATATCTTCATTTGTGTTCTCAAGATGAACGGAGGTCTTACGGGTGTCGAACGACATGAGGGTGAGGAATTAATGACAGAATTTTCATTTTTGGGTGAACTAACCCTTTAAGGTTGGTTTCGGGTTTATTTGAGCTTTCCCCCCTTAATAAATCTTGTGAGAAAGCTCTCACCTTTCTGCATGGTTTGGAGGAGACCTCAAAGGAGGCCTTGAACGCGCGCCGCTGCTGGGTGGTGAGAATGGTGCGAGGTCTCTTGGGTCTGCGCGGGTCTTTGCCGTCATCGCTCGCTTTGCCCTGGCCTCCAGCTCCTTTCTCCGGCTTCACATCCACATCTTCATCTTCACTTTTGTCTGCAGAAACACGAATTTTAATATCACCTTTCTACAGAGAGCAGACGAGACGTGAAAAAAAAGAGTTGCGTTCTCACCGGAGTCAGACATGTCCGGGCTGACCGAGTGCAGCAAGTCCTTCTCTCTCTCATAGTCGTTCTTGCACAGCAGCTGTCCCTCCTTCAGGACGAACTCGTCTCCTTTACACAGCTGGCGCTCGCACACACAGCAGCAGAAGCAGCCCAGATGATACACACTTTCTAGTGCGCGCATCACAAACTCAGTGGGAGAGATCTTCTCCAGACAGCCGCTGCATTTGGTGCCGAACAACCTGGCGAGGAGAAACATGACACTATTGACTTTCTCAAAGCACATTCATGGTCTTACTGTGCACTATTCCCTACGCTAGTCCACTAATACAGCTCACTTGAAGGAGTGAATTCAGACAGCCGTTGAGTGTACATCAGTTGTTATTGTGGTGCATTATGGGATTGAATAACGTCCACTATGGTTTCAGACACCCCTACAAATGGCTGTCAAATAATCCTCTATTTGAGTGTATGAGGTGATTTTTGATTCAGCCAAAGTGTGTGTTCGTCATTTTTCTTTAAAATGCAAATGCTTTCTTGGTAACACTTTACAATAAGGTTCATTAGCTAACATTAGTTCACTACATTCGTCAACATGAACTAATAATGAACTGCACTTTTAAAGCATTTATTTATCTTTGTTAATGTTAATTTCAAAATTTACTAATGCATTATTAAAATCTCGTTAATGCATCTGTGAACTAACATGAACAAACCATGAACAGCTGGATTTTTATGAACTAACGTTAACAAAGATGAACTAATGCTGAACAGAGGTGTTGTTCATGTTAACTAATGCATTAACTAATGTTAACGAATACAACCTTATTGTAAAGTGTTACCCATTTCTTTAACTCTGAAATGACTAACATTTTTGCTGATGTTACCAAGGCTACAAAGACTCTAAAAAATGCTGGGTTAAAAACAACCCAAGTTGGGTTAAAATAGACTAACCCAGTAATTGGGTAGTTTTAACCCAGTGAATGGGTTGTTTTAACCCAGCGGTTGGGTTAAATGTTTGCTTAAAACAACCCAATTGCTGGATTTGTCCATTTTTAACCCAGCTTGGGTTGTTTTTAATCCAGCATTTTTATGCATTGTATACAAATAATATTAGCAAAAAATATAATAATAATAATAATAATACACTTTTTATAAATCAATTTAAATGCATTGCAAAAGCATTTTTTTTTGTAAATATGTTTGAAAGAATTCACATAATTTTTTGCTGCAAATTTTTTTTTTAAATATACATTCGTTAAATTTGGGGTCAGTAAGATTTATTATTTTCTTTTTTGAAAGAAATGAATACTTTTATAAAAGCAAGGATGCATTGCATTTATCAAAAGTGACAGTAAAGACATTTATAATGTTACAAAATATTTCTATTTCAAATAAATATTTCAAACTTTCTACTCATCAAAGAATACTGGAAAAAATATATTGCAGTTTTATTATATATATTAGGGTCATGTGACACTGAAGACTGGAGTAATGATGCTGAAAATTCAGCTTTGATCGCAGGAATAAATTACATTTCATAATATATTCACATTGCAAACAGTTCTTACAAATAGTAATAATATTTCACAATTTTACTATTTTTTACTGTAATTTTTTATCAAGTTAATGCAGCTTTGGTGAGTCGAAGAGACTTTTTTCAAAAACTAAAAATCTTACTGACCCCAAACTTTTGTTAAAGGAACACGCCGACTTTTTGGAGCTTATTTAGCTTTAGCTTATTCACCGTATCCCCACCGTATAGTGACAAAATAATGCCAACATATTCCTATTTTCATGTTGTGATGTGTATAGTTACATCGTGTACTAAGACCGACGGAAAATGTAAATAGGAAATGTTGGCGTAATTTTGTCTCTTATTGAGCGGTAGGCTAGCTGGAGCCATTTACTTCCAGTCTTTGTGCTAAGCTAGGCTAGCGGTGGGTGTATCAGACAGAGTTATGGCACGGAGATGAGAATGGTGTGTATGGACTTATCTAACTCTGGGGGATACGGTGAATAAGCTAAAGTCCCCAAAAGTCGGCGTGTTCCTTTAAGTAGGTGAGTTCACTGATTTGAAGTGAATTATGATCAAAACACTATTTCACTTATTGCAAGATTCGAACATGATGCACAGCAGGATCTCTTGCCTCAATTATTTGAAGTACAACGAGTAACAGCGAAGCACAAGAGTGACTCATTTCTTTGGTTAAAACTCAAACCCCCTGACGTGAAATCCGCTGCAAAGCTCAATAATTCTGAAGCATTAAGCAGATCTTCCCTCAGAGCTGTGTCTTCTCCCATACCAATAAAGTTCATCCATAAATATCACAGGCGCACAGATCAATGCGTGACTGACACCGGACGCCCCAGCGGTGCCGCGCTCATGATTATGACTTTGAAAGAGATTTTTAATAAGCCTCGAGATATGATGGCATCGTGAGGTGAGACGGCACAAAAGAGTTTTTTACGGAGGAGTCAATATTCAGAGACGGACCCACAGGAAGGAAAAAAATCACAGATGAGATCTCTTTAATATCTCGACTGTTTCTCCCACACAGCACTGAAGGAGACTTTTGCTGAAGCTTTCAGAAGAGATCGCAACCTGTGCTCAAACTCGCCAAGATCCCAAAAACCGATCTCAATATGAACACATACGTCTTTTACATCTTACTATAGTATGACCCTAAACTTTTGAACCGTAGTGTTTTTGATTTCTCCAACAAGAAGCAACTGAGACAAAGTTGATAATTACATGAAACGAGCAACCTCGTTGTATTGTGCTCTCTTCTTTCTCCATCTTCTGCTGATGTTTAATCATCGCACACATTTCCCTGCTTCCTCTGTCTGTCACTTCACATTATGCTGGTGTCTGTAATTCCCATGATCCTTCTGGAGATCTCCCTTTCTTCTTTTGTGCTTGAGAACTAATCCTGTCCTTTTCTCTGTCTTTTGTTGACAGGACCACAGCGGCGGGCGGCTTTGTCCCGAGTCTTTGTCAGAAGAGCCACGAGTGACACTTGCATCAGTGCGACTCTTGCAGTAACGTTCGCTCAGTCTCTTTAACAATGTTCTCAAAATGTTATTTATACATCTTTTTTTATTTTTTATTAAACGTTTTAGTTGTTTTTTTTAAATGTTACTACACTCTGAAAAATGCTGGGTTAAAAACAACCCAAGTTGTTGGACTAACCCAGTGAATGGGTTGTTTCAACTCAGCGATTGGGTTGTTTTAAGCAAACATTTAACCCAACCGCTGGGCTAAAACGACCCATTCACTGGGTTAAAGCAACCCAATTGCTGGGTTAGTCCATTTTTAACCCAGCATTTTTTAGAGTGTACTTGTACTTCAGATCAGTGTTAATTTCGTTGACGAATAATTTTCGTCATAATTTTCGTCAACAACCTTTTTTCACTGACAAAAACGAGACGATAACTAAATAAAAACTAGTGTTGGATGACAAAAACTATGACGAAAATCAACTGTCATTTTCGTCAACAAATAAAAACGAGACGATAATGTTAGGGCCTAACGCATCCCCAATCCAGCTCCAGAGCGGCTCAATCAATGAATAACACACATTTATGCCAGGCAATTGTTTATGAACTAATGCTGATGAATAATGACAATGTTTACTTTACAATGTTTATATAGTAATATGTTTTAGACGGTTGTAATAATGCATATTTATCTCCTCATCTGAACTTGAATGAGCTCCTGCAACTGCAATAGAGGCGCATACATTTCAAAATAAGAGTCCTGGTGTATTTCCAGCTGGTTTATAATTAAAAGTCACACATTATATATTCGTTTTTGCTTACACAATAAACTGTATTTAATTTCATTCCCATTTAATTCATAGTCAGGAGGAAAGACCAGTATTTGACACATATTCAATAAATTATCAGGGTTATAATAGTTAACTAAAACCATAAAAAAAATCTTTGTTATTTGATATTAAATAAATGTTAACTGAAATAAAATAAAAAAATAAACAAACTTATTTGAAGCTTTAGCTTAACATGATATACTAACTAAAACAGAAATACAAGTTATAAAAACTATAGAGATGTTTTTAAAAACAAACAAAAAAGTGAATTGAGATCTCTTTCGTGTTATTTTTAATGTCAAAAACAAAATGTCAGTTCAAGTGACAATCGGTTATGTAAGGCTTAAATGCTTAATGTATTACAATTTAACTAAACTCATTAGATTTTAGGAGACTAAATCTACTGTAGATTTAGTCGACTAAAATCTTATGAAATTTAGTCGACTAAAACTAGACTAAAACTAAAAACAATTCAGGTGACTAAAATATGACTAAAACTGAATGGCATTTTAGTCAAAAGACTATGACTAAAACTAAATCAAAATATGCTGTCAAAATTAACACTGATTCAGAACATTCAAAAGTAGCATTCCTGTAAAACATGCAAAATTTGCGCATAACAAACAAAAAAACAAAAAACATTTTCAGAACTTGATGGGAATGCAAGCAAAACATTATTAGAACATGTGAAGTAATGCAAGTGTGTTTCTGGGGCGTTGCTAGGTGGTTGCTAGGGTGGTCAAAAGTCAAGAATGCCCATGCACAAATCTCTACGACCACAAACCACACAATTTGAGAGAAGATTCAAGTCTGGTTGCACACTGAAGTTTAATACATTAGTTACACTAACTATGAGTAATAGTACTAGTGATTGTTTGACTTGTGGAAATTAATTCAAAGAAGAAGGTGCATACAATTTTTGGGTTACACTTTATTTCGAGGGTCCACTTTAGACATTCTACTAACTATAAGTAAATTTGCAACTATCGGCTAACTCTCATTAGAGTATTAGTAGTAGACTAGTAGACTGTTCGGGTTAGTAGAATAAGTTGATGTAGTTGCAAAGTAACTTATAGTCAGTAGAATGTCTAAAGTGGACCATCGAAATAAAGTGTTACAGATATTTGTGTGTGTGTGTGTGTGTGTGTGTGTGTGTGTGTGTGCCATAAGAAAGAACTTGTTTTGATTGACACTGTGCAGTTGTTGAAACTAATCCCTCTTTAATACTATTAAGAACAACCTAAAGAAGGAAAGTCTTCACGCTCAGTCAGTCATGCTTAGAGAAGCCTTCACTGTGTGTGTGTGTGTGTGTGTGTGTGTGTGTGTGTGTGTGTGTGTGTGTGTGTGTGTGTGTGTGTGTGTGTGTGTGTGTGTGTGTGTGTGTGTGTGTGATATTGATGCTTGTGTGTGAAGGGGGATTGTATTTATCCTTCTCTCTCTGTATTTGTTTGCTATAGATCAGAAATGTAACAAACACAAACAATAATTTATCCCTCGTTTGCCGCCACCAAAGTTGTTCAGAGCAGCCACGTCTGAACGGGCTTATGGAAAACCAGCAAACATCTCTCCAAACACCAAACACCAGCCCGACCGAGAGAGAGAGAGCAGAGATTACTTACAACAACATCTCTTCAGGTCCGCTTTAGGTGCTTTAGAAACACCAAGACATCATGTAGAATTCAATACGGAGTGACGACACAGAGGGAATATAAACGTGTTGCTCATTTCTCAACAAAGAACAGACACACATTATTAAATGATTGATTTCTAAGAGTAAAGAGATGCAAAATGAACCTGGAGGAGCTCAGACTTTTAACTATTGACTTGTCTGAGCACATTAAATATGTTTCATCAAACTTCCAGGACAAAAATATGAGAAGCAAGACACTCACGGTTGTCTAGGAGAAACAATTATGACATGAATAATATCTCATCTGTGAGGTTTCTTTCATATATGAGGCACCTGAGGAATCGGCCAGACACATGCATTCAATTCTAACTGGGACGTCATTTGAAAGTAATTATATCCTTTTTAACCAATCTTTTTACATTGCCTTTTGATGCCATTATGGACTTGCAGACATCTCAATGTGTGTGTGTGTGTGTGTGTGTGTGTGTGTGTTTGATTTTTCCAACCGCTTTCCACATCCATACAGCGCAGATGCATGTGCACTACAAAAGAACTAAAGATGTCATTAAACCCTGGTGCTTTTCTTCTGAAGGTACTGGATGGAAAATACCCTGTTATCCACACACACACACACACACGGCACATTTACCACATTTAACCACACTCTGACCCTATCAAAGCGTATAAGCCACATCCACTCGCCTCTATAAAATTCGAAATGTCTCAGATGCAATGAGTGTCGGAAGTGGGACTCGCGCTTCAATAACAATTTACTTAAAACACATGAATAATGGCATTTTTTTTTTTAAATGCATACCCTCTAAAAAATGCTGGGCTAAAAACAACCCAAGTTGGGTTGAAAATTGACAAACCCAGCAATTGGGTTGTTTTAACCCAGCGGTTGGGTTAAATGTTTGCTTAAAAAAAAACAATCAATGGGTTAAAACAACCCAATTGCCCATTTTCAACCCAACTTGGGTTGTTTTTAACCCCGCTTTTTTTAGAGTGTAAAGAACTTTATACAACAGGCCTATGAAATGTTTCAAAGCAGCGTTACATTAATATAACAGGAAAATAGCAGAGTTAATGTTGTAAAGCAGCTCTACAGAAAACAATAGTCATCAAATGTTGTTCTCATCTGATAGTGCCAAAGCAGTTCAAATCGAAAATGATCATTACACTCTGGGAAAAAATTCTGGGTTAAAAACAACCCAAGTTGGGTTGAAAATGGACTAACACAGTAATTGGGTTGTTTTAACCCAGTGAATGGGTTAAATGTTTGCTTAAAACAACCCAATTGCTGGGTTAGTCCATTTTCAACCCAACTTGGGTTGTTTTTAACCCAGCATTTTTTCGAATATAGTATTAAAAATGCTGGGTTAAAAACAACCCAAGTTGGGTTGAAAATGGACTAACCCAGCAATTGGGTTGTTTTAACCCAGTGAATGGGTCCTTTTAACCCAGCAGTTGGGTTAGATGTTTGCTTAAAACAACCCAATTGCTGGGTTAGTCCATTTTCAACCCAACTTGGGTTGTTTTAACCCAGCAATAGGGTTGTTTTAACACAGTGAATAGGTCATTTTCACCCAGCGGTTGGGTTAAATGTTTGTTTAAAACAACCCAATCGCTGGGTTAGTCCATTTTCAACCCAACTTGGGTTGTTTTTAACCCAGCATTTTTTCGAGTGTAGTATTAAAAATGCTGGGTTAAAAACAACCCAAGTTGGGTTGAAAATGGACTAACCCAGCAATTGGGTTGTTTTAACCCAGTGAATAAGTCATTTTAACCCAGCGGTTGGGTTAAATGTTTGCTTAAAACAACCCAATCGCTGGGTTAGTCCATTTTCAACCCAACTTGGGTTGTTTTAACCCAGCGGTTGGGTTAAATGTTTGCTTAAAACAACCCAATTGCTGAGTTAGTCCATTTTCAACCCAACTTGGGTTGTTTTTAACCCAGCATTTATTTGAATATAGTATTAAAAATGCTGGGTTAAAAACAACCCAAGTTGGGTTGAAAATGGACTAACCCAGCAATAGGGTTGTTTTAACACAGTGAATAGGTCATTTTAACCCAGCGGCTGGGTTAAATGTTTGTTTAAAACAACCCAATCGCTGGGTTAGTCCATTTTCAACCCAACTTGGGTTGTTTTTAATCCAGCATTTTTTCGAGTATAGTATTAAAAATGGTGCATGCATAATAAAGAACAAGGCTGCGTCCGAAATGGCGTACTATGTGAGCAGGTACTATATTTGAATTTGAACGACCTTCGCGACCGTTAAAAAAGTACGTTCTACATAGTATGAATGAATGTAGTATGAATGTAATCCGGACGTACTACATCCGCCATGTTGTCATGATCATGTGACCTACCGGCGTCACTCATAAATCGTCTCCCGTGGCCTCATGGGATAGTAAAGTGTCCATCGTATGCGCACTTCAGAATCCCGCCGGAAGTCATCCGGGTATTTTTCGCCGTCTGTTTTTCCAATACTATGAATTCGGACATACTACTCAGTTGGCGTACTGTTTTTCGCATACTATATAGTAGAGAAGTATTCGTCTCTGTCATTGTCATTGTTACAGTGTAATTATGCATTTAAGCACTGTGTGATAATTTACTACATGTACTCACTATAGGGTTAGGATGAGGGTTTGGTTAAGGGTTAATTGCATGCAATTATGCATAGTTTATAGTTATTACAATAGTCGTGTAACAAGGACACTGTAAAATAAAGTGAAACCGTTATCAAATATAAACTGTTCTGTGAAATTACAACAAGCTATGATTGGGTTTTAATCCACCTAAATGATCACAACAACCAGCCCGAACATGACCAGCCCATTAATCACTATCTCTTTTTCCTACAGTGGCTGTGAATTAGCAGTAAATGTGGCTGATTAGACTGAAGTCAAACACACACACACAGAGAGATGCGTCCGGTTAATCGCTGTAGCAAATGGAGTGTGTGTTTGTCCAGGGCCTCACAGTAAACTCACTGATATTAGCATGCTAATGGGCCAGAGACATGCTAACTTACTGATCAAGATCAAGCGCAAACACAGACTATAGCGGAGAGGAAGCAGGTCAGGATATCTTTGAAAAGGAGAATAAAACATAGATTTGGATGAATCTCATGAAATCTGCTTGCCCACCCAAAATAAAAATAGAAAAATGTAAAATTAACATGTAGAAAATTTGGCCGAACGCAAAAAATGCAATGCACAATCACTATTGTGCAAGAAAATTTTCATAAAACATTCATGTTAAAATAAAATGTATATTAAAGTTAATTTGTTATATGAATGAAATTGATATAAAAAATAATAAAAATATTCCTGGTCTTATATAACATAATATATGTATAGATACTTAAATATATAGACCATCACGCTATATATATTTTTCTTTTATTCACAATAAATATTCTTTTCCACTTGTTGAAATGGTCATATAAAAATGTTAATATTGTAATATAAAACGTAAGTTTGTTTTGGGGAGGAATCACATGAAGAAAAAAATCTGCAAAACTGAAATAATAATTTGCATGTAGAAAATTAAGCCGAATGCAAAAAAATATATATATATTTTTTATCTTTATAGTGCAAGAAAAATGTACTTTAAATAAAAAATAAAATAAAAAATAATTTATACATTGCTTACTAAACTTAAAAAAACATGTTAAAAGATGTTTTTGAATCAAAGCAATGATAAACTATGAAATGTGCAGAATTTTCATAAAACTAAAATATTAATAAAATAGTCATGTTAAAATAAATGTCATATTAACGTTAATTAGCTCTGTGAATACAATGAATATAAATAATAATAAAAAATATTATTGTTCGTGTATAACATAATAGGCCTATATACACTCTAAAAAATGCTGGGTTAAAAACAACCCAAGTTGGGTTGAAAATAGACTAACCCAGCAAATGAGTTGTTTAAAGCAAACATTTAACCCAACCGCTGGGTTAAAATGACCCATTCACTTGGTTAAAACAACCCATTTGCTGGGTTAGTCCATTTTCAACCCAACTTGGGTTGTTTTTAACCCAGCATTTTTTAGAGTGTATAGATACCATAATTATATAGACCATATAGAACATTATATAAGACAATTATTTAAATTTTATTCACAATACCTATTTTTTCCCTTCTTTTCCACCTGTTCAAATGGTCATAAAACTTGTCGTGTAAAACTAAATTAAGTTTGTTTTGGGGAGAAATCACATGTGGACGTACATAAATAGAAAACATAAAATGCTGCAAAACTGCAGAATAAGATCCTTTTAAAAAGCAAAAGGAGTGAAGGACAGAGATGACATCAAAGATGAGAAAAGAGTGTGTGTGAAAGGGACAGTTCGAATTCAGCAGGTACACAAAGTGTGTGTGTGTGTGTGTGTGTTTGGACAGCTGCTTTTCCTGAGTTTGGCAGCTCTATTCAGACTGGAGTTTACTCAGCTCTGCCACAACAGCAAACAGAGTATGAGCTAATAATGGAGCACGCACACAAACACACGCACAAAACACTGTTACACTTGCTTTACACTTAAAAATAAAACCTTAAGTTCAGCAAAGAACTTTTTTTGCTGTATAATGTTCTTGAAATGAACTCAAATGTTCTCCTACGGCATCATCCGGCTGTGAAACTCTTTCTGGATCTTAGGCGTGTAAGTCCTCTATTAGGAAACACATCGAGCGCCTGGAAGCTGATTAGAGGGTAATTTCTTACAGACCCCAACAGATCTTAGCTCACGGTCTAAAAATGGACCCTCAGAAGTCCAGGTTTTGTGTAGGTAGTAGAAGAAACCCTGGCCACAGAATCTGTGCAGTATTATCAAACCCAGATCTGACCACAGGCCTGAATGGAGACCATTCTCGCGCAGCTTCTTATTGGCTGGGCTTCAAAACCTTGTGAGTGGACTAGCATTACTGGGTATCATATAGACATGCTCATGCCCAAAAATGCTGTCTTGGTAGGAAAACTAGCAAAAAATTAAATAAAACTTTGAGGGAAATGGGATGAATTTTCATTAAAAAATATGTATGTTAAAATGAATTAGTTATAGGAATAAAATCAATATAGAAAATTAATAAAAAATATGATTAATTGTCTTATAGCCTAGCTAGATAGCATTATTGAGTATAAATAAAATAAAATAAAAGCATTTCATAAAATAAAATAATATAAAATTCAATTAAAATAAAATTATAATTAAAATAAAATAAACATTTTGAGGGAAATGTGATCAATTTTCATTCAAAATATGTTAATAAAAATGTATGTTAAAATGAATTAGTTAAAATCAATGTAGAAAATGAATACAAAATATGATTCATTGTCTTATAGCCTAGCTAGATAGCAATATTGAGTATAAATAAAATAAAAAATAAATAAAATAAAAACTTTGAGGGAAATGGGATGAATTTTCATAAAAAATATGTTAATAAAAAATGCATGTTAAAATGAATTAGTTATAGGAATAAAATCAATATAGAAAATTAATAAAAATATGATTAATCGTCTTATAGCCTAGCTAGATAGTATTATTGAGTATAAATGAAATAAAATAAAATAAAGCATTTCATAAAATAATATAAAATTCAATTAAAATAAAATTATAATTAAAATAAAATAAAAACTTTGAGGGAAATGTGATCAATTTTCATTCAAAATATGTTAATAAAAAATGTATGTTAAAATGAATTAGTTATAGGAATAAAATAAATATAGAAAATTAATAAAAAACATGATTATTGTCTTATAGCCTAGCTAGATATAGCATTATTGAGTATAAATAAAAAAATAAAAAATAAAAAAAAAAATAAAAAAAAAATAATAATAATAATAATAAAAAAAAATAAAAAATAAAATAAAAACTTTGAGGGAAATGGGATGAATTTTCATAAAAAATATGTTAATAAAAAATGTATGTTAAAATGAATTAGTTATATGAATAAAATAAATATAGAAAATTAATAAAAAACATGATTATTGTCTTATAGCCTAGCTAGATATAGCATTATTGAGTATAAATAAAATAAAAAATACAATAAAATAAAACATTTAATAAAATAATATAGAATAAAGTACAAATAAAATAATGAAATAAAAGAAAAAATTTGAGGGAAATGGGATGAATTTTCATAAAAAAACATGTTAGTAAAAATTAATATTAAAATTAATTAGTTATATGAATAAAATCAAGCTAGATAGCATTATTGAGTATAAATAAAATAAAACAATAAAAAAGCAGCCATATCTAAAGACCAGAATATCATAGAGACTTGTGGCTAAGCAATCACCTAGCAACCAGCCATAACACCCTAGCAACTGCATATCAATGTGCTAAAAACAACTCTGAACAAATTGGCAACAACCTAGCAACACCCTGGCAACAAGCCACAGCCGGTTTAATGGGCAAACGCCACTCCAATTTTCAGAGCTTTTCATAACTAACTTATACTATTCTATCACTGATTTCCTCTGAATCTGAAGCAGTTTAATGAGTCTCTCTCCTCATCTGGAGCATTTCCATGTTGGTTTGGCTGATGTAAGGCAGACGTCGCTCTTTAGCACGGCTCAGCGGGGCTCTATTCGCTGCTAAAGTCAGCGATCTGACAATACACCCAGAGCTGCAGTTACGCGCCTTGTAATTGCCATCTAGGGGTTGCAGCTGCTTGGCTTGAAGATAAGCCAATCAGAAAGAGGCCAGCACGTGATTGACAGGAGGATATTGCGAATACCCCCACCTCCTCAAGCGTCCCATTGGCTGACACAAAGGACACAGGGTTTATTTTACATGAGGGGCATCTGTGCACACCAATAAAGCCTGATAGAACCACAAGAGTGGCAAGCCAGATTTTTCTCAAGATCTATAGCGTTGCTTAATCTCTGGCTTAACATAGATGTCAAAAGGCCAGCGCGGCCTCCAGAGCAGATGTGCCGGGTTTTGTTGTCCGGTACACACCATATGAACTAGTTCTGGAGACAATCAAAGTGAAGAGATCAAGACGGAGAGTTAATTAAGTGGACGCTACTTGAAGTGAAGAGCTCTTGCTTTTAGGCTCCGTTCCAAAACCACTGAGCTGCCCTGCTCTCTGCAGCCTAGATAGGGAGCACCCTAAGCCAAAGGGAGCCACTGTAATACCCCTTTTCCACCAAGGCAGAGCCAGAGCTAGATCGGAGACAGAGCCTAGTTTCAAATCGGTTCTTTGTGTTTCCACACCCAGAGCCCCAGCTCTGAGCCAGGAAAAGTGGTTCTTAAGTAGCACCAAAACATTGCTGGGCTAGAACAGGGCTAGAAGTAAGAACCGATTCCGTCAGGCGCTGGGGGCGGAGTCAACAAGACCAACACACACTGGAGATCCGCCATTGGTGAAATAGCAGCTAATGGAGCTAACAGCTGCTGTTCGTTTGTAATCTCCGTCTATACAAATTACGGCGAATTGCATGAATGCGTTGGATTCGCTGTGTTTTGATGCCGATGTAGGATCGTAAAGCCGTGTGAATCAATAGTAACTCAACGTTTGCATTGTTGATGGAAGGCTTGTTCGCAGCGGTGCTGTGCAGAGACCGATCGCCGTATGATGACGAGTCCAGCGAGAGCACACGACTCCTTATGCTTTTGATTCACTCATGCGTTTTTTTTATATCATACGTGGATCGGTCTGCGCAGCGCCGATGCATCTCGAACAAGCCTGGTGTGTGTGCGTGTTTCCCGCTGCCAAGGGTTGCCAGGTTTTCACAACCAAACCCGCCCAATTGCTACTCAAAACAGCCCAATCGCGTTCCAGGGGGGGGGATTCCCCAGTAAAAATCACATTTGGGGGTAAAATATGTGTTTTTTTGGCATGGTTGCCTACTAAAATTCGCATTCCCGGGGCTAAATATCACATAATTGGGGTCGCTTCATCCCGCGGACATGAAAAACAGCCACGGCAACAGTGATGAAGTAGCCCAACTTGGCAACACTGCCGCTGCCTCGCTAGCGTTGCTGAGAGAGATGAGACGTATAGAGTGACGTAAGACCTGGCTCTGTTGTGGCTCTCAGCTTGTGGAAAAGCAAACCGGTTCTTAGAAGCTCCTCAGTCGAACCAACTATGAACTGGGACTAGCTCTGGCTCTGAATTAGCTCTAGCACTGCCTTGGTGGAAAAGGGGTATTGGAGAACAATCTGGAAAGCTCTACACAGGGAGCGACTAAAGCAAGGCTCTACAGGAGAGTTTCTATCAACATGATACTCTAATAAGCATACGAATGAACATTTCTTTCAATATTTACAATATTTTTCAAAAGCAGCTTTACAAAAAAAATCTGAAAGGAAAAAATACACAGCCCACCAATAAAAATAACAATAATATGATACAATCAATAAAGTTAACTAATAAGAAATGAACTTATAAGTATATATTATTAGAATTTATATATTAAAGAGAGAGAGAGAGAGAGAGAGAGAGAGAGAGAGAGAGAGAGAGAGAGAGAGAGAGATTATTATTAGACGTATACAACATTTTTACATTTAAAATAAATTAGGCATTATAATAAAATGCACTATAATAGTTGCAGATTCCTTGTTACATCTGAAATTGGTTATTTGTCATGTGTTATAATGGATTATACTTTCTAAAGGCGTAACATAAATATTACAATGTATTATAACTGTGTTACAATTATTCATGTGGCCATACAATGCATTATTAATGCATTAAACATACTTTTATAATGCATTATATATTAAGGCTAATTAAAGCCTTATTTTATTATATATATACACACATACATACATATATACAAGACATTTTGTACATTTATTACCGTAAATATATAAAAAATTTATTATTATAAGTAATATGAATTATATTAAGGACTTCATTTGGACAACTTTAAGGGGGATTTTCACAATATTTTTGTGGTCCAGGGTCATATATATATATATATATATATATATATACAAAATATCTTCATGGAACATGATCTTTACTTAATATCCTAATGATTTTTGGCATAAAAGAAAAATCGATAATTTTGACCCATACAATGTATTGTTGGCTATTGCCACAAATATACCCATGCAACTTATGCCTGGTTTTGTGGTCCACGGTCACACACACACACACACACACACACACACACACACACACACACACACACACACACACACACACACACACACACACACACACACACACACACACACACACACACACACACACACACACACACACACACACACACACACACACACACACACACACACACACACACACACACACACACACACACACACACACACACACACACACACACACACACACACTCAAATTAGCCTTAATATATAATGCATTATAAAAGTATGTTTAATGCATTAATAATGCATTGTATGGCCTCATGAATAATTGTAACACAGTTATAATACATTGTAATATTTATGTTACGCCTTTAGAAAGTATAATCCATTATAACACATGACAAATAACCAATTTCAGATGTAACAAGGAATCTGCAACTATTATAGTGCATTTTACCTTTGGTTACAATAACTCATGAAAATATATAATGCATTATAACATACATTATGAATACAGGCTTTAAGTGTTAGCATAAAATGATATACAATATAAAAATTGAATTATAAGTATATTTATAATCAACACTGAGCTCACAGATTGCCTACATTTGTATAAAAGATATCGTAGAAGGATAATTATGGTTTAAGGTGTCTCCCTTAAAATGCTGTCTAGGTAGGCATCTCACTAGTTTTTGGAGCAGAGCCGCAGTTTACCAGGCGTGAGGTTACGGCACTGAAACACAAACGTTAAATAAGGGCGAGTCCTTGCGCCCGAGGCTGGATAAGCTTGAGACTAGAGCTCACAGTCAGGTTTTAAATTACCCCTGACCCTCAGAGAGACTAAACAAACAGTAATATGGGACGTTTTGAAGAGGAGGTCCTGGAGCATGTTAAGGAGTTCTGCTGTGGAGAGTCTTTAACAAGGGCTGCTTAATCTGTGGGTGGGGGGGTTTACGCCAGTGACCCAGCTGTGAGATTATGGCGAGTCTCAAGTGCCTCACCTCGACCCCCGATCAATCCCTCTTAGAGAAGCTTTAGCCACATCTGAGAGTGATGCTGGATTAGTCTGTGTGTTTTCCCACCATTTGATGGACCTTCGGCTGTGCAACGGGATGTTTGTTTGAGTTTTAATTAGCACTAATAATCCTTAGATTATTAGACCTGAGGTCTGGAATGTTTACTCTGCGAAAGCCTGCGAAATATCCGGCGAATTAATTATTGATGCCTTCAAATTCCTGATTCAATTGATTCCTTTTTCATTTCTGAAACAATTAATCAAGTCCTACAATAAAATAGGGCACAATGTACTGTATAAATATGAAGGACTTTTCCGTATTAGTTTTTTACAGGTATTTTACCTGTATTTTGAATTACACATTGCATTAGTTTGTGTTTTAAGGGTTAGCCGAAATTTCCGTAAAATTACTGGATAATGTATTAATGTATCCGATTTTTTTTTTTTTTGACAGTGTATATATTTTAACAGACATCTGCATCATTAATCTAACACACTTTAATAACTAGCTAGTCTGCATAATTGACACAGGCAACACAATTCCTGCATCCAATATTCAACATTATAGATGTTTATGCCTAGAATAATAAGAAAAAAACTATTAAATATAGTAAAAAAAATAATAATAAATGTGCTGTCAAATCAATGAATCGTATCTAACATAAAAGTTTGTGTTTATATAATATATATGTGTGTGTACTGTGCATAAATATTATGTATATATAAATACACACATATTTAAGAAATATTTCCATGTATATACTGTATATTTATATAATTTATCTTATATATATATAAATATAATATTTTATATATAAATATAACATATTTTTCTTAAATATGTGTGTGTATTTATATATACATAATAGTTATGTACAGTACACACACATATATAAACACAAACTTTTATTTTGGATGCGATTAATCGATTGTCCAGCACTAATAAATAATATATATATATACACACACACACACACACACACACACACACACACACACAAAATGTCAAATGGATTCGTCACGATTAATCGCATCTATAAAAAAAAAAATATATATATATATATATACACACATATACATACATATACACACATATATATAAACACAAACGTTTATGTTATGTTAGATGCGATTAATCACTTATCGCAATTAATCAATTGTCCAGCCCTAGAAAAAATATAAAAAAACAATAAATGAATACATTAAATTAATAAAAAATATTAAATTAATATTATAGCATTATAAAAGATTTATTGATATTATATTCACTAGATTATATATAAAATTCTCCCAAAACCTCAATATTATTTGTTTATATTAATAGCAATTTTGCCTCTCAAATAAATGTAACTTGTTTTAAAGATATTAAAATATTTTTACTGGAAATGGACAAAAATATGGATTTAGAAAGTGCTTTTTCAACAGCACTAGGGCTGCGAAATATCGCAAATGTACATATCGCGATATGCATATCGCAACGGCACGCAATATCTGAATGATTTTAATAGGCTACTTCAACATTGTGTAGGTTTTTAGGTCGATGCATACGCATATGAGGGCTTGGAGGATGCCAGAGGCTCTACCTCATTCAGGGTCAAACACTCACAGCAATGCTCCACTGCAAACCCATAAACTGTCCATCAGAGAACAGACACCCTGCAGAGGACCTGAGTGAGGACAGCAAGTGCACCGACCCCCCAAAAACACAACAGAGTCATATACACACACAGTATTGGTCAAACGTTTGGAAACATTATTATTTTTTATGTTTTTGAAAGAAGTCTCTTCTGCTCATCAAGGCTGCATTTGTTTGATCAAAAATACAGTAAAACTGTACTGCACTATATTTCCTATGTCAATCTGTACTTATATATATATATCTATATGAACTGACATGTATCACTCGACTGGATTATTATTTTTGAACACTTAAAAACGTCAAAATCTCGATCTATTTGCCTCATTGGAGCCCAGAAAGTCGAGAGCCAACTCTCTCTCAGCTTTAAGGGTAAATATTGGAGCTGCGCTAACAGTCCAGCCCTGACTCCACAACAAAAGAGCCAAACTGTGTGCGGGACATTGTCAGAGCGGCACGTTTCTATAGCAACACTGGCAACATTGTGGGATGTTGGATCCTGATGAAGGCTGAGCTGAGAGAGGCTGAATCCTGTAGACCGAGAGAGAAAAGTCTGATTGGGAGAACTTTGGTGGTTTGTGGTGACTATTACAGTACAGACATTTAGACTCAAGATATAAACATCAATAAGCCTGTGACTTTGTGTCAAATATAAATGTGAATCTACTCTAAACTGTATGTGCCAACAGTGTTATATATAGAAAAACAAAACACTTCTTAAAAAATAAAATACTCCTCTCATATAGAAACTATGTTTAGCTGCGGTTTATAGTTCAGACTCTAATTGATGTGATTTTAGTATTATTGAGATACTATTATAGTTTTGGTCACTATTTTAAATGTGTTTCTACATTTTCCATTTTCACTTTAATCTTAGTTAACATTTTAGTAATTTTGTTGTGTATTTTTATGATTTTATAAGTTTGTTTAAAAATATGTCTATAGTTTTTATTGCATTTTTATCAGTTTTAGTCATTTTAGCTAACTAATACATATAAGTATTTTTTTTAAATATTTTATTTAAGTTACAATGTTTTTAATGGTTTTAAATGTAGTTTCAGTTAACTATAATAACCCTGATTTATGTCAAATGGCAGCTTACACACATTACAAACTAGATACAACTGACACATATACTGTAAACATAAAATAGATAGATGGAACAACAGACAAACGTATGGATGGATGGATGGATGGATACAGATATATAGATATAATAATATGATGGAGAGATAGATAGAATGATGGATGGATGGATGGATGGAAGTAAAGGGTAAGCAGGTGCTTCTTCCGGACAGACGGAAAGACAGATAGAAAGATGGACGGACAGACGGATGGATGGATGGATGGATGGATACAGATATATAGATATAATAATAGGATGGAGAGATAGATGGATGGATGGATGGATGGATGGATAGATATATGATAGATAGATACTAGATGGATGGATGGATGTATGGATACAGATATATAGATATAATAATAGGATGGAGAGATAGATGGATGGATGGATGGATGGATGGATAGATATATGATAGATAGATACTAGATGGATGGATGGATGTATGGATACAGATATATAGATATAATAATAGGATGGAGAGATAGATGGATGGATGGATGGATGGATGGATAGATATATGATAGATAGATACTAGATGGATGGATGGATGTATGGATACAGATATATAGATATAATAATAGGATGGAGAGATAGATAGAATGATGGATGGACTTTAGATAGATGGACGGATCGTCCATAGATAGATAGAATGATGGATGGATGAAGTAAAGGGTAAGCAGGTGCTTCTTCAGAATGAGGTGACTGAACTTGCTAAGCAAACAGAGTTCTGGAGAGCAGACGCTCAGACAGTAAATGTGAGGATTACCATAGAAACCATGAGAAAAGTTCATCTTTAGTCCAGGAGAACAAGGACAGCGGCAGAAACACACACACACACACACACACACACACACACACACACACACACACACACACACACACACACACACACACACACACACACACACACACACACACACACACACACACACACACACACACACACACACACACACACACACACACACACACACACACCAGCAGATCACAGTAAAGAGGAGGAATACTGCCTGTGCATTCATAACACACACACACACACACACACACACACACACACACACTGCCCCTGCCCCTAAACCTACCCATCACACACACACACACACACACACGTTTGTTTTTGTGAAATGTGAGGACATTCCATAGGCGTAATGGTTTTTATACCGTACAAACCGTATTTTCTATCCCCTTACACTGACCCTAAACCTACCCATCACACACACACACACACACACACACACACACACACACACACACACACACACACACACACACTGCCCCTGCCCCTAAACCTACCCATCACACACACACACACACACACACACACACTGCCCCTGCCCCTAAACCTACCCATCACAAACACACACACACACACACTGCCCCTGCCCCTAAACCTACCCATCACACACACACACACACACACACACACACACACACACACACACACACACACACACACACACACACACACACACACACACACTGCCCCTGCCCCTAAACCTACCCATCACACACACACACACACACACACACACACTGCCCCTGCCCCTAAACCTACCCATCACAAACACACACACACACACACTGCCCCTGCCCCTAAACCTACCCATCACACACACACACACACACACTGCCCCTAAACCTACCCATCACACACACACACACACACACTGCCCCTGCCCCTAAACCTACCCATCACACACACACACACACACACTGCCCCTGCCCCTAAACCTACCCATCACACACACACACACACACACACACACACACACACACACACACACACACACACACACACACTGCCCCTGCCCCTAAACCTACCCATCTCTCACACACACACACACACACACACACACACACACACACACACAGCCCCTAAACCTACCCATCACACACACACACACACACACACACACACACACACACACTGCCCCTAAACCTACCCATCACACACACACACACACACACACACACACACACACACACACACACACACACACACACACACACACACACACACACACACACACTGCCCCTAAACCTACCCATCACACACACACACACACACACACACACACACACACACACTGCCCCTAAACCTACCCATCACACACACACACACACACACACACTGCCCCTAAACCTACCCATCACACACACACACACACACACACACAAACACACACACACACACACACACTGCCCCTGTCCCTAAACCTAACCCTCACAGGAGACTGTGCAGTTCACTTTCAGTGAAAAAAAACTCATTCTGTGTGATTTATAAGCATTTTGAAAAGTGAGGACATGGGGAACGTCCTCATATTTCACCCTCTTTTTGTAATACCTTTGTCATACCCATGTCATTATACACATTTGTGTCCTGATATTTCACAAAAACATGCCCACTCACACACACACACACACACACACACACACACACACACACACACACACACACACACACACACACACACACACACACACACACACACACACACACACACACACACACACACACACACACACACACACACACACACACACACACACACACACACACACACACACATCAGCAGCAGCAGCAGCAGATCACAGTAAAGAGGAGGAATAGAATTTAGCATCAAACTAAAATTACGAGATATGATCTGGAGATCAGAATATCACACCAACCACATCAAATAATTACTATAGTAACTAAAACTTAAACTAAAAGTATATTAAAAACAATTTTTTTGTTACTTTTGCTAACATTAACTGGAATAAAATAAAATATGATAAAAACTGCCAAAGTAACATTTCTCATTTCACTATAGTTTAACTTGATATACTGAAACAGCTAAAACTTAAATACAAATAATAATAAAAACAAAATAATGTTAACTAAAAAATAAAATAAAATAAAAACTATTAAAAAAATTAGATAAAAAATTATAATATGATATAATTCATATAATATAATCACTTAAAAATGTATATATAAAAAAAAAACAATAAATAGACATTTAAAAAAAATTAAAATGAAAAATAAAAATGATTTCAAAATATTAGAAAAAATATATAATGTAAAAATATAGTACATGTCTTTCACATCCTCATCATTATTCTTTCACATTTAGAAATTCCTCTGATCTGCAATAAAAGTTCACAGAGGCTCAAAAACAGAAATAAATCTGAATATGGTTTCTATAACAACAGCCTTTAACTAAAGACAACACCATGCGGCCACTTTGATACATTAGACTTGTGGGCTTGAATGACGTGTTGTAGACAAACGAATAAAACACACACACACACACACACACACACACACACACACACACACACACACACACACACACACACACACACACACACACACACACACACACACACACACACACACACACAATAAATACAACCAACCTTGAAACCGTCATAAAGGAAGAAGTTTAAAATGTGCCCTACATGCCGAAACATGCAAATGTCTCATTTTATCAGTATCTGCTGATCTCAAGACTTCCTTCACATTGAATCGATTCTTTAATGCGACCGGAGATCATCAAAAAACAGGTTCAACTGAATTCCTGCTGCTTTATGAGTAAAGCACCATCCATGTGTGTGTGTGTGTGTGTGTGTGTGTGTGTGTGTGTGTGTGTGTGTGTGTGTGTGTGTGTGTGTGTGCAACCGACAGCTGTTTATCACGTCACAGCAACAGTCATACGTTAAAGAGTGTGATGTTAAACGGGACACACCCCAACCAACGTACAGTATAGAGAAAAGAAAGTTCTCATGAAGACCTCGGCTGTTTTTCCTAGATAGCAATGAGGAAAAAATATGCATTTCCTCTATGCTCATATTTGTCACAAAGCTAAAATCTGCTACCAAAAGTCACAATCTCATTATCAAACATGTCTCATCAAATTCGTCTAAGAACAAATGGCCTGTCAACAATTTCGCCCGAGGTGACATCCCCAAAACATCACTTAACAACCACAGAGAAAACATCAGTAAGGCACCACTTAGAAACCAATAATAACACCCTAGCAACAGCATAGCGACACCCTGGCAACCATCCAGAACATCCCAGCATCATCGTGGTGAGTTTTGACCAGGCAAGGAACAGAAAATGTGTTTCTGTTTTTATTAAATTCTTATTCTTATGTTCCCATCTCAAAGAAAAATAAGAAATAAAATATTATTTAAATAAATAAAATGTATTAAATACGTGTAAATATAAAGTAACATTTTAATATAAAGTATAAAATATTATATAAATAAATAAACAGGTAAATTTTAAAATAAGAAATAAAATGTTATTTAAATAAATACAATTAATTAAAGAAATTTAAATATACAGTAATATTTTAATATAACGTTTAAAATAAGAAATACAATATTATATAGATAAATTATTAAAATATAAAGTAACATTTTGAGGTAAAGGTTAAAATAAAAAATATTACACAAATAAATTTGAATAAATGAAAATATAAAGCAACATTTTAATAGAAAGTTTAAAATAAGAAATCAAATATTATATAAATAAATAACTTAATTATTAAAATATAAAGTAACATTTAATATAACGTTTAACATAAGAAAACAATATTATATAAACATATAAATTAATTAAAATAAATGAAAATATAAAGTAACATTTTGAGGAAGTTTAAAATTAAAATAAAATACCGGTATTACATAAATCAATTAAATTATTTAAATCAATTAAAATATAAAGTATAGGTAAAGTATTGAGGTAAAGTTCAAAATAAGAACTAAAATTTTATATAAATCAATACAATTTATTAAAATATAAAGTAACATTTTGAGGTAAAGTTTAAAATAAGAAAAAATATTACACAAATAAATTTGAATAAATTCAATAAATTAAAATATAAAGTAACATTTAATATAAAGTGTAAAATAAGAAAACAATATTACATAAATAAATTAAAATAAATTAAAATATAAAGTAACATTTTTATATAAAGTTTAAAATAAGAAATACAATATTATATACGGTAATCAAATATCAAAATAAAAGAAATTAAAATATAAAGTAACATTTTAATATAAAGTTTAAAATAACAAAATAAAATATGAATATAATAAAATATAAAAAGAAAAGAAATTAAAATATAAAGTAACATTTTAATATAAAGTTTAAAATAACAAAATAAAATATGAATATAATAAAATATAAAAAGAAAAGAAATTAAAATATAAAGTAACATTTTAATATAAAGTTTAAAATAACAAAATAAAATATGAATATAATAAAATATAAAAAGAAAAGAAATTAAAATATAAAGTAACATTTTAATATAAAGTTTAAAATAACAAAATAAAATATGAATATAATAAAATATAAAAAGAAAAGAAATTAAAATATGAAGTAACATTTTAATATAAAGTTTAAAATAACAAAATAAAATATGAATATAATAAAATATAAAAAGAAAAGAAATTAAAATATAAAGTAACATTTTGAGAACAACAATTACCTCAATTCCCAAAAACCCATTTTATTTTTTTTAACTAAGGTTGGAACAGGCTTCCAATCCAAACCTGAGGAACGAGAGATGAAGGAAACATAACAACTGCTCGATTACGAAACACGTCGTACAAGTGATAATTATAACATGAAACACCAGGCGTATGCAAATTTCCAGCACAAAGCCCAACAACACCGAGCCATCGATCAGGCTTGATGTCGTCCTGTCCTCGACTCAATGAGTTCACACCGCGGTAAAGATTCATCAAAACACACTGAAGCTCTGAATGCATCCCTCCTTCAGGCAGAGGCAGGCCATCCTCAAAGCATTCCCATCATCCCATTGGCCTCGGGCTAACAGGCAGAACTGGTTGCAGGTGTTTGACACCCACTGTCTTTCTCTCCCTCTGGCAGTCGTTCACCTGCTCCTCCACCCACCTCAACATGCACTCATACACACATTCATTTCTCTCGCTCTCAAGCACGGACGGGATCTGATGCATGGGTTTGCATGAGAAACGTACAACATTTCATCTTCGGGGGAGAATATTCAAGTCAAGTCAAATGTATTTGTGTTGTTTCAAAGCAGCTTTACAGAAAATCATGATGGTACACTCTAAAAAATGCTGGGTTAAAAATAACCCAAGCTGGGTTAAAAATGGACTAACCCAGCAATTGGGTTGTTTTAACCCAGCTATTGGGTTGTTTTAAGCAAACATTTAACCCAACCGATGGGTTAAAACAACCCAAATGCTGGGTTAAAACAACCCAATTGCTGGGTTAGTCCATTTTTAACCCAGCATTTTTTACAGTGTAATGTTCATAATATCTTAATAATCGCAATAATTATTAGCAAAATCACTTTTGCTGGTAAATTTCACAAATAATTAACAACACATTAAATTAAACATAATGCTTTGTAGAAAGACTGAAAAAGTATTATCTTGTAAAACATACTCCAATAATATGTGTTTTATTTACATGTATCTCGCCGTACATGAGTATATTGTATAATAAAGTTGGACAGAGCTATATATCCAACTTTATATAAAGAACTGGGCGACACTATCGTTACATTTTGCGATGAAATATAAAAAAATCAGGCAGTTGAGATTTGCTATATAATATATATTACTTTACTTGCGTGTACTGTAAGTGTATAAAGTTGAATGCAATATGTTCTTTTTATTAGTGCGATCAAATCGATTAATTGTGATTAATCGCATCCAAAATTTAAGTTTGTTTACATAATATATGTGTGTACTGTGTATAATTATTATGTATATATAAAACACATTCATGTATATATTTAAGAAATATTTGCATGTGTATACTGTATATATTTTAGGGGTGTAACGGTACTCGTACTCGTTTTGGTACAAATATATATATATATATATATATATTTATTTATTTATATATATATATATTACATGTTTTGTTTCTTGGAAACATGACAGATTTGACAAAAGCTTGAGCTGACAGTAGATTAGCTTGAGATAGGACACAGGAAATGTATAGATATTTAACAATATCTGTAAAACTTTCATCAACCAAAAAGTTTTAATGGGTGAAATTTAAATATTATTTCTGAGTTAGAGCTCTATTCTTATTTAAATTTAATAAGTGCTCTATTTAGATCACCACAGGTAAAACCACACTACACAAATTGGTATTTCTGTCTTTTTTCCAGTCCAAATATCTAAAAATTCTTAAATCAAGATGCTTTTACTAAGGAAAATTACATATTTGTTCTTGATTCCTGGGGGAAAAAATCTAAATGAATTGAGTTTTTGCTTGAAACAAACTAAATTATTTGCCAATGGATTAGAAAAATAATCTTGTTTCTGTTTTGGGACAGAAACAAGATTCCAAACAGAAACATTATTTTTCTTACCCCACTGGCAGATATATTTGGTTGTTTTAACCAAAAACTCACTTCAATTTCACTTTATTTTCCAGAAAATAAGAAAAAATATCTAATTTCATTTAACGTATCTAGTAAGATATAATAGATTTTAATAGACACGCTGCGGGCCGTTTGAAATTCATCCCCAGGCCGGACTTTGGACACCCCTGCGGTACGGTACGAACACATTAAGTATTCAGTCCATTTTATAAATGGCGTTTTGACGCTCTTTAATGTGACGTGACTGATCACTATAGGCGCGTCAGTTCAAGCGGCGTGCGAGTGAATGCGATCATCTCTTCCAAAAGAATAAACATGAATGAACATCTGAAGGTATGTTGAGGATGCATTACAACTTACTGTCACGTATCATATGTGGTGAAATTGCTCAATCAGTGTTTCAACGGCAGAAAGAGCTCAATAAAACTGCTTGTAAACTAAACAATGTCATGTAACGTTAGCATCACATTTACCTCAGAAGTCATTCAGTGTCCACAGCTGTGAGTTCACTAGAGAAATCAACTCTTTCACTAAATATATGCTCTATATTAGCCTATATGTTCATTATATTCTACTGAACCTGTTAGTGATGTCTTGATTATTTCATGTATGTTTAAATAAACCTGTCATGAAAATGACCACCACTGTGCATAAATGATTACATTTCAATAATGAATTTTAAAATTAGATTTAGAAGTTAATGCAAAAACTGCCTTATGTGAAGTGTATATGTTTGCATGTGTTATTTGAGTGTTGATTATTATATCTAAAAATAAATAGCAACTGGCTAATAGTTGGGGCTCTGTTGTTAACCTTTAATATTAATGTGCAAATAAGAGCTCCCTATATAGTTTACAGCATTGTCTTTAAGTTATAATTGAATTCGTATAAGGACAGGCATAATTTGTTCAGTAACTGTTTGATAAAAATAAATAAAAAGCTATTTTATATGTAGTTTTCTCTCCCCTTCTGTGCCGATCCGTCAGTTTTATGTACCGTTACACCCCTAATATACATGCATGTGTGTGTATTTATATATACATAATAATTATACACAGTACACATATATTATGTAAACATGAACTTTTGATGCGATTAATCACGATTAATCTATTTGAACGCACAGACAATAATTGCTAAATATTTTATCTTGAATACTAACGTTATACTATAAAGAGCTGGGCAATAATATACTTACATTTTGTGATGAAATAGAAAACCGGGCATTTGATTTATATTACTTTATGTCAGTGACAAATAAAGTTGAATGCAATATATATCCAATACAATGACAATATAAACATCACTGCTGTATAGTGTTTCTCACTTTACGTGAATAGAGACGCACGTTCACACACATTTATTCCTGCATTGACTATCAGCTGTAAACTGAGTGACAAGAGATTCATTTGGTCTTTCTCCATGTCTATTCTCTGTGCCAAGGGTTCTTTTGTGAGGGCGGGACAAAGGGGCGTCTCTGAGGAGTGTGTGCTGGCAGCTGCGGGCTGAGAGGGTGATGACAGGCTGCTGTCTAATTCAATCAGAGCGGAGCCTGGCCACGCGAGCGCCTCTGTGTGTGTGTGTGTGTGTGTGTGTGTGTGTGTGTGTGTGTGTGTGTGTGTGTGTGTGTGTGTGTGTGTGTGTGTGTGTGTGTGTGTGTGTGTGTGTGTGTGTGTGTGTGTGTGTGTGTGTGTGTGTGTGTGTGTGTGTGTGTGTGTGTGGGACGGTAAAGGGGTGCTCTCTCATTATGACCAGATTTCTTTACGATACAATAAATATAGGGTTTTAACTTTGTGATGCCACGGACCCCTGAATATGATGATGTTCTCTTTGTGAGGGACACCTTTCCTAATTCATGTGCATAATTCGGGTTGGGTACCGAAACCTGGTGCTAATATTGTTCAGGACATAGTTAAAGGGTTAGTTCACCCAAAAATGAAAATTCTGTCATTAATTCCTCACCCTCATGTCGTTCGACACCCGTAAGACCTCCGTTCATCTTCAGAACACAAATGAAGATATTTTAGTGTAAAGCTGATGCTGAGAAAGGCTTCAGATAGGCCTCCATTGGCATTCAGTACATTTACACTCACAAGACCCATAAAAGGCACTTAAAACGTCATTACAAAGTCCATCTCACCACAGTGACTCTACAATAATTTTACGATGCGACGATAATAGTTTTTGTGCGAAAAATAAAATCAAAATAACGACTTTATTCAACCTCTTCTTGTCTTCCGCGTCTGCCTCCACGACGCATGCGGGAGAATATGACGTAGCGCCGGCGTTCGGGAATCCATGAAATGCACACTTAAGCCCCATTTTGAGAACTACGGCGAGACCTAAAGCACGATCAATGTAGAATCCAACAGCTTAGACACGCGCGTCTTCCTCTGCTTGTACACAAATCGCTTCTGGGTCATGTGTCCGAACGCCGGATCTGCGTCATATTCTCGCGCATGCGTCGTGGAGGCACACACGGAAGACAAGAACAAGTTGGATAAAGGTGTTATTTAGATTTTTTTGGGCGCACAAAAACTATTGTCGTCGCATCGTAAAATTATTGTAGAGTCACTGTGGTGAGATGGACTTTGTAATGACGTTTTTAGTGCCTTTTATGGGTCTTGGGAGTGTAAATGTACTGAATGCCAATGGAGGCCTATCTGAAGCCTTTCTCAGCATCAGCTTTACACTAAAATATCTTCATTTGTGTCTGAAGATGAACGGAGGTCTTACGGGTGTCGAACGACATGAGGGTGAGTAATTAATGACAGAATTTTCATTTTTGGGTGAACTAACCCTTTAACAAGTTTGTGAATATTTTGAATAGAAAGAAAAAATGAAATAAAACCCATAAATCTGTCATACACAGGGCTGCTGTGTGTCACGTGAGAAGCATGGAAACAATAAGGCGACATGTTCTAAAATATTTAACCAGAGAATATGGTCATATTTCTGCAAAATAAAGCTGAACCTTAATAAGCTGGTTTGTAGCATACCAAGAATACAGACTACTTTGCTGTTATTAGTCCTGTAAGTGTTATTTAGTGTTAAATAAAGCCTGTTGTGGTTGGGTCAGGTGGCTCTGGTTTTACTGTGAATTTGTTCAGTAAATTGCGTTTTGTATCTATTTATATTTATCATTTTTAGTATCGGTTCAGGCCCCGTTTAGGCACCGGTACCGTTTTGAAAGTATCGGTTTGACATCGGTATAGTAATAAAAAAAAAAAAACGATACCCAATCTGTCTAGAAACCCAAATGTTAGAAATGTGTACAATATCATCTGGAAAATATTTACATATATTTATTTGTATGTACTGTATATTTTTCTACCCACTATTAGGGTGCTGTGAATTATATAAACATGAAAAATATAACTATAACTATATAAAATAAATAAGTAATTCATTAATCTCATGATTACAGACCATGTCAAATTCTGTAAATTGAATTATATCTATTATAGTATTTATTTATAAATATAAATTATTTAATTATTATTATTATAATAATAATATTTTTTTATTGTTCAAATTTTTCTCCCTATCACTTCTTTAAGTCTCCCCTTTTCCGGACCCCATTTTGAAAACAATAAATGATGGACATTCAATATAACCAAAAATTCATACCTTGGGGGAGGTATGTATTAAAATGTAAATATAAATATAATTTATTAAAATATTAATAATTGCACAAAGATATAAATAAAAATATATATAAATAAAAAATGAAATACAACTAAAAATAAATAAATATAAAGTTGAAATAGCTTAATAAGGATTATACTACAAACTAAATAAAGTGCATTTTTTATGATTTTAAATAATAACTATCTTGCAGATTCTGCAAACTTATGCACTCAACGGTACATTAAAATGCATATTTATTAATTTATTGCTGACAATTTAAGGGAGAAAACTAGTAGTGCAACCATAATAAAGTTGAAGAATAGTTAACTTTTTCCCATTTTTATTGCTTTTACCATATTAAATGGAATGATGATTAAAGCTGTTGTAGTTTATTAAACTTGAATAATGGAGAAACTTCAAGGATTTCAAATATACAATAATAATCGTATGTATCATCATAGTAAAAAATCTTTCACCAATAAATATAGTGCATTATATTACAATCATTTCCAATCTTAACTGTTGGGTAGGGATTAAAGTTATGGAAAGCGGATGTTTATATGATCCATATCATTTTGACTGTCAACAAAACTGTCAGACATCTGAACTCTCTGTTTGGCTGAGCGCTGACAACATCCTGCAAACAACATGCCTTTATTTTTGGCATCTGCCCCACCACCATTTTCCTTTCATCAAACTGATGAGCACATGTTATCATGTTAACCGCGAGACCATCAGTATTGTCATCTGACAGATTTCAAAAGCCTTGGCACGGTTTCCCACATATTGACCAATCATGCGTGAAGCGCTCGGATGATTCAAATAACAACTCTCAGAAAACATGCCAAACATCAACAACATTCTGCAAATGTTTTCAATTGACATTTTGTATGGCTGATCAATGCAGAAAAGTCACATATTTGATATAAGATCAGATTTATTGAACCCAGCATTTTCCTTTAAACAACCGAGGCCTTCAGAGATTTTAAATGAAGTACTTTGACTGTAATTTTCATTCCTAGTTATACTCTTTGTGAGCATGTTCTCTGAGCGCATCAGATGGAGGACAGACAGCAGTAATAAACATTATTTCCCACGGGGAGTAAAATGATGAGAATAACTCTCTCTCTCTCTCTCCGTATGTCTTAGTTATCTAATTATTGACAGTGAACTCCAACAGATAATCAGAGATGACCGGCAGGTTATGGGTTTTATTAGACCTCGGGGAACCTGTGGCCTTCCATCACCCCTCGCCCCGAGGATAATAATTCTGCTGTAATAATATGGACACTTAATGCTGGCGGTGGTGGTGGGGAAAAGCAAGAAGTAAAATAAAATAATAATTTAAAATAATAATAATAAAATAAAAAAAAAACATAAATAAATTGACCAAATTCTATTGGGAAACATCACAGGTATTACAGGGTCAGCAATCCCAGAATGCAATGCAATGAGCTCAATGAAAAATTTCAAAACATTCTCAAGATAATAATTCTGGTTTAACAATGTAGATATAATAGGGAGGCGGGAAGAGAAATTAAGCAAGAAGGAAAGAAAAAGAAAAAGGAATAAAAAAAATTATAAAATAAAAGAAGTATTAAAAAATAAAAATAAATAAATTAGATTAAAAAAATAATAATTAAAAGAATTAAATAAAAATAAAAAAATTAATTAAATAAAATTAAAAGGTTCAGTTCCAAAACCTGTTCAAAAGTTATTTTTATTAATAAATAAATAAATAAATAAAGATAAAAATAAAATAAATAAAATAAAATAAAATAAAATAAATAAAATAAAATAAAATAAAATAAAATAAAATAAAATAAAATAAAATAAAATAAAATAAAATAAAATAAAATAAAATAAAATAAAATAAAATAAAATAAAATAAAATAAAATAAAATAAAATAAAATAAAAAAATATATATATATATATAAAAATAAAATTTAAAAAATGTATTAATTAAATACAATTTAAAGGTTATGTTCCAAAACCTGTTTAAAATTCATCACATGTATCCTTTACAGGGAAGGCAATAGAATGCATTTCAATAATGATGAAAAAAAAATGTAAATAAAAAAAAAATTAATTTAAAAAATGTTTTCAAGATAATTCTAGTATAATAGAAAGAAAGAAAGAAAGAAAGAAAGAAAGAAAGAAAGAAAGAAAGAAAGAAAGAAAGAAAGAAAGAAAGAAAGAAAGAAAGAAAGAAAAGGTAAAAAGGAAAATAAAACATAAGTAAAGAATGCAATGAGCACGATTTTAAAAAACGTATTCAAAACAGAAAATAATAGATAAATGCAGTATAACTCGAATCGCCTTTGTTTTACCCAATACTGTGTGTAGACTGTGCATTTTAATACTAATTTGAATATTGCCATGCAACACGCTAAAGGCAAAACAGAATCATTTACAAATTGTAAGCAAATCACTGCACATGGGTAACAAAAAAAGCACATTTCAGAAAGGGCAACTACGCTGAGGTTTAGTCAACCACACGCACATCCCAAAGCAAGAAATCAGAGCACACTCGCACCACTGTTTCCATACTTGGCCCTTTTGAACAGAGATTGGAAGTGAGTATAATTGTGGTGGGGGTCATAATCCGTGCGATGAAAAGCCGGGAAAGAAAACACGCGACAGGGGCCAAAAGGAATCTCAGTCCGGCCGCCTCCGTGCACAATATGGGCTCTCATACAGCGGGGCCGCGGCCATAAACCACACTGTGTTATTCACTGTGCTCTTAACACCCACAGACCTAATAAAAGATGACTGTCTCTCCCTTTCTCAACCCCCTTTGCTCTCGCTATTCTGTCTCTTACTGTTATTTTCTCCATATACTGTTCTGGCGAATGAGTGCGATTTTGAACACGCTGTGTTGAGATTCCCGTTTCTATGCTCTCAAAACAGTCGCCATCACGCTCTGGATCTTCAATCAATGGGTTTTAGGACTAATTTGGGTCAGGATGAGTTTACAGTATGGCACGAATCTGATGGAAGTCTAATTTAAGCACTAAAATCTTCAGAATACGTTAAAAAAAATCGCGTTTTATGTATTAAATATAAGCGTTTAGGTGTAAGGAGAGAGCGGCACTTTATTTCAGCATATCTGGGGGTGAAATTCACCTGGCACACACTCTCTCACACACACATCTGTTAAGGATTTGTGGATGTGAGCGCTGCCCGGCCCTAAGAAGACTCAGTCTCTTTGACTATTTTTTTCATTTGACTCACTCCAGTTGTCATAACCACTCAAATTCATGCAGATCTAAATACCACCAGCAAGAAAGAAAGAGAAGAGTTAGACTGATATTCACAAGAGGACTATAAGAAAAGCTCAAGTGGCGGGATATGCAGACAACGATCAAACTGAGCATCAGAATGGGGAAGAAAGGTGATTTTAGTGATTTTAAAGGGTTAGTGCGCCCAAAAATGAAAATTCTGTCATTAATGACTTACCCTCATGTCGTTCGACACCCGTCAGACCTCCGTTCATCTTCAGACACAAATGAAGATATTTTAGTTGAAATCTGATGGCTCTGAAAGGCCTCCATTGGCACGGTTCACTCTCAACACCCTTAAAAGGCACTAAAGACGTCGTTACAAAGTCCATCTCACTACAGTGGTTCTACAATAACTTTATGAATCGGCGAGAATAGTTTTTGTGCGCAAAAAAACCCTAAATAACGACTTATATAGTGATGACGATTTCAAAACAAGGCATCATGAAGCTTCGAAGCGTTATGAATCAGTGAGTCGATTCAGCGGTTTGAATCGCCAAATTTCAGCAGTTTGACACGCGATCCGAATCATGATTCGACTCACTGATTCATAACGCTTCGAAGCTTCATGATGCCTTGTTTTGAAATCGTCATCACTATATAAGTCGTTATTTAGGGTTTTTTTGCGCACAAAAACTATTCTCACCGATTTATAAAGTTATTGTAGAACCACTGTAGTGAGATGGACTTTGTAACGACGTCTTTAGTGCCTTTTAAGGGTCTTGAGAGTGAACCGTGCCATTGTGCCAATGGAGGCCTTTCAGAGCCATCAGATTTCAAATAAAATATCTTCATTTGTGTTCCGAAGATGAATGGAGGTCTGACGGGTGTCGAACAACATGAGGGTAAGTAATTAATGACAAAAATTTCCTTTTTGGGTGAACTAACCCTTTAAGTTTGTTGGTGCCAGACGGGCTGGTCTGAGTATTTCAGAAACTGCTGATCTCCTGGGATCTTAAACACAACCATCTCTACCGTGAATGATCTGAAAAAGAGGAAATATCAGTATATCAGCGGCAGTTCTGTTGGAGAAAATGCCTTGTTGATGCCAGAGGTCAGAGGTGAATGGCCAGACTGGTTCAGCTGATAGAAAGGCAACAGTAACTCAAATAAGCTCTCATTACAACCGAGGTGCAGAAGAGCGTCTCTGAACGCGTCCAACCCAAGCGCCAACCTTCCAGACTCTCTCTTGAATCCAACCCGGAAGTGACTAAAAACTGCAATTCATCGACTGGCCACTAGAGAGAGGCTCCAAAAGGGAGTCAATCCCATAGACCCCCCATGTTAAAATGCCCAACTTTACAGCAGAAAGAAATATGTTTACAGGCTGGTACAAAAAATTAGCCTGACAAGCCAGACCCACATCAAGATGTTGGGTCTGGGAACTCACCATTGGCAGGGCTCAATCCGAGGGGCGGGATAAACGGTTGTCTTTCAAATTCCCTCTGCACGCAATTGGATAGCGCCATGAGCCCCACAACCAACCAGAGCGAAGAAGAAGGTGAAGCCGAGCTAATGTTAGTTGATAGACTTTCGCCGTATCCAGTCAGCAAAACTTCGAACACATCTTCTTTTCTTAAGAATGACTTCAGTGCCGTTTCTCAAATAAAAGCTTAACTCCAAGTCTTCCAGAGTCGCGGCCAAAGCCGATTCGAAACACCGCTGTTCGTCAGCTTTATTTACGAATAGCACGCAGAACCTCCGCAACTCTGCCGTGACGTGCCGTCATTATGTTAAGTCCGTCCTCCGACTCTACACACGCTGTGATTGGCCTGACCAGAGTTTGGTTTTTCCAGCTTTCAGGTCTACTGAGAGTTGCTAGACTACACTCGTGGCAAAATACATTTTCTGCCGCTAGGGTGCATCTAGATTTCTAGGCTAACAAAAACTGGTTTTGGTCTATACGGCTAATTTTACCCTTCATGACAACTGTGAGGGGGGTGAATTGCAGAAGTTTCTGCATGACTAATGTGGCGTTCACACCGGACGCGATTCGCGCGAAGGTGGACGCTTGAACATTTTGAGTTTACTCGCTTCAATCGCGCGTGACATTCACTGCACAACAGGCGCAAATTCGCGTCATGGGCGGGGCTTCCGTCAGCCGCTCGTCTCGTTGAGAAATGGCTGACATGGGCTGTGTTTACATGTCTTTTTTTTGTTCAAATCTACTGTTAATGTGTGACAAAACGTAGTTTTAAGACTTTTTCAGTCGATAATGTAGTTGTTTAAAGCTCAAATCTGGGGTTTATTTATATAAAGAGTGCCTATTTGAACATTTTATCTGCCGTTTTCAGAGTTGTGAGCTCCAGTGGATCAGCGGCGCTCAGCGGTCGTTAACCCCGGCGAGAGCAGCTTTTCCTCGGACAGTCCTTCTGCCGTCTGCCGCTGGCTCTGTCTCTGTGGTGTGTCTCCAGCTATAATTCGTCTTGTAACGGCCGATCTTTGGTCTCATGGATCTATAATTTGTTCTGGCAAATCATTTAGGCTGAGGGCAAAGAGAAGTTTCATTACTTTATATTTTTAGGCTATAACTGTACGTTGCAGTTGTAACGTTAGTCTACTAGCACTGACTTTGAATGTTTGACTGAATTGTTTGCTTTATTTCATGTATAGCTTATTATACCTTTTACTTACCTTTGTATTATTGATCATACATAAACTTGCATTTAACAAAAAGAGACTGGGTTGTGTTTCATGTCATTTAATGTTATCACAGTGATAATCATATTGTCTGAACCAGATATTAAAATGCATTCCTCATTGTTGTCACTACTAGAGCAAGCTCCTGATTGGTTAACGCGGCGCGAAATATCCGCCAAAGTTCAGATTTTTCAACTTGAGCGTTTTGCGCGAATCGCGCGTTCAAAACGCGCAATTCGCGTCCTTCGCACCGCCTCAATCGCGCAGCAGAATGCCATTTCACGTCTCTGCATTGACTTAACATGTAAATCACTCGCGCGAATCGCGTCCGGTGTGAACGCACCATAAGGGCGTGGCCACTTGAGTGACAGGTGGATTGCCGCTGCTCTCACTACTAGCCGTTTGTCTGCTGTCTGTTAGTTCAACTACATCCCGCCTCTTTGCCCATTTTCTGGTATACGGGAGTGACACACAGGGATGCTGCCAAGCATGTCTGGCTCCGCCCACTTTGGGCTTCAAAAATGCTCTTTACGGACAGTACGTCCATTGTTTTATACGGTATGGTCAAACCTTGAAGCAGACGAGCTCCAGCAGAAGACACACACCTGTCAGCTGAGAACAGGAAACTGAGGCTACAATTCACACACGCTCAGCAAAACTGGACAATAGAAGATTGGAAAAACGTTGCCTGGTCGGATTTCTGCTGAGACATTCAGATGGGAGGGTCAGGATTTGGCGTAAACAACATGAAAGCATGGATCCAGTCTTGCAGCGGTTCAGACTGCTGGTGCTGCAATGGTATTATGGGAATGTTCTTGGCACACTTTGGGCCTCTTAGTACCTGAGTAGTGTTGCTGAGCCTGTCCATCTCTTTATGAGCACAGTGTATCATCTTCTGATGGCTATTTCAAGCAGGATAACACACCACAAAGCTCAAATCATCTCAAACATGTCAGTGAGTTCACTAAACTCAAACGGCCTCCACAGTCTCCAGATCTCAATCCATTAGAGCAGCTCTGAGATGTGGAGGAACGGGAGATTCACATCATGGATGTGCAGCCGACAAATCTGCAGAAACTGAGTGATGCGGTCATGACAATATGGATCAGAACCTCTGAGGAATGTTTCCAGCACCTTGTTGAATCTGTGCCATGAAGAATTAAGGCAGTTCAGAATGCAAAAGTGTCCAACCCGCTACTAGCAACTTGTGAGTCTACTTGCACCTGTGAGTGTATATATATATCTATATCTTATACTACAGGGCTGTTGAATGTTGCATAATAACTGCATTAGTGTGCTATCAGCGGATCAAGCCTCCGTTACTAGCTCTAAAATGATATTGGGAATTAGCAATGAAGGCTTGGGACGAGATGCATAAGAAATTAGTCCTACACACAAGAGCTTTTTAAGGGCATCATTGTCTTAATGCATCATCTGAACAATGTTTTGAGGTGTGGAAACTGGACTAATTGGAATATAAGCAGAATAATTGACTCCGGCCCGTTGAATTATTAGAAAAATAATGCACACCCGAACTGTAACAGCCACTTCGCGTTGTGCATTATTTTTCTAATAATTCAACAGCTCGTTGTCAATTATTCCTTACATCATGAATTCTCATGTGAACATAACATCATATTCAGTTGTTCAATTGTATTTCAGCAGAGCAAGAAACATCCTTTTCCATTATATGACCTTTTAAAACAGGTTTTTATAAAGCTAAACAAAAACAATATTCATATCTTGGCACAATCACCACATGTTACAGACATCTGTTACAGCATGTACAGTAACGTTAAGAAGTGGAAACCCACGCAAGTCCAACACAAGCAAATCCTCGACTGCCTGTGGCTCTAAAACAAGCCAATGAGGGAAACAGCTTGAACCAGTTCTGCTCTCTCCCGTTCACAGGAAAACATTTCCATGTAGGAATGAAAGCCTTAAGTGCAGTGCTGTCGTGGACGGATGGATCTCTTACTCACGGCTCGCTGAAATGACACGGCCTTATCTGACGCATCTAATACTGTAATGGCATTATTGGCATGGGAGAAGTGAATAGTCTCAGCCAAAAGATATCATAAAGCCGAACGGTGCTAACCACCGCAGACGCAGATGATAGCGCTCGCTCACTCAAATCTGATAAGAGAGTTTCATGCCCACTTAACCCAATCAAATACTGTGGTAGAGAAATGACTAGCGCACACTCCAACACACATAAAGGCACAAATAGAGCGACCTCGAAGATGAAAACTGTTTGAATGTCAATGTATTACATGCAAAATATCAAAGAAAATGCTATAGGATGTTCTTATATATACACTACATTTGGAAACCCCTCCAAATCATTGAACTCAAGTGTTCCAATCACTTCTATGGCCACTGGTGTATAAAAACAAGCATGCAGACGCTACTATAAACATTTGTGGAAGAATGGGTCGCTCTCAGGAGCTCAGTGAACTCAAGCGTGGTACAGTGATAGGTTGCCACCTGTGCAATAAGTCCATTCGTGAAATTTCCTCACTACTAAATATTCCACACTCAACTGACTAGCTTCCAAGCTACAGACCTCCAAACTTCGTGTGGCCTTCAGATTAGCTCAAGAACAGTAGAGAGCTTCATGGAATGGGTTTCCATGGCCGAGCAGCTCATCCAAGCCTTAAATCATCAGCAAAGCGTGCCGCCACTGGACTCTAGAGCAGTGGAGACGTGTTCTCTGGAGTGACCAATCACGCTTCTCTGTCTGGCAATCCGATCGACGAGTCTGGGTTTGGCAGTTGCCAGGAGAACGGGACTTGCCTGACTGCATTGTGCCAAGTGTAAAGTTTGGTGGAGGGGGGATTATGGGGTGGGGTTGTTTTTCAGGGGTTGGGATTGCCCCCTTAGTTCCAGTGAAAGGAACTCTTAATGCTTCAGCATACCAAGACATTTTGGACAATTTCATGCTCCCAACTTTGTGGGAACGGTTTTGGTACGGTCCCTTCCTGTCCCAGCATGACTGACCAGTGCACAAAGCGTCGGCCCATAAAGACATGGATGAAGGAACTTGACTGGCCTGCTTGAGTCCTGACCTCAACCTGATAGAACAGCTTTGGGATGAATTAGAGTGGAGATTGAGAGCCAGGCCTTCTCGTCCAACATCAGTGCCTGACTTCATAAATGCGCTTCTAGAAGAATGGTCAAAAATTTCCATAAACACACTCCTAAACCTTGTGGAAAGCCTTCCCAGAAGAGCTGAAGCTGTTAGAGCTGCAAAGGCTGGGCCAACTCCGTATAAAACCCTAAGGATTAAGAATGGGATGTCATTAAAGTTCATGCGCATGTAACGTCCCAAAGCTTTTGGCAATGTAGTGTATATATATCAGGGGCCGGTTGCATAAACTGCTAAGACTAGTCTTACAAGTTAGACATATTTTTTTTCTCTTTAAGACTGTTCATAACCTTTTAAAATCAGTTACATAAAAACATAGACTGACAGTAAGACTGAATGCCACTTGCCTAACTGCTAGTAGCTCATACTAGATCTTAAGACACTGTCTTAACATAATGGCTTAGTTTATGCAACTGGCCCCAGAACTGTCATTATTCAGGAGTGTCTGTGTGTAAGTGTCGATCACACCGTGGCCTCAGGGACCCCGGCCTCATGTTGGGTCCAGATTAGAAAATGCCTGTGTCACGGCTGTAATGAACCCAGGAGCCTAACCTCACTACCACCGCATGTCTGAATCTGAGCCGAAGAGAATCTAATCCTCAGAGCTATGTGTGCTATTCCCCCGCTGCGTCAGGTGCAAACAGGTTAAATTGTGCTAACGGGAGAGAGAACAGCCCCTTTGTGCTTTCAGTTCTTTGAAGGAGCAAAAAAAAATGTGTTTGCTTTCAAGCTCCTCAGGTGTGAGTGATATGGCATGGAAGCCAGGAGGCCTGTCCTTCCAGTGGAGCTTGAAGATTGCATTGCGACCATCAGAGTCATTGTTTTATGTGCTGTAAACTGCCAAGCGCGATGCACAGGCGTCAGTCAGGTCAGTTTCTCTAGTTTTGTCATGCTGCTCCTGGAGACATGGAGTATAAGAGGGACGGAGAGACGTGCAGTGGGATCTGAATGAAATTACGGGCATTCGTCACCCCCGCTAGTGAGCAGAGTTTATGCAAATGAGCCACCGCTGGGTTATTGCAAGAGGAATATCAATGGAGTAATTACTGTTACACGACGGGCCGATGTCTTTCCCCAAATCACTGTCTCTCTCTCTCACACACACACACATAAAGAGGCAGAGAGTTAATAAAGAGAGTGTCTGGGAGGAAGAGTTTCCCTGAGGGCCTACGCCATCCGAAAACTGCTAAACGGCTGCTTGGGTTCCTGCAAGAGCGACAGAACGAAAGAAAGAATGGTAGAGCAATATAGAGATAGATAAATAGATATATAGAATGATAGACAGACAAAAAGAATGATGGAACGATAGAAAGAATGATAGAAAGAACGAACGATAGGTGTGTGTGTGTGTGTGTGTGTGTGTGTGTGTGTGTGTGTGTGTGTGTGTGTGTGTGTGTGTGTGTGTGTGTGTGTGTGTGTGTGTGTGTGTGTGTGTGTGTGTGTGTGTGTGTGTGTGTGTGTGTGTTCAACCCTCCCTGAAGATGTAACTCTGAGATTTGACGTCCCCTCAGGGTATACTGACTGCAAACCCACCAGCTGATATTACCCCCATCTGCAGTGTCATAGTGCACACACACACACACACACACACACACACACACACACACACACACAACCACAATATTAGCTTTTGGAAATAAAGCGCCCTGTCTCCCATGAGCCCTAGGTGACAAATTTTCCTTGTCAAGTCTGAGCGCTCTGGAGCGAAGCATTCATCCGACACTACAACAACACACCGTCCCACACAAATACAGTCCAATACATATTTAAACAATCACAGTTACTCTCAGACCTTCGTGTCCAGTCTTTACTTTCTCTTCAGACTTTAAATAATATGTGATCAATCAGTTACAATAATACTAAGTCTATATATGATGCTGAATTATGCTATATTTCTAAAACACATGGTAGATCTTTTCCAGGCTGCTCCTAATTTGCTTGCTTGGCGATAAAAATAACGAATTAATTGAACTGAAGTTATTTTTGTCTTCACCATGCCCTCCCTGTCAGAAATGCCCCATAAATGTGTGCAGTAACAGGCAGCCGTCTGTGTCTCTCACACACTGTGTCAAATGAGACTTTGATCCTTAAAGCCGTTATGAATCTAGCCCATAAACGCCTGTTTCTCCCGGACACTTTAAGTGCGGCGCTGCCCTGCTCCAGACGTCGGGACGGAAGCCCCATCGGGGGGAAGAGTCTGCGGAGGCTTAGCTGTTGCTCGAAGAATGCAGTTGCATTTCACTCATGCAGATTTTGGATTATTATAGTGTTATAAATCGATAGCCATTGTACATTTCACAAGACGAAAAAATAATGCACTCATGCACTCACTTTCAAAAGTAAACCGCATCACACTTTACTTAAAGCCATTATGTATAAAGCATTATAAAAGTAGTTTAATGCATTAATTATGCTTTATAATGCATTGTGTGATCTCATTAATAATTGTAAACACACTTTTATAAAGTGCAATGCATTAAAACGTAAACAACCAATGCAACAAGGAATCTGCCAATATTATAATGCATTTTAATTTAGGTTATAATTACTTACTAAAAGATATGATGCATTATACCATACTTTTATAATGCATTATACATGCAGGCTTAAAGTATCTTCAACATCTTTTTTTCATTGCATTTGAGGGGAAAGTGCTTCATTGTCATACAAAAATAATGTCACACTGCAATTTTTTTTAAACAATTATGATATATATTCATATAAAAAAAATGCATATACAAAGCATACGCAAAACAATCTATGGAATTAGGCATTATCAGTGTGACAAGCCGAAGGCTCTGAGTATTAATATTTCATTGTATATAACAATACATGATAAACTACAACTGGTTTCCAGGGAATACACTGCTCTTGTGCTGAACTAAGTGTGAGCGAGCATGAGTGAAACTGTGATTCAGCAGACACACACTCAGTGTCTCACACACTGCGGTCGGTATGTGGCATGGCAAGAAAATATCATGCGGTCACACTCCAACTCTATAACCCGTCTCACTGTGGCACGGCCACTGTTCTCACCCTAGTGCTGCCAGCTCAAAACACACACACACACACACACACACACACACACACACACACACACACACACACACACACACACACACACACACACACACACACACACACACACACACACACACACACACACACACACACACACACACACACACACACACACACAGAGTGAAAAAATTACATTTTTAGGACCTTTAAAATGTTTTGCATTGTGGAATTATTTTTAAGATTTTTCTCTTGAATTCTCATTACTGTAATGCAAGACAAATGGACAGAAAAGCAATACAATCAAATTAATTATATTAATATTTAATAATACTTTATCATTCATTTTGAATTATAATTAATAATAATGGGAAGTAATAAAATATTAAATTATGAAATATTCATATATAATGATTTGCAAGTGGTATACTACCTTTTTTGCTGATTTTGATATTTTAACTAATATTTAAAAAAATTATATGCAGTATGTGCTTTTTCATTCATAAATGTCCTTGATAGTCATTATATAATATATAATAAATCAATATATTTATTCATTTATTAGTTTATATATATATATATTATTATTATTTTTTTAAATCATTGTATTAAAGTAATTTTTCTTACTGTAAAGAAGTCAAATGTATGGAATTACAGTAATGAGTCAACATTAAGAAAAACTAATTTTAATTAAAAAAATTAAGCTCAAAAGTGAAAACAACTGAAGGCATTTATTTTACATTGTATTGGGGGGTGATTAATAGTCATGAGAATAAATAAAATAAAATAATAAATAAATAAGCATTATTTTATTTATGCTACATTAATTTTCTTTTTTAAATACAACCAGAATAAGTTCTTAACATGTTTCATGAGAGTCCAGAAAGGTCAAAGGCCAAATCTGACACATGTGCGTAGGATGACTTTGTACAGTCTTTACGTTGAAAGGGATGCGGAATCCAACTAAACATGGGTACCGAACTAAAACTGAATTTAAACTAAAAACTAACGTGAACATTCAAAAAGCTAAATAAATGTCCTGCAATAGTGAGTGAGTCTAAAAAGCAGAAACAACGGCTGAAATCCTTACAGCGAAGTGAACATCGAGTACCTTAGGCTTATTCGGGTTGGTCAAGTTTAAAAAAAAATTCTTGTATGTAGGATAATTTACATTTTATGTTTGTGACTTTGTATAAAGTTAAATATCAATATGCCCTTGTTTGATTGTTTAGGTACAACATACTGCACACACAGTTATCTGTTTATACATATGTGTATTTGTTTCGTTCCTAGTGATGATTGTGTTTGTTTTTTATTTGGAGTGTTTTGTGTATTTGATGTAAAAGCCTAACCAGGGACGAGGGCTGCAAACTAGCTTTATGCTACATGCCCTATGGCATCGGTTGTCTGTGTGCAACAATGCCTAGTGTATTGTCCCTGTTAAATAAACAAACAAATAATCATAATACAAATATTAGTGAGCACTGAGGTGCCAGGAGCTTGAGAGTGGAGCGTTATCAAACACACTAGGATTTATAATGACGTGAAAGCACAAGAACAACAGCATAAATCTGGGACCCCACGAGGGGCGGAGGCTAAACTACAGCGAGGTCAAAGGAAAATATTTCTGGGAGACACAAGACAAGGAAGCAACTGGATACTGTATCAGCATAAAAACAATAACAAAAGGAAATTGAATTATCCGTCTTGGGGAGCAAAGGTCGACCGCACTGTCAAAGCTGTGGTGTTTATCCAGTCGAAAAAATGGATCGATGTTGTAGTGAATAAGCGGCATGATCTCTGATTACTGAAGCCTGAAAACATGCTTAAAATCAGCCTTCGCTCGAGGATAGTCTATTTAGAAGAGCGTTTGAGTGCATGTCAACACAAATTTAAGCTTTAAAACCATGTCAGCCTTTTTCATTTTTGTCGGGTTCAGTGAAAAAAGTCAAATAAAAATTTGACAATGATTTTTCATTTTTAGGTGACCTAGCCCTTTAAAGTGACAATTAAAATTACAATTTGACAATTTAAAGTGACACAAAATGGACAATACACAGCCTTTAAAGATATTGTAGTTGTAATCTTCAGACGCAAATAGATTAAGTGCCAAAAACTAAACACCTTAAAGCAGGCCCATGTGGGTTTTATAATTACAGAGGTCCAAAATTTTAGATAGTTCGGGGGTTCAGCCAAGAAAATTTGGATTTCTCTGATCTACATGTGCATTTTAAGACATTTGAAGGCCAAAAATATGGATAAGAAATAGCTTTCCTAAAGCTGAGCTTTGATTGATAGTCTTTTCATTTTCGTCTGTCAGTGAAGAAAGTAATCATATGATCAACTGATATTTAGCAATATGTTTTATTAATCATTTTCTTTTAGACAAGTTAATTTACTGTAGGCTACAGCACTAGGTAAATTAGTTTATTAAATTCATTCACAATATGTACACATTCAATATTAATATCTTATACCTGATATGATGAAAACGGCTTTGATAATGTTTCTTTTCCTCTCACATTGACAGTTAATAATTATTACAGTAATCACGTAAATTATATATAGGCCTATTTTTTAACTCAAAATGGCGAAATTAGACATTTTATTCATTTGCATTTAACATTTCTATCCTAAAACAGCTGTAAAAATAGGAAATGTTTTGTTTAGCTACGTACATCTCGCACGTTATGACCGTTTACTGAAGCGTCGCACGACATGCGCTGCGAATTTGCATGAATAATAAAGCCCGCCTACTTTGATTTGATTGGTCATCTCAAATATTTTGACATTGACGAGCGGTGACAGACCAATGACAGCTCAGGTGAGAAGATCTTGGTGCTGTGCAATATCCTTGCAGCACTAAAGTAGTGTGTTTACATACGGCCATGTTTAAAAGTGCATTTTGGATGTTTTCGTTCCACTAGTCTGAAGCAACACACTATAAAAAAAATACAAATATAGCCCAAAATCGCAAAATTAACCTTATTTGGTAACACTTTATTTTAAGGTGACGTAGTACACAATATCCTTGCAGCACTAAAGTAGTGTTAATACTATATCAGGCAATTATTTCACAACATTTATTATATACACCTCGAAAAATACCTCATAGCTGGATTCATACGGCCATGTTTAAAAGTGCGTTTCGGATGTTTTCGTTCCACTAGTCTGAAGCAACACACTACAAAAAAGACAAATATAGCCCAAAATCTCAAATTTGACCAGTGCATGAGAACATAATTTGGTAACACTTTATTTTAAGGTGACGTAGTTACACATTACTACATGTATTACTATAGTAATAACAGTAAATTATGCATAATTACAACTAATCCTAACCCTATATTAAGCACATGTACAGTATAATGTAACTAATTCACCTTGAAATAAAGTGTAACCAAAATCAGTGGCGCAAAAAGTGGGTATGCGCTATATGCGGCGCATAGGGGCGCAGTACCTTAGGGGCGCCAAAGCGATGGTATAAAAAATATATATATTTTCGTATTTTCTATATGTAGCTGCTGTTGTGCGTTTCTAAATCATTTCTGTATTTCCTCAATATTATATAACATTTTAGAGGACTAACATGCTAGAGTAGGCGCCCTCATAAGATTCCATAATAGAAATTTTGGATAATAATGGAATATCGCGAGTGGGCGCGCGCCTGGCGGGGGTGCCGGCGATTTGACAGCAAAACGCGCGTCCTTGACGCGTGATATACCACAAAAACGCGCTTTCTTAACGCGCGCTTTGGGGTCAAGGAAAACGCGCGTTTCCGACATTAAGAACGCGCTTATATGGTAAAGCACGCGTCATGGACGCGCGCTATGAGTCGGACAAAAAGCATGTTACTAACGTGTAGCCTAAACAGGTTAACCAAACAAAAAGACTAAAGAACGTGCTCTTTCCTTGGTGTTCTCAAAATTGCATGCTCACTTTTTAGGGCACACCTCTTATAAAGTAAAGTTACATTGTTCACCATCTTTTTAAGTAATTACACTATTTACCATGATACACTATGGCTGTTATAAGAATTAAATGAAATCAATATCAACAAAATCCATCTTACCATTTATCAAAATCCACTTACACTGTAATTACAATTGCCTAAATAATGTCATGAGATTTTTAGATTTATGTAAATATAATATTTTAATTATAGAAATATGAAATGTTGGGAAAATTGTAATTATTCCAGGCCTATGAAACTATAAAACTGCCAGTATAGTTGGCGGCGTGAGTGGATTCTAGAATCATTCAACTAATTCGTTCTAACTGACTGTTCAAAAACGGTGAATTATTCGAGAACGAAACCTATACTTTGTTTGAATCTATTTTTGTTGGGAAAAGAGAGCAAAACTGTAAAAAATGACAACTTGTTGTTTATTGAACTGTTGTATAAAATGAATATGGCATTTTGCAATCGTGCTGATATAGGCTCTGGAAAATAGCACTCTTGCTCGTATGATATTGCATAACTCATAATTTCCTCTTTAATTACTTTTTTTAACGAATTTTTATTTTTTGTTCGTTATTAGCCTATTTTTAATGAAAATGCAACAACAATAAAATAGTTCAAAAAAAAAACTTTCGTTAAAAAAACAAAATGCCCTGTTGGGGGGGCGCCAAAATTGTTGCTGCATACCCCTCTGGCACTGGGTAGTTGCGCCCCTGACCAAAATGTAGTGTCTTGCCTTCTAACATCTCACATTATGACGAGGCTGTCTTCATACCGCAAGCTGCATGTGATGACCTCACTAAAGAAGCTTTGATGTGGATGCTGCTGGTTAAGATAGTGGGAAGGAACTGACCCAAACCATGTGCCGAGATCAGCCCCCGAGCATCTCACAGGCGCCACGCACAGTGGCAGGTCTCCGCACATCTCCTCCATCCAGCTCGCTCAAAGCGCGATGCTGAAGCCCCTGCTGGGAGCAGAAGGCTAGAACGGGGCTCGGGTTACGAGCTGCGGCCTGGGGAGGGAGTCTGCCTTGCTTTCTTCTCTCAGACCTCCAGCCTGGACCCACTACCGAGCAGAGACAAACCCGAGCAGGGCCCGTGGCCGGCGGAGAGCCCGGATGACCTCTGCCAGCAGGGATTGGGGACGAGCAGCTACAGCGCCACGGAGGAAGAGGGCTGAGGGCCGAGAGCGGCCTCCAGCAGGTTTCTTTGAGGAGAGAAGTGCCACGGCCTTAGGGAAAGAAGACTTCATGAGCTGGAAAGCTGCTGCAAGAAAGCCCTTAACCACTTCAGCTCTGCAGCATATTTAGAATTTTTTTGAGAATTAGGCATATCTGGATTTAAAAGAGCGCCCTATCCACATACAGTACATTAGAGAAAATTTATAAAAAATTGTCTCATTTTACAGAAAGCACTCTACATTTTAACACAGTGGTGGAATATTGCATATATTATATTGTATTTATTCACAATTTTATAATAAACATAAATGAAGTGTCATATTTTGATTTGTTTTTTAATTAATTTGTTTGGTCTATAACCCTTCAGAAAGTTTCTATGGATTCCACTAAGTGTCAGTAAACAAGGGAAAAGGAATTTTCTTGATATCTCCTTCCAAAAAAAAGTTATTGAGATGAATCTGTGCAAACTGTCTAATAACTCCTCCTCATCTCCATTGATTTTCCACAGCCGCTGGGAAATCGAAAAGAAGGCTCCGCCTCCTCAACTTTGTAAAGGGAGATCTCGGGCTCTGATTGGTCTAGAAGCATGATCGACATGTCTATAGAGAGCTGAGATACTCAGCTTTTTTGACGTATGACGCAATATGTGATGTCATCAAAAATCGCGACTAACAAAGACGATCCTAACTAAGGGTAATAAGAGTATTTGTCTGCATCACATGTTTTGATCTGGACATCGGTGACATATTACGGTGTCATTTGGCCATGCTTGCTCACACACACATGTGAAAATGGTCTAATTTTGAAGAAAACAACCTAAGGAACGAGCTGATATAGCGTTTGAGGCTATTAGCTCCACAACACGTTATTGATCCGAACAGGAATATGACTCATGTGTTTGCTTGTTCAAAGGAGTCATTTGCATCTTCATGATTCTTTTGATAATAACGTTACTGTAAAGTGTTGAGTGTGGAGATGGACTTTGTAACGACGTCTTTAGTACCTTTTATGGGTCTTGAGAGTGAACCGTGCATTGTGCCAATGGAGGCCTTTCAGAGCGATCGAATTTCAACTAAAATATCTTCATTTGTGTTCTGAAGATGAACGGAGGTCTTATGGGTGTCGAACGACATGAGGGTAAGTCATTAATGACAGAATTTTCATTTTTGGGTGAACTAACCCTTTAAGGGGGCCGCTCTCAGTAGTCTGACAGCAGCCAGCCAACCACGCAATCTCTGCAGCGGCAAAATACAAAACCTCCTCGGCAGTCATCATGAAGCGGAATTATGCTTCAAGTAGCCAGAAAAGAAAAAAGAGAAAGGAAGAGGAGGATAAGAAAAAACAAGATAGTGGTAAGTGATAAATTACACTGGATAAAATTGCTATAGCTTTGCAATAGGTTTTGATGAAAGTGGCATAGCATGCTATACTAACTATTATTTATGCTATGCATAAATAACCTGGAATAGTTAATATAGCATGCTATATTAACTATCATTATAAACATTATTTAACCAGAAAGAGGCAGAGGAACATGATTTTTTTCATAGCTTATCTTAATGTGCTAGTGTCGGGATATACGGTAGTGACAGTTTGCAAATATGACATTATTTTTATAAGTTACCAATGGATCTTGAACAAGTACTTTATTCTGTGGCAATTTTTACACTGTTCCATTTTGAAGTACAGTATCAGGACAACCCACATGTTTTACTGGTACTGTTTATTAACTATTTAACAAGGTATCATAGTCATCTGTTGCAACTTTATAATAACCATCCAGATAATGTTTATAGACAGTTTACAAACCAACTAGTAACCCTTAAGTATTCCCAAAGTGTTAGGAATATCTGGTCCGTCCATCTATGTAATGTTTATAGATGTTTTAAAAATGGTTTCTTAAAAGGTTTACAAAAAATGTTTAATGGTACAGTGGTGTTTTTTGCAAATGTTTTCAAATTTAAACTGGCAACGGTGTGTCTGAGTACATGTTGGGAAATGGACTGTATTCAAATGCCCATTAAAAGTAAAATAACCTCAAAATTTCAGCATCATCAGCAGAACATTTTAGTATCATACTAGCTTGACACAACACCTGATTTAAAGTTACAATTGCATGTGAAGTTCCTAAGAACATGGAGGTTTGTGTCCATTTCAGCATGATGCCGATTCTACACAATGAGTGCAAAAACAAACGCAGGTTAACCCTTATTGCACACTGAACCCTTTAGTGAAGTCACATTATCCTGTCTACATTTTTAAAGCCTCTGTAGCAATGGTTAAAGAGGTTTAAGTGGGCTGGTGTCAAAAAAGTCCACTCACTTTCGATTGCATGTATCAGTTTTGACGCACAACCTTCAAATTTAGCAGAGGGAAGTTACAGGCTATTTCTGGGCCGCTGAGGAGGAAGACATGCCCTAGTTTGAGTTGGTCGTCGGTACCAGGCAATCCCCTCACACTGCGAGGTGTTGTAAGGTCACGGAGAAAAGGAGAAGAGTGTGCCAAAAGACCCTAAATCAACTAGATTTACCCTCAAAGCTTGTGCAACAGCAGTCGTGGAGCATGACGAAGAATCACAGAGCATGCAAAGAGAAGATAAGCTCACCGATCTCACATTATTCTCACAGTCTTGATGACTAGTATCGCCAAGTTTTTTCAGTATATTCAATTTACACAGTGCACACTACCGTTCAAAAGATTCAGGTCTGTCTATTCTGCGTTAAAAAATACTGTAAAAACAGAAATTTTAAATAAATATTTTCTACTGTAATATACTGTACAATGTAATTTATTCATGTGATCAAAGCTGAATTTTCAGCATCATTACTCCAGTCTTCAGTGTCACATGATCCTTCAGAAATCATTCTAATATGATGATTTGCTGCTCTAGAAACATTTATGATTATTATCATCATCATGTTGAATACAGTTGTGCTAGACAAATTTAGGATTTGTCTATGAATAGAAAGTTCAAAAGTACAGCATTTATATGAAATAGAAACTTCATAAATATCCTAACTGTCTCTTTTTTTATTATTTAATGCATCCCTTACAAATAAAAGTTAGATTTTTTTATTACACTGACCCCGAACTTTTAAACAGTAGTGTACAGAAACATGAATGGAGATGCACGGTATTTAAAGTCCCCATGAAGTTTTTTTTTTGGCTTTTAGTATAAATATGTTCGCCTTACTGCTCCTAAACAATGACAAAGTTCACATTTAGAAAATATAAGTGTTCATAACTTACAATCTCTCACTTCCTTGAATATGGATCAATGATTTTGATGACATCACTCTGCACTTCAGCTTCTCATCAGATTTTCTGGCCAATCAAATGCTCTCTAGAATCTGAAGCCACGCCCCCTACACTATAGATCCTGAAGTTGCGGCTGAAATCAGTCACATGTTCACACATTTACTCTTTTCTACATGGTGAATGGCACATAGTGCACTATATAGGGCACAGGGAATGATGAGGCAGTGTAAATATGCTTTCCATTGGGGCGAATGAAGTCTGGATTCATGCTAGTGTCACGCAAAGCTCCGGTCCAGAGACACGACAGCACAGAGCGGATCATGTGATCGATTCGGTGCAGCCCAGAAAGCGCCTCGGACCCGTTTGAGTTCTGCACAGAATGCTGTATTTTAAAGCGATATGGAGGAGATTATGAGGAAACTGCAGCTTTACTGACCTCAATGGCTCTGGCCGAGCTGTGATATAAACGAAACGCTATTGGCCATTTTAAAAAGGGGAGGAGCTATTCGACCCTCTTTAAAGTAAGGTTTTTTTTGACAGCGATGCCATAGAAATGCCATTTTTGGTTCCCCAAATAACCTTTTGGTGAACATTCTTAAAAGAACCCTTTTTTCTCAGTGTGAAGTAGGGCTGGGCGATATATCGCATGACATTGTTAGGCGCATCTCGTCAGTAAAGCCGGTTCGTTGATTAGTAGTAAATCGCCATCACCTGCTTTCAGATGGAGCGGCATTTACTACACACAGAGCCGTAGTTCACTGATAAGCTGAGCCATATCGCATTAATTATCGCAGGCGATATGTCCGTGATTAATTAATGCGATACGGCTCAGCTTGTCAGTGAACTACGGCTCTGTGTAGTAAATGCCGCTCTATCTGAAAGCAGGTGATGGCGATTTACTACTAATCAACGAACCGGCTTTACTGACGAGATGCGCCTAACAATGTCATGCGATATATATCGCCCAGCCCTAGTGTGAAGAACATTTTAATTATCCAAACAACCTTTATTTTTAAGAGTGTACAGTGAATTTAACAACATATTCCGTGACAAACAGAGAAGGAAATTAGGAATAATATCGTCGCTGCCCGATGAAACTCACGTATGTCCAAAACGGTTACTTTTCAGGAAGTGAAAAAAACACTGTATTTCAAAAGCCGTTGAATGTAGCGTTGTCATACTTGGTACGGCATCTTTACATGTAACCATATTCTTGCCAGTGTAATGATATAATCCACATTTGACCAAAATTGAGTTTAAATGGACATACGTGCATATTTTACAGTAACGGTGGTCGATACGCGTTCTTCCGATCATTAATTAGAATGGCCAAGTGGCGTTTCATATTGACAGAGGAATACGTGCTGGACATTCTCAGCCTCTGGTGATCGCAGTATGAGTGAGGCATGTTCTAGTGACAATCATGACAGTAGCATTACAGGCTATAATTTGATCAGTTTGACTAAGAAAAAAAAAGATTGAATCTTATCTGTAGGTGCGTTTACATGGAGCACTGTAATCAGTTTAAAAGTCCAATCCGAATAATAATACTCCATATAAACACCTCAATCGGAATAAAAATGGACAAACCGAATGAAATTGTAATGGGTTTGAGAGGGGTGGGATAAACCTTTTCATGAACCGATCAAACGAAAAATTCCACCATGTAAACGATCTGATCCGATTACTTTGAGTGCACGTCTTTCTGTGACGTGATATACAGCGCGCGCCTCCTCAAATGAAGACCGCGCGCCGCGCTCACACTGGCTAATGTTGACAAGAGAGGAAAGTTCATTTTTCGGAGGTATTAAACTTTTTATTTCGTAACATGTTATGAACATGATGTTTGAATAATGACACAGACATAGCCTGGCTACACCATCTCATCTTGACAGCGTTTGTCCTAGGCTTCAACTGCGCCTGACAGAAAGAAAAAAAAATTCTGAGGTGATTCTTACACTTTACGACAAATAATAAATAGCTTTTATAAAACTGTACAAGTCCTGGTGGCCGTTGAGAGTTGCCATTTCAACGGGGAACATTCAAGCTGCTCTCTGTTTCTTGTTAGTTAAGTTAACTATAAAAAAAAATTCAACAACTGCTTCAAATTGGTTAAGTAACATTACCCACAGTCTACTTTAATTACTTTTGTTAATATTTATACCTTTGTGATTATGGTATCTTTCCTTAATCATCTGAAATATATATGTTTAGTACTACTAGTAATGATGCTGAGCACGTCTTGAATGCTTCATTCATGTTTCACCGTATATCCTATGTTTTTATTAATAATTTGAGTGCATTTTATTGTTAATTTTGTGTTTTTCAAAATAAATGAATTGAATTCATTTTTGATTCCGCATTCATCATTCACAGCTGTTGAAATAGCCATTGTATAGGACATAAATTAGATTAAACTACTGCATGTCCGCCCACAGAAAAATAAATTAATACAAAAATTACCAACACAGAACTATTGATCCACGATACTAACGCTACGAATCTGAGGCGGCAGACAAACTGTGTGTGTGCGCATGTCACAAAATGATTCCTACTGAAAGTCAGCACATGTAAACACCAGATCGGTTTAGATAACGTCTCATGTAAACAGTCCACCGAATCTTTCAATCGGAATGATTTTAATCGGAATGACAAAAAAGTGCGCATGTAAACGTGGCTAATGAGACCGAGTTTATTTACATACACTCTAAAAAAAAAAAGGTTCTATATGGCACCAAAAATAGTTCTTGGCTCGTAATCATAGGGGAACCTTTTTTAGTGCTATATAGCACCATTTTTGGTGCTTCAGTGGTTCTTCAGTGGTTCTTCAGCGGTTCTTCAGAGGTTCTTCACCGGTTCTTTGACTAAGGTGCTATATAGCACCTCTGAAGAACCACTGAAGCACCAAAATTGGTGCTATATAGCACTAAAAAAGGTTCCCTTATGATTACGAGACTTTTTTTTTAGAGTGTACTAGCAAGCAAACTAATCTGTGAAGAACTAGATTAGAACTAAACTGTGGTGAGCTTCAATGTCGTACTTTCGGCTATCCAGTGCTGAGCTTCGATGAAACTTCACGAGACCGGCGAGACTCTTCCACAGGGCGGGAGATACGCGGCGTGATTGACAGCTTTGACAACAAATGGATATACGTGAAAATCAGATGACATGATTTCACAACTTTTCATTGGCCATTTAGATATGTGAAGCATACTGTATACGGAAATGAACCTGGACATTCAATCCGTCGAAAAATCTCAAAATCGGCAAAATGGACATACGTGGTTTTCATCGGACAGCGACGATATGCTCCATTTGGCATATTTCCAATATCTCACTAAATAGAGTACAAATGGAGACTTTGAGGTGTGCTGAGTGTCGATGGAGAAGTTCGGCACACTGCCGGCTGTCATCCCTTCCAAGCATCCCAAACCCTCCTACCCCGGCCAATATTGTTCCGTTTGAAGCTCCTTCAGGGTCAGGAAAACCAGATTACAAATCACCTCGAGCTGAAGGAGCATCGGCGCGAGGGAGGAGAGGAAAGTATTGTGTGGGTCTTTGCACGGGAGGCATGAAACTCAATCCGTAGAGCACTTCCCACCGAGTGTTGTTTTTGCAGCCACTCGTCAGCTTCGGCTGCGGTTTACTCTCGCCACCTCCACAAACTCACAGGAGGTGACGCATGTTTAGAGGTCCTGGTGGCCCGCTGTTTTTTACACCCGGATACACGGCCTGATCCCTTTGATAGACAGGGAGCACAGCAGATCTTGCGGTTTCTAATAAAACTGAGCGCTTGGTTTTTACAACGTGACGCCCCTGCTTTCCTCCTCGTTTGCAGGAGAGTTATGGGGAGGTCGAACAGTGGGCATAAAAAGACTTGTATTTAAACGGCTCAAGATTTTCCCACTGATTAGAGACTGGACTTTTTAAATAAACCTTTCATTACATCAGAATATTAAAATCAGAGAAAAGCAGATCTATAATAAGAGGCGTGGGAAAGGTTTTAACAGATTGAAGGAAGATGTATTCGTTTGTTTCAGTCACATGATGTCTTCCATTCATCCACTATATATTTATGAACATCAATGGGGCAAATGAATGGCGATGAATATGAAAATGTTGATCATTGGATTTGATTCATTACATACACTACCATTGAAAAGGTTTGGGTCTGTAATATACGTCAGCATTAGGGTTGGGAATCGTGAGAAATTTTCCGGTTCCGCCTAACGATTCCGGTTCCGATTCCGGTTCCATTAAAATTATTAAACAAATAGTGGTATAAGGAAAAAGGAACAATACGCAACTCAAACAATCCATTTTGTGTTTATTACTTGCTCTAAAATTTATTTACAGGTTGGCAATGTCAAAAAAGTCCTGTACTGTACATATATTACAGTATTAATTAAGCCATTCTTGCAACACTTTTTTTTTTCAAATGAACACCTCTGAAATTGTCTTATTACATTTTATCTCTCTGTCTCTGATTAAAACCAAGTTATAAATTATATTTATTAGTTATATTTATTAATTAGTTGTATATTAATTTAATAGTAATTCAGTTATTCAGTGAACTTGTAAATAATAAATTGCAATTCAGCATTACAAAGGCAATTGTGCCTAAACGCTTACCTAAACCATGGGGACTCAACGGTTGACAAATATATATATATATATATATATATATAGGCTATATATATAGGCCTTTCACTATACATCTGGTATAAGCCCTATGGCTCTGTGCTGTAGCAAATGTTTTGTCAAATTGCTAGTGAACCCTCCTTTGCATGTTATTAACTTTTCACATGTGTTACATTTTGCTTCATTATCATTCATTCTTTGGAAATGAATCCATACTTGTGACTTTCTCTTCGCCATGCTGGTGGTCAACGAGAAAATATCTGACGCAAAACCGTAAATGTGTAGCGCGAGGGCTTTCAGTGCTGAACTGCGTTGCACTCCTGGAAGCGGCAGGCAATGATGAGGTGAGCCAGGGTTGCCAGGTTTTCACAACAAAACCCGCACAATTGCTACTCAAAACTAGCCCAAAACAAGCCTAATCGCGTTTCAGGGGGACTTCTCCGATAAAATTCGTATTTCCGGGGCTAAATATCACATAATTGGGGTCGCTTCAACCCGCGGACATGAAACACAGCCCGCGGCAACAGTGGAAAACGGGAAAGCGGGAAAACCATGGACTTGGCAACACTGGCTGTCACTCGCTATTAAAGGATACGCTTCCAGCGCTTCGCACACACATTGCACCAGAACCGTTTTCGGAACCGAAACTTTTACATAAGAACCGGTTCTCGGTTCCCAACCCTAGTCAGCATAATACTACATTCAAATAAATGCTATTATTTTAAACTTTATATTCATCAAAAAATCCTGAAAAACCATGCATCACGGTTTATAAAATATGAAGCAGCAAATTATCATATTAGAATGATTTCTGAAGGATCATGTGACACTGAAGACTGGAGTTATGATGTTGAAAATTCAGCTTTGATCACAGAAATAAATAAAATTTTACAGTATATTACAATAGAAATGGGTTCATTTAGATTGTAAAAATATTTCACAATATTACAAATTTTACTGTATTTTTAATCAAATAAAGGCAGCTTTGGTGAGCAGAAGAGACTTCTTTCAAAAACAAATTTACTGACCCAAACATTTTGAACAATAAATGATTTGATCAGTGCTAATTATGGTCTTTTCATATTCATCTGAAACTGATGAATATACTGCCGCACTTTGGTGGGACAGACTGGTGAAACCCAGGCCTGATATTGTTCTGTCATGATGAGAGTCTTGTCTGTTGTGAGACGGGACGGCTGAGGAAGCTCGAGGTGTAACGGAATGCGGTCCGGATCGGTCTCCTGCAGACCACCTGTCTGTCACCCCCACATTAGTTCTGGCCCACTGGAGGTCAAAACAGGGGGAGGCTGCTGTGCACCTGAGCTCGAGATAATGAGCTTCGTCTCAGTCCATCTGTTCAACAGACGTCAAACAAGAGTTGGCTGAGTAAATAAAGGACTGTGGATGCTGGAATCCACCTGCTCTGAGATCCATATCCCACACAGGACAGGAGGACAGCAGAGCAACACAAAGATGCATCTCACACCCAATAATGTACGATAGGTTCTGTATGATTAAACTGTACCAATGAATACAAATATTCTCAATAAAACTCCCATGGTGAAAAGTATCTGCAAATTATGGGCACTAATAATTTATAGTCATAAAAAAGTTTTTTTTTTTTTGAGCAGGTGCAAAAAATCTTTTATGTGCCACTAAAACATCTCTTAGTGTTTGTTTTAAACTCTTTTGGAGGGGTGTTTACAACAATGCACAATATGTATCATGAGTCACTAGAACAAAGTATATGTAACGGATTAAGTGTAATATAAATGAACAAAATAGTTAAATAAATGTTGTCTAAATAAATAGTTTATGAATTTGTTAAATAAATAAATCAAAATTGTTAAATAAATAAAATAAAAATGTTTCAATAATTAAATTAATAAAAGGGTTATTAGAAACCTGACTTGCATGGCTACTAACTAATGAAGTAAATAAATAAATAAATAAATAAATAAAATGGTTAAATAAATAAATTAAAAAAAATGTGATCAGGACCCAGACTTGTATGGCTACTAACTAACTAACTAACTAACTAACTAAATAAATGGGTGATCAGGACCCAGACTTGTATGGCTACTAACTAACTAAATGGGTGATCAGGACCCAGAGTTGTAAGGCTACTAACTAACTAAATGGGTGATCAGGACCCAGAGTTGTAAGGCTACTAACTAACTAAATGGGTGATCAGGACCCAGACTTGTATGGCTACTAACTAACTAAATGGGTGATCAGGACCCAGAGTTGTAAGGCTACTAACTAACTAACTAACTAACTAACTAACTAACTAACTAACTAACTAACTAACTAACTAACTAACTAACTAACTAACTAAATAAATAAATAAATAAAAGGGTGATCAGGACCAAGACTTGTATGGCTACTAACTAACTAACCAACTAAATAGGTTATCGTGGCTACTAACTAACTAACTAAATAAATAAATAAATAAATAAATAAATAAATAAATGGGTGATCAGGGCCCAGACCTGTATGGCTACTAACTAACTTACTAACTAAATGGGTGATCATGGCTACTAACAAACTAAATAAATAAATAAATAAATAAATGGGTGATCAGGACCCAGACCTGTATGGCTACTAACTAACTTACTAACTAAATGGGTGATCATGGCTACTAACAAACTAAATAAATAAATAAATAAAGTGTGATCAGGACCCAGACTTGTATGGCTACTAACTAACTAACTAACTAACTAACTAACTAACTAACTAACTAACTAAATAAATAAATAAATGGGTGATCAGGACCCAGACTTGTATGGCTACTAACTAACTAAATGGGTGATCAGGACCCAGAGTTGTATGGCTACTAACTAACTAACTAACTAACTAACTAAATAAATAAATAAATAAATAAATAAATAAATAAATAAATAAATAAATAAAAGGGTGATCAGGACCCAGACTTGTATGGCTACTAACTGGCTACTAACTAACTAACCAACTAAATGGGTGATCATGGCTACTAACAAACTAAATAAATAAATGGGTGATCAGGGCCCAGACTTGTATGGCTACTAACTAACTAACTAACTAACTAACTAACTAACTAAATGGGTGATCAGGACCCAGATTTGTATGGCTACTAACTAACTAACTAACTAACTAACTAAATAAATAAATAAAAAAATAATGAATGTTATACAAAAATGTGAAATAAATAAACAAAATAAATAAATAAATAAATGTGAGTTGAAATTATTTAATTATGCAAGCAGAAAGTGAGCACGGAGCGATACAAGAGACATAAAACCACACTGTAATAAAATATTTAAAAAGTAAGTTACCTGGTTGCCTTCAAATTTTGAGTTCATTGAAATAAAAAATTTGAGACAATGAACATTTGAGAATCGACATCACCCTTTATTCAAATATCTTTAAAAGATTCGTAAGCATTTTGCGTAATTGTGTTTTATCTGTAATCATGCAGTGAAACATGCCAAATTGTGCTATTTTCATGATTTATCACAACATTTTTATTTATTTATGTGGTTCAGATACAATAATATTTTGAGTTTCTATTTATTAAACCAATTTCCTTCATTGTATTAACTCACATTTTTAATTTCAAAGAACTCAAAATTGTAAGGCAACC
>NC_137100.1:62825450-63120450 GCF_949357685.1 Gobio gobio | reverse complement strand
ATGACAGGAATCCGCCTGTAAACACAATATGTCAGAAATATAATGACTGAACATATAAAATCTGCTGTACCATATCATTTCAAATGCATAAATACGTCTACAGATTGTCATGTTTAACACACCGAAATCCAGCCCTCTGGACACTTAAGAAACACTTAAAGAATGTCATTGCAATAAAAACTAAATGTCAACAGGCTCTTGAACCGACTTCATACATCCACCCACTGAAAAAAATAAATAACTGCCACGCCAGCTTATTACAAGTAACTGGGCAAAAATGATGACGAAAAGTGAAGTTAAATGCTTGTGCAGCATGTGTTTGATATTTCGTTAATGTTTTCAACTCAGTGAACAAACACTTTCAGGGACCAGTGATGGAACAGGCTATAGAAAAGCAAGCGTCTAATTCCCACATCATCTCTGAAGGCGTGTTTGTTGTTTCTGTAATCTGAGATATTTCTCTGCACATCAGAATCCAAACATAGAAAGAGGAGAGAGCCGCGATCTGAAGATCTCATAGCACTGCAGCCGAGGAGTTCCTGCGCCCGCTATCTCAGAACAAAACACCACAGCTACTCAAAGCCAATAAAGCGCTTTGAAAGAAACCTGTGTGTGTGTGTGTGTGTGTTTCCTAAGGGTTCACCAGTGGTTGTAAAGTGGCAGATATCTTCTCTCTCGTATACAGAGGTCTATAGCACTGTTTACAGCCCCTTTGGGTTTGGGTTTCTGCCATGTCAGGGTTTATGGAAAACTCATTTCTAGTAAAAACCAAATTGTGCATGAAGAATAGCACAACCCCTATATCAATAAACTGCTTTACAGCAACATGCAACAAAACCACAAAGAAATCAAATGTATAGAAATTATAATACATTGCAAAAAAAGCATACTACTGTATCACCATATTGTCAGATCGAAATCTTATCAAATATAAACATATATACACTCTAAAAAATGCTGGGTTAAAAAAAACCCAAGTTGGGTTGAAAATGGACTAACCCAGCAATTGGGTTGTTTTAACCCAGCGATCGAGTTGTTTTAACCCAGCAATTGGGTTGTTTTAAGCAAACATTTAACCCAACCGCTGGGTTAAAACAACCCAATTGCTGGGTTAGTCCATTTTCAACCCAGCATTTTTTAGAGTGTATATATATATGTATATATATATATGTATGTATGTATGTATGTATGTATGTATTATATATATATATATATACACACACACACATACATACTCACACACACACATATAAAAACATAAAAACGTTATATATTTTTCTCTATAAATTGTTCAATATTTATGCAGTACAGCAACATGCCAAAAACCCACAAACAAATCAAATGTATAAATTATAATAAATTGCACAAATAAAAAACAAAGAAACTGTCCCCATATTGTCTGATCAAAATCTTAAATATACTGGATTTCCTTGCTATATACTGAAAAGAAGCTCCTACAGAATTAGCAGCGCTGAGATCCAGAATCGCTGTATGGTCTTGGATAAGAAACAAAACTATAAGTTTGAGCGTGCCATATCATGTCATGAGCCGAGTGTGAAATCAACACGAAACAGCAGATGTTCCAGCCATCACATTTAGATGCTTGATAAGACAGGCACGTGATTCATCGAATAGCACACAAAATCAACCACAAGTGGCAGAAAAAACACTCTCTCTCAATAGCATACAGCAAGAAAATGCTCCCTCTGACTTCTTCAACATATCGAGCATGTAGCGTGATATTCTGAGGACATTTCTGCATTTGAAAAGCATTACATCCCCGTCTGTACCCTCAAACAAGGGGAATAAACCAGCATGTGGAGATATAAAACACCTACTAGTTCTCACTTAAATGAAGCACTTCACAATATGCAACATCTGAACTGTCCAAATACTAATATCTATTGTTTTATCAATTACAAACCTAACACGACAACATAAACAAAAGTACACTCTAAAAAATACTGGGTTAAAAATAACCCAAGTTGGATTGAAAATGGACTAACCCAGCAATTGGGTTGTTTTAACTGCAGAGGTTGGGTTAAATATTTGCTTCAAACAACCCAATCGCTGGGTTAAAACAACCCAATCACTGGGTTAGTCCATTGTCAACCCAACTTGGGTTATTTTTAACCCAGCATTTTTTAGAGTGTAATGTAAAAATTGCAGATGTATAAATCACAGCAGACTAGATGAGTTAATAAGTGACAACAGCGAGCTTTACTGTTTGACTCATTACAAGCGTGTCTGTCAATTACAGCGAGTTAAGCATAGCAGAGGTATGTGTGTGTGTGTGTGAGTGTGTGTGTGTGTGTGTGTGTGTGTGTGTGTGAGTGTGTGAGTGTGAGTGTGTTCCGCGTTCTGTGGCTTTGCTTGTTAATCTCTCTTAAACGAGAGCCGTAAAAAGCAGGGCCGGGTGTGAATTAAGAGCACTCAGTATCTCATCACTGCTTTATAAATACTATTTTAAAAAAATCCACACCATTAATTAAAGCCCCGTCATACAGTTGGGGGACTGGAGCATAAATATGAAGTTTATTGGGTTACACTTTATTTTAAGGTGTCTTTGTTACACTGTAATTATACATGCAAGTACTGAGTAGGGTTATGGCTTTGGTTTAGTTGCATGTAATTACGCATAATTTATAAGCTAGTTATTGCTATAGTAACTACATGTAACATATGTTACAATGACACTGTTATACAATAAACGGTAACACTTTATTTTACATTCAAAGTGTATAATTTAAGCTAATGAGTGAAAATCAAATCTATCTATCAATCTATGAACTCTGTAATACAAGTTATAGCAGCACATCAACTCCGAACTATAAAAAGAAAAATATTTTTTTTATCATAATTTTTAAATGATAAATTCAAGGTGGATGACATGCCCAAAACAGAGAAATTCCAGAATGTTTATTTAACATTCTTAAAAGACAATAAACGTTTAAGCTATTAGAATTTATCATGGGCTAATTATTCCATAGGCCTCAATGGTAAAAACTTGAATTTCCAAATATCGGCAGATTCAACCACCATCAAACAAACCCATGATGACACAGAAATAGTTCGATAAAAAACGTCTCGTTGTCAAACTGAACGAGACGCCGTGACGTCAGACGCTGAACGCGCTAATGTCGCGATGACTGAATTAAAGGCCATTAAAGGATTTGGATCAAAAGTCAAAAGAACCTGTTGACAGTGAAGATGACCGATACTGGACTCTCACTGGGATTCATCCGTGGACGGCAATAAGAACAAAATTAGTATTATTAGGTGTATTATTATTATTATGCATATTAATAATTTATTTGCGTAGATAGATTTATTTGTTGTGCTTTAACACACAAATAACAAATATATTGGCTTTTTTTTAAGTTGCCTATTTGCTTTTACAATATGAGCACAAATATAATAGGGTCTAATAATAATAATAAAAGTAACAACAACAATAATTAGCAATCTTGTTCTTATTGCCTTTATCGTTATTTGCAAAAAAAACATCATAATAATATCGTAATAGGCCTATACATCGGTCTAATATATTATATAGTATATCCAACATGTGTGATAAAAACAAAAATCATAAATAATCGCTTCGAAATATTCCCTTTATGAACACACACACACGCGAGAAAGTGCCCCGGCTGAACCGTCGCGCGCCCGGAGAGACACACACACACACACACACACACACACACACACGAGGATGAAGGAGTCAGCTCTTACTGTTGGTAGTCGTGTTTGCAGTAGAGCTTCTGGTCTCTGGAGTAGCAGCTCATGGTGAGAAGCTGCTGACACACCGAGCACTGCAAACACTCCTCATGCCACGAGCAGTCGTTCACGCGCAGGAGGAAGCGATCAGAGATGGGTCTGTGACATCCTTCACACACACTCGGGTGCGCGCAGTCAGAACCTGCAACACACGAGCAATATACATCACACACTTCTGCTGGACAATTACACACACACAAATGCCACATAGGCTACATTAGGAACTCGCTTTCGAAAGTACTCTGAAAATAGTTTCCATAATAAAATTGAAAACGCGCTTAAAAGTTATGAGTTATTTCTACCTAACTCTTGTTTGTACTAATCTTGTACTAATGTAATCAGGTTGATTCTTTCAGACAGAAATATTAAAATATATGTTATATTAAATCTTCAATAAAATGAGTTAATTTAGATGGTATCTGACAAAACACTTGAATGACTGTCGTCGCAACACATCCACTGACCTAAATATTTGTGTTACATTTTCTGCGCTATTATTTAATACAACTATTTGTTTGTTTTTTCGTTAACAAAAAATTGAAAATAACAACAAAAAGGCATTCAGCATAGAAGAAGCATGATCATGTTTCCATTTGATATTTGCTCGAAAGCTGTTTTTAGGTGCAACACCAACAACATAAATACATTTTACATTAGTATCCATTTACAATATATTGACGTAATTAATTATTTTATGAAGCTCTTTTTTATTAGGCTACAGCTCGTTATTATTATAGTAGTTAATTATACAAACATATAGGCTAGTATGTCGATTGTTTTTAGTAGTATAATTTACAAGCGCTGTAAAAACATGAAAAGGCAGCCTAAAACGTAAATTGGTGTCATATTTAATAATATTTTGGTAACACTTTACAATAATGTTTCATTTGTTAACATTAGTATTAGTAAACATTAACAATGAACAATACTTCTAAAGCATTTATTAATCTTACACTGTTTCAAATTAACGGTCAAATGTGGACGAACGCAACCGTTGGGTTTAAAAATGTAATTTAAAATTTTAAACGATAACGGTTGGGTTTGTCCATGTTTGACCGTTGAAACAACTCCATTTTTTTTTATAAATCATTGTTAATTCCAACATTTATTACATTTTTTAAATCCAAAGTTGTATTTGTTTATATTAGTTAAAGCACTGTGAACTAACATGAACAATTATCCTATTAAGTTAACAAAGATGAATGTGTTAAAAATACCTAAATTGTTAGTTCATGTTAGCTTAATGCTAACAAATGAGACCTTAATGTAAAGTGTCACCATTATTTTGTAGCCTACTTTCATTTAGACGTCTCTGAAACGATTGAGTCGACGTTTAAGGGTCACGCGATCAGAACTCACCGAGCATCACTGCCAGAGATTCTGCTCCTGTCCTGAACTGATCCTCAATCTTGATTCCGTCCAGCATCTCGATACAGCTGGACTGATGTGTTGTTACAGTGAACAAGTGTAGAAGCAGATCCAGACTTCTGCTGCACGCGGACCGTGACCGAGATAGAAACTAAAAGTAAACTGTCTTTGTTAATTCGACAAAAACGTCGTGTTCTTTTATACGTGTAGAGTACGAGGCGTTGAGCAGAGGAGTGATGCTTGATTCTGGGGTTCTTCCGAGGACCTTTGGGGAGAAACAGAACGAAACCATCCAGTAAACTAAAGCCCGATCCTCTGGTAATCCAGCGGCCGCGCGCGCGAGGTGTGTGTCTGTGTGAGCTGTGACCGGCGCGAGCTCCTCACTCACTGAGCGTTCACGAGTCCTGCGCTCCTCTTGAGGAGTCCGTGGAGCCGCTGAACTCTCTCTGCTCGCGTCATTCTCCTGAACTCCATGTGATGCTATTGGTGCTGGATCACCGCGGAACCGCCTACAACACCACACAGACACACAGGCTGAGGGCAATTCAAAATAGTTGAAATACAATGATTTATTATGTGCTTTGTAAAAATAAAAATAAAAAACATATAAGCTGCATATGAAAATATCTGAATTATTCAAGTCCAAAATATAATTCAGTACGAACAGGATTACACGCCCAATTGAAGTATTTTTAGAGGTCAAATCAGGTAGGGCAACGACACATGTTCAGGTGTTAGTACTGCGCGACCACAACATTTACGACATTCAGAGTTTAATTTCAACAACAAAAATAAAAATGCTTTGTAATAATTTATGGTGATAGTTATTAACAATAGGCTATTATAATAAAATATTCTACCGTTAATAAGCTATAAACACTCTAATATGTTTGGGTTAAATATGAACAAATCCAACCGTTGGTTTAAATTTTTAAATTCAATTTTAGCGGTTAAAACGGTTTTAACGGTTGTGACCCAAACATGGGTTTAAACAATCCAACATTTTTTAGATTGAAAAGTATAGTTTCAGTGGGCTATAAAAACTTTTTATAATTTAAATTTTAAATAATAACCAGGGCGTAAATTGAGTCTCAAAACATTCAACGTTTTATTTCTATTCAAGCCAATTTTATTTTACATTTATAAGGATTAATACGAATCAATTCTAAGAAAATGAATTTTTACACTCTAAAATAAATGCTTGGTTGTTTGGATCAAATGGACAAACCCAAATTTGTATTACATTTTTTTTTAAACCAACGGTTGGGGTTGTCCACGTTTGACCTAAACATGGATGGAAATAACCAAGCATTTTTTTTAGAGTGTATATCAAAAGACTCGAATCAAATAATGTAACTTTAATTGTTCAAAGAATAGCCTATAGGTAGTCTACTTTAACTCGTTACATTATTGTATTTAATTGCTTTTGTCAAAAACAATTTCTCAATCCATAGGCTGCCTGAAATCGAGCCTATATTGAGAATCTCCATTTGATTTCTCGCGCATGCAGCTGCGATGAAAACTGCCGCTTTTATCTCCACGAAGTGACATTATCTGCATGATTAATAAAGACCCAGATAAAAGCTGATTTAATCTCCCCCCGCATAATATCCATGTTAAATTCATAAGGAGAATCTTTTGTGTTTCAGAGCTGCGCAAATTCATTTCACAGACAGACATCTCGGGGCAATAAACCTGCGAGGAAGGAGAAGAAAGGGGGAGTTTGTATCTTTATTACTTTCCTCATTAGTATTCTTCTCTCTTCTAATTATGACAGGCTGATTTACGTCCCTCCTGTAGATGAAATCATTTCTCCTCAACATTCCACGATCTTTTTACACTCTTTATCTTTCCAAGTAAAAGAGATGTCCTATAGGTTATATGCATCGTCGGAAGAGGGGTCTGTTTTCTTCATGCTTCACACCTGATTTAGCCTATATGTATTTTTGTTTTGTGTTTTATATCAAACAAAGATTAGTACAATATAAAATAACTAATAAAGATTTTTTTTTATCGCGGTCGAGGCTTTAACAATAGGCTATTTAGCATATTATAATATCCATTCACACTCGATATATAAATATCATTAATTTCTTTAAAGGGCAAACAAACAAACTGTATTATTTAAAGCAACGCACATTTTAATTAAGCTATCATATATTTTAACCTAGTAATTATTCATATTTAACACAAATTTAGGCCTGTCTGTAAACTGTAGTCTAAATTCAGACAGTCTTGCTTTATGCCCTACTGAGTTTTTGAAAGATATTCGAAACAAACATCAGGATTATGTTTTTTTTGTTGTTGTTGTTTTTTTTCATGATGAGTGCGAATAATTCAGCGATTTTAAAGCGGGAGATTTTTCCCTCTAGAATGTCTTAACGTTCTAAAAAAATTTAAATAAAAAAAGAAGATGGTCTGTCAGTTTTCCTCGCGCGCATGATCCGATACTATGCTTAGTGGTGTCTCTGATTTTTTATTTAATTTCAAAATTATTTAATTTAAAATTTAAATCGGACAGTGAATGCGATTTCAAGCGTCTATTTAGCGCACCTTCACGGAAGGTCTATGTTGGCTAATCTTAATTTTGCGTACTTTTGGAAAACGATGCCTACTTTGTGTAGAAAGAACATAGCCTGCCTACTGAAATCACCCAGCAGCCACCACCCTTTTGTTTTAATTCCTGTTCATTGATTATAAGCCATAATTAAGGGGTTTAAACACCTACAAAACCCAACAATCTCTAATCATGCCATTTCTATTCCTTGGCTTAAAACGTGTATTTAGAAATAGCCTACGTGTCATATTTTAACTCTAAAAACCCAGGCTATGACATTTGCTGCTTCTGTAGACAATCAATACAAGCTTTTAAACCAATTCAATTTAAATACGAAACAACAAAATAATAAAATAATGCACATATCAATAGTTTTTAAAATAGCTCTGAACGCTTGTGTTCAAATTGTGTTCTTGCGCCCTCTAGCGTCAATCTTCCTGCTATTGGACTTAACCAGTGCTCCCAACCTCTGCCTTCTGTCTCTGTTACTACACAATGAAAAGATCTAATTGATATTTACTCGCATTGCATTTTACAAAGAATGAAAGAAAGACAATCCTCTTGGGATCAGTTTTTCCTGATTCAAGTCATTTGAAGCAGGCCTGAATAAGTTGAGGGGAGATCAAATAGTGCCATAAAACACTGGGCCATTTGTGAAACTGATAAGAATGAAGTTAGTAATTGAGTACAAATCCTCTTCATAATAGCCGTTTATTAAACTCAGGTAATAGCACCATTTATCAATCTGACAGCACACATGCATTTTGGTATTACAAAAGTACACGATCAAGCATAACATTATGACCAAGTGAATAACACTGATGATCTCTTCATCACCTGTTAGTGTGTGGGATATATTAGGCAGCAAGTGAACATTTCGTCCTCAAAGTTGATGTGTTAGAAGCAGGAAAAATAGGCAAGCGTAAGGATTTGAGCGAGTTTGACAAGGGCCAGATTGTGACGGCTAGACGACTGGGTTTCACAGACAGGGACATTGAAGTAGCTTTTATAAATGATGTCCCTTAGAAAGAAAAAAACATTAGTGTGCATCTTGAGACAAAACAATGGCACTGGTATATTTTAAGATCTGTCAGTGCAAGTTGCTTTCAGTTAAAACAGCTCAAACATGCATTTGTTTTTATTTTTATACTGGACTTAAGATGTCTGTGAAACTGGGGCTAAATCAATAGCATTACTTGCAGTGCATATCATTAACTAGATTATATGGGCTCACCCCAACTAAAACCCTGGAGGTGCAAAAAATCAAACGCGTTTAAAAGAATCAAATCTGACTGTCAAGGTTGAGTTAAGACTTCTCGACGAGCAGATCACAGCACATGCGAGTCATTATCACTTTATATCTAACATCTGATCTGCCGACAGAGGAAACCGGTGGACACTGGATATTAGGTTGTGGATGTTTGGTGTGAATGTTAACCTCCCACAATGAGCTTCATTAAAACCCCTCCTGAAAGAGAAGCATGTCTCATCAAAGCCCTGATCAAATGACTTCTACAATATTAAAGCCAATTCGTGTAATCTCCGTTTATGTGACGCACGTTTTCTTCCAAATGGAAAATATTGCATGTAAAATACATTTAACAAGCGGGGAAAACAAACCGAGCTCTTAAACTGTTTATTGTGGTTGCATTTAATAGGTTCCGTACGGCAACAGGATCTGCGGCTAATTCGGATTAAACTGTCTACAGCGACAACAAATTTGTGTTGGACATGTGTCAATATGATGCAAAACAGATTTAAAAAAAAATTAATTATAAAATCTTTATAGCCTACAGTAGAGGCCAAAGTGGAAAAATTGCCATCTTCACCCTTTAAATAAATATTATTACAAATTTGAGGTTACACTTCCTTTTACACTTTACTTTGTTACACTGTAATTACACATTTAATACCGAGTAATATTAAGTTTGGCTTGGTTTATAGTTAGTTACATGTAATTATTATAACAATGACACTGTAAAATAAAGTGTTCCCAAATTTGATTTTGTAATCATATTACATAGTTGTGCTTGAAGTCAATTGGTTTATTTGTGATAATGTGTGCGGACATAATGACCAGGCTGTCATACAAAGACATTATGAACATATGAAAGAAGCAATGATATATTAATAACCGATTATGTTGTAGTCATGATTTTTGTTTTTTATGCATTGTTTTATGCCTTTTTGAATTCGCCGCAAGTTTGATTGACAGGCGATCTGACCAATCACAGCGCCGAATCTGCCGTTTTGTCCGACAAAGTGAGGAGAGTGAACGTCGGTGGACTTGAACTTGAAAAAAACGGTGTGTACTGACGTCTTTCCGCAGTTGAAACAACATTTATTTTAGTGTTCATGTTATGCTTATCAATGAACTAGAAGGAAGAGCTGATCGGTTCACGAGCAGCTTTAACTGAGGCCCTACAGCGACCACGACACATTAAAGAGCCTCAAAACGCTATTTATTGTTTACATTTCTTTAAAAAAATGACAATTTCAAAGTTAAGACTTTGTTTCATATCAAAAGTAACTTGCTCGGTCCTGTCTGCCGGTGTCCTGACATTTCATCCTACCCGTCAGATTGTCCTACCAAGGCTTACTGCGCATGCCCACATCAATATTTTTTATTTTTATTTAAAAATGTCAATGTCCTCTTTGCTCCGTTATGTATTTTCTCAACGTGAGAACGTGTGTGTGTGTGTGTGTGGTGTGAGAGCGCCATGGCTTGTCGGACATAGCAACAGTAACTAAAGGCGGCGGGTCTTTGCGAACGGTCAATTTTGCCATAATAAAGTTTAGTGTTTTGTTTTTCCTTCATATTTAAAATATCTTAAATGTTTTCCTCATATTTTGATTGTTTAATCAAACTTGTAGGATCATAAAAACACAAATATCCCCTCCGCCCACAAAATCCGACTGTGTGCAGAAAAACAGCAGTACTTCAGGTTTAATGCAGAGTAGCCTATACATATATATATTTTTTTTATAGATACAAAAGTGAACCACACTCTAAAGGGGGTTTTGCAGTGATTCAATAGAAGAACAATTTTTGGTTCCGCAAATAATCTTTCAGTCAACAGTTTTTATTAGCGTGAAGAACATTTTTAAAATCCAAAGAACCTTTTTCTGCTATTAAGAACTATTTCCATGCATCTAAAAGTTTCTTCATGATCATCAATGCCAATAAATAACCTTGATTTAGCAGTGATATGCCATCATCTCATTACATTGCATATAGGTGGCACCCAGTTATCATATCAGGTAACACTTTATTTCGATGGTCCACTTTGGACATTCTACTATAAGTAAGTTTGCAACTGCATGTCAACTTACTCTCATTAGAGTATTAGTAGAATGTTGTTAGACCTAGGTTAAGTGAACAGTTAGTTCATGCGTTCAAGGCTATTATTGTAATGCTCTACTGGGTGGTTGCCCTGCACGCTTAATAAACAAACTGCACTGGCTCCCTATTAAACATCACATACATTTTAATTACTTCCAAAGCACTAAATAGTTTAGCTCCCCAGTACTCGTGCAAGCTCTTAAAGTATTATACTCCTATTTAGTCTATTCTGGCCAGTTGATAACACCTAGAATATCAAAACCAACTGCAGGCGGTCGATCCTTTTCCTATTTAGCACCCAAACTCTGGAACAGTCTTCCTAGCATAGCTCGGGAAGCAGACACACTCTGTCAGTTTAAATCTAGACTAAAAACACATCTCTTTACTATGGCATACACATAGAACATGATAAATTTCTATTATCCAAGTCAGTTAAATTATTGTTAGGCTGCATTAACTAGGTCAGCCGGAACCGGGAACACTTCCCATTACACCTGATGAACTCGTTTACACCATTAGAAGAATGGCATCTACGCTAATGTTAGTCTCTCATGTTGTTAGTCTCTAGACTGGGAGAGCTTGTAACACTCAGTAGAATGTGTAAGGTGGACCATCAAAATAAATTATTACCCAATATATCCCCTTAAAGGTGCACTGTGTAAATTTTAGCAGCATCTAGCAGTGAGGTTGTGAATTGCAACCGTCCACCCTTCCCTTTCGAAGCACATAGAGAAGCTACGGTGGCCGACACAGGACAAAGGTGACGTCATCTGAGACGGCAGAGAGTGACTAGCGCTATGTAGAGAAGTTTGTCCGTTTAGGGCTACTGTAGAAACATGGCGGCGCAAAATGACGATTTCACTGTAAGGGGACCCGCGGTGTATGGAGATATAAGGTAATAAAAACATAACGGTCTCTATACACCACTGAAAACATAGTTATGTATATTGCATTTCTGTTAAAGGGTTAGTTCACCCCAAAATGAAAATTCTGTCATTAATTACTTACCCTCATGTCGTTCGACACCCGTAAGACCGCCGTTCATCTTCGGAACAGAAATGAAGATATTTCAGTGTAAATCTGATGGCTCTGAAAGGCCTCCATTGGCACAATGGCACGGTTCACTCTCAAGACCCTTAAAAGGCACTAAAGACGTCATTACAAAGTCCATCTCACTACAGTGGCTCTACAATAACTTTATGAATCGGCGAGAATAGTTTTTGTGCGCAAAAAAACCCTAAATAACGACTTATATAGTGATGACGATTTCAAAACAAGGCATCATGAAGCTTCGAAGCGTTATGAATCAGTGAGTCGATTCAGCAGTTTTTCACCAGTTTGACACGCGATCCGAATCATGATTCGAATCACTGATTATAACTCACTATATAAGTCGTTATTTAGGGTTTTTTTGTGCACAAAAACTATTCTCGCTGATTCATAAAGTTATTTTAGAACCACTGTAGTGAGATGGACTTTGTAACGACGTCTTTAGTACCTTTTAAGGGTCTTGAGAGTGAACCGTGCCATTGAGTCAATGGAGGCCTTTCAGAGCCATCAGATTTCAGCTAAAATATCTTCATTTGTGTTCTGAAGATGAACGGAGGTCTGACGGGTGTCGAACGACATGAGGGTAAGTAATTAATGACAGAATTATCATTTTTGGGTGAACTAACCCTTTAATAGATCCTCATAAATGCTACACACTACACCTTTAAATAAATATGTAATTTGCCGTTTAATTACATTTTGTAGAAGTCTGTTTAAACTATGAATTACTGACATTTTGCAGAGGCTTTTATCCAAAGAGATTTACAGTGCATTCAGGATTTAGTTTTTCAGCTCATGCATCTGACTATATAATACAGAAGACCATAGTATGCTATTTCACATGCAGCTGAAATTTGACAGCACTACTAAAAGTTACCAGATTTTTACACAAAAATAAAACAATGATAAATGGATGCCACTTGCTGAAATAAACATGCAACGTGGTGCGATTGACAATGTGTGATAACAGTGTAGAATAGTACTGTTTGAAACATTTATTGGTCTTGAATAATGTTTACGGTTTCACATAAATGTGCATACTGTGCAGTAAGCAGTCACTAATGCATAGCCATTGTTTTAACTTTTTTTTTACCATCCGAGTAATGTTTTAATATCGTTGATTGTATTCTAAAATTGACATTGTATCACTGTATAATCTAACTCTGAGCATTATTTTTTGACAAGCAGTGCATAATTAAATTTTTTTAAAGATTAAGGCCCGGTTTCACAGACAGGGTTTAGATTAAGCCAGGATAAGAGCTTAGTTCAATTAGGATATTAGCTTTTATAAACGTGACGTAGAAAACAATATTACTGGTGTGCATCTTGAGACAAAACAATGGCACTGACATAGTTTAAGATGTGTCAGTGAAAGTTGTTTCAGTTGTAACACCAAACAGGCATTTTAATCTGGGACTAGCTTAAGCCTTGTTTTATAAACCAGGTCTATCAAATCAATGCAACCTTTAAAATATATATATATATTTGTCATTTTTGTTGCCCTGAAAGTTCAAAAGGCTAATAAAGTTCAGATTACATTTGATCAGATCTCTTTGCTGGGAGGTTTTTGCTTTAATGACTTTTTTCATGGCTTCATTATGTACTTGTTTTATTATCCCGTGGCAAAGGTTCTTCTGAAGCTAATGGAAAAACAACCTTCAAAAGACGCTCAAAGCAGAAATGACAGAAGCTTCAGAGGCTGATCTCGACTGGGAGGTCTTTGGGGTGCGCTGTAAACGTCTGGTAGGAAGCCCAACTTTCTTTCCATGACGGCAGAACTAGACATCAGAAGTGTTCAGAGGCAATACAGGAGTTAATTGAGTCAAGGATATAATGCTGAGATTATGACAAATGTCACAGGACAACAGTCTATTCTCTGCGCTCTTAAAGGGATAGCTCACATGTCGTTCAAAACAAGACTTTCAGAACACAAATGAAGATATTTTTGATGAAATCCGAGAACTTTCTGTCCCTCGGATGACAGCTACGCAACTACCACCTTGACGCTTCAAAAAGTTTATAAAGAGATCATGAAATTAATCCAAATGAATTGAGTGGTTTAGCCAAAATTTTATGAAGAGATTTGATCATTTATATGATTAACATTTAATATAGGCGTTTCACATTTACACATTAATCTGCGAACATAAACAGAAGCTCAAGCAAACCTGCGTGAACAATGAACTTCACTGGTCAAGCTCAAACGTGCTGCGTAACACAAGAATGAACCTCATTGGTTCTTGCTGAAGCTCAAACGTGCTGCGTAACACAAGAATGAACCTCATTGGTTCTTGCTGAAGCTCAAACGTGCTGCGTAACACAAGAATGAACCTCATTGGTTCTTGCTGAAGCTCAAACGTGATGCGTAACACAAGAATGAACCTCATTGGTTCTTGCTGAAGCTCAAACGTGCTGCGTAACACAAGAATGAACCTCATTGGTTCTTGCTGAAGCTCAAACGTGATGCGTAACACGAGAATGAACCTCATTGGTTCTTTCTGAAGCTCAAACGTGATGCGTAACACAAGAATGAACCTCATTGGTTCTTTCTGAAGCTCAAACGTGATGCGTAACACAAGAATGAACCTCATTGGTTCTTGCTGAAGCTCAAACGTGATGCGTAACACGAGAATGAACCTCATTGGTTCTTTCTGAAGCTCAAATGTGATGCGTAACACAAGAATGAACCTCATTGGTTCTTGCTGAAGCTCAAGCGTGATGCGTAACACGAGAATGAACCTCATTGGTTCTTGCTGAAGCTCAAACGTGATGCGTAACACGAGAATGAACCTCATTGGTTCTTGCTGAAGCTCAAATGTGATGCGTAACTCAAGAATGAACCTCATTGGTTCTTGCTGAAGCTCAAACGTGATGCGTAACACGAGAATTAACCTCATTGGTTCTTTCTGAAGCTCAAATGTGATGCGTAACACAAGAATGAACCTCATTGGTTCTTGCTGAAGCTCAAACGTGATGCGTAACACGAGAATGAACCTCATTGGTTCTTATTGAAGCTCAAACGTGATGCGTAACACGAGAATGAACCTCATTGGTTCTTATTGAAGCTCAAACGTGATGCGTAACACAAGAATGAACCTCATTGGTTCTTATTGAAGCTCAAACGTGATGCGGAACACAAGAATGAACCTCATTGGTTCTTATTGAAGCTCAAACGTGATGCGTAACACGAGAATTAACCTCATTGGTTCTTGCTGAAGCTCAAATGTGATGCGTAACACGACAATGAACCTCATTGGTTCTTTCTGAAGCTCAAACGTGATGCGTAACACGAGAATGAACCTCATTGGTTCTTATTGAAGCTCAAACGTGATGCGTAACACAAGAATGAACCTCATTGGTTCTTATTGAAGCTCAAACGTGCTGCGTAACACGAGAATGAACCTCATTGGTTGCTGAAGCTCAAACGTGATGCGTAACACAAGAATGAACCTCATTGGTTCTTTCTGAAGCTCAAACGTGATGCGTAACACAAGAATGAACCTCATTGGTTCTTTCTGAAGCTAAAACGTGATGTGTAACACGAGAATGAACCTCATTGGTTGCTGAAGCTCAAACGTGATGCGTAACACGAGAATGAACCTCATTGGTTCTTTCTGAAGCTCAAACGTGATGCGTAACACGAGAATGAACCTCATTGGTTCTTGCAGAAGCTCAAACGTGATGCGTAACATGAGAATGAACCTCATTGGTTCTTTCTGAAGCTCAAACGTGATGCGTAACACGAGAATGAACCTCATTGGTTCTTATTGAAGCTCAAACGTGATGCGTAACACGAGAATGAACCTCATTGGTTCTTATTGAAGCTCAAACGTGATGCGTAACACGAGAATGAACCTCATTGGTTCTTATTGAAGCTCAAACGTGATGCGTAACACGAGAATGAACCTCATTGGTTCTTGCTGAAGCTCAAATGTGATGCGTAACACGAGAATGAACCTCATTGGTTCTTATTGAAGCTCAAACGTGATGCGTAACACGAGAATGAACCTCATTGGTTCTTGCTGAAGCTCAAATGTGATGCGTAACACGACAATGAACCTCATTGGTTCTTATTGAAGCTCAAACGTGATGCGTAACACAAGAATGAACCTCATTGGTTCTTATTGAAGCTCAAACGTGCTGCGTAACACGAGAATGAACCTCATTGGTTGCTGAAGCTCAAACGTGATGCGTAACACAAGAATGAACCTCATTGGTTCTTTCTGAAGCTAAAACGTGATGTGTAACACGAGAATGAACCTCATTGGTTCTTTCTGAAGCTCAAACGTGATGTGTAACACAAGAATGAACCTCATTGGTTCTTTCTGAAGCTCAAATGTGATGCGTAACACAAGAATGAACCTCATTGGTTCTTTCTGAAGCTAAAACGTGATGCGTAACACAAGAATGAACCTCATTGGTTGCTGAAGCTCAAACGTGATGCGTAACACGAGAATGAACCTCATTGGTTGCTGAAGCTCAAACGTGATGCGTAACACGAGAATGAACCTCATTGGTTCTTGCTGAAGCTCAAACGTGATGTGTAACACGAGAATGAACCTCATTGGTTGCTGAAGCTCAAACGTGATGCGTAACACAAGAATGAACCTCATTGGTTCTTTCTGAAGCTAAAACGTGCTGCGTAACACGAGAATGAACCTCATTGGTTCTTTCTGAAGCTCAAACGTGATGTGTAACACGAGAATGAACCTCATTGGTTCTTGCAGAAGCTCAAACGTGATGCGTAACACGAGAATGAACCTCATTGGTTCTTGCAGAAGCTCAAACGTGATGCGTAACACGAGAATGAACCTCATTGGTTCTTGCAGAAGCTCAAACGTGATGCGTAACACGAGAATGAACCTCATTGGTTCTTTCTGAAGCTCAAACGTGATGCGTAACACAAGAATGAACCTCATTGGTTCTTGCTGAAGCTCAAACGTGATGCGTAACACGAGAATGAACCTCATTGGTTCTTTCTGAAGCTCAAATGTGATGCGTAACACAAGAATGAACCTCATTGGTTCTTGCTGAAGCTCAAGCGTGATGCGTAACACGAGAATGAACCTCATTGGTTCTTGCTGAAGCTCAAACGTGATGCGTAACACGAGAATGAACCTCATTGGTTCTTGCTGAAGCTCAAACGTGATGCGTAACACGAGGATGAACCTCATTGGTTCTTGCTGAAGCTCAAACGTGATGCGTAACACGACAATGAACCTCATTGGTTCTTGCAGAAGCTCAAACGTGATGCGTAACACGAGAATGAACCTCATTGGTTCTTGCTGAAGCTCAAACGTGATGCGTAACACAAGAATGAACCTCATTGGTTCTTTCTGAAGCTCAAATGTGATGCGTAAAACGAGAATGAACCTCATTGGTTCTTTCTGAAGCTCAAATGTGATGCGTAACTCAAGAATGAACCTCATTGGTTCTTGCTGAAGCTCAAACGTGATGCATAACAGGAGAATTAACCTCATTGGTTCTTTCTGAAGCTCAAACGTGATGCGTAACAGGAGAATTAACCTCATTGGTTCTTGCTGAAGCTCAAACGTGATGCGTAACAGGAGAATTAACCTCATTGGTTCTTGCTGAAGCTCAAACGTGATGCGTAACAGGAGAATGAACCTCATTGGTTCTTTCTGAAGCTCAAACGTGATGCGTAACAGGAGAATTAACCTCATTGGTTCTTGCTGAAGCTCAAACGTGATGCGTAACAGGAGAATTAACCTCATTGGTTCTTTCTGAAGCTCAAACGTGATGCATAACAGGAGAATTAACCTCATTGGTTCTTTCTGAAGCTCAAACGTGATGCGTAACAGGAGAATTAACCTCATTGGTTCTTGCTGAAGCTCAAACGTGATGCGTAACAGGAGAATGAACCTCATTGGTTCTTTCTGAAGCTCAAATGTGATGTGTAACACAAGAATGAACCTCATTGGTTCTTTCTGAAGCTCAAATGTGATGTGTAACACAAGAATGAACCTCATTGGTTCTTTCTGAAGCTCAAATGTGATGCGTAACACGAGGATGAACCTCATTGGTTCTTGCTGAAGCTCAAATGTGATGCGTAACACGACAATGAACCTCATTGGTTCTTGCAGAAGCTCAAACGTGATGCGTAACACGAGAATGAACCTCATTGGTTCTTGCTGAAGCTCAAACGTGATGCGTAACACAAGAATGAACCTCATTGGTTCTTTCTGAAGCTCAAATGTGATGCGTAACACAAGAATGAACCTCATTGGTTCTTGCTGAAGCTCAAACGTGATGCGTAACACGAGGATGAACCTCATTGGTTCTTGCTGAAGCTCAAATGTGATGCGTAACACGACAATGAACCTCATTGGTTCTTATTGAAGCTCAAACGTGATGCGTAACGCGAGAATGAACCTCATTGGTTCTTATTGAAGCTCAAACGTGATGCGTAACACAAGAATGAACCTCATTGGTTCTTATTGAAGCTCAAACGTGATGCGTAACACGAGAATGAACCTCATTGGTTCTTGCTGAAGCTCAAATGTGATGCGTAACACGACAATGAACCTCATTGGTTCTTATTGAAGCTCAAACGTGATGCGTAACACAAGAATGAACCTCATTGGTTCTTATTGAAGCTCAAACGTGCTGCGTAACACGAGAATGAACCTCATTGGTTGCTGAAGCTCAAACGTGATGCGTAACACGAGAATGAACCTCATTGGTTCTTGCTGAAGCTCAAATGTGATGCGTAACACGAGAATGAACCTCATTGGTTCTTGCTGAAGCTCAAACGTGATGCGTAACACGAGAATGAACCTCATTGGTTCTTGCTGAAGCTCAAATGTGATGTGTAACACGAGAATGAACCTCATTGGTTCTTTCTGAAGCTCAAACGTGATGCGTAACACGAGAATGAACCTCATTGGTTCTTGCACATCTGTGTACCACAACTGATGTGTGAGTTGATGAATGTTCAAAAGTTCTTTATGAACTTTTTGAAGTGTTAAACTGGTAGTTGCGTAGCTGTCAATGGAGGGACATAAATCTGTCAGATTTCATCAAAAAGATCTTCATTTGTGTTCTGAAGATGAAGGTCTTACGTGTTTGGAACGACATGAGAGTTAGTAATTGACGATAGAATTGTATTTCTGTCTGAACTATCCCTTTAAGCCTTGTGCATTATATTCCATAAAATAGTTGAACAGTTGAAGTAATTTTTCACTGATAATCTTCCCCTCCACTAAAGCTCTGAAATATGATTCACATCAGATTTTAAAACAGTGCAGCAAGAGGCAATTGATTCAATTGAACAACACATTTGAATATGGAAAATGAGATTTGAGAGCTGCAGCGAATGATGTAAAGACCACATACACATGGCCTGTTGTGGATTTATCTGGGTCTCACCTAAAAGTGTCTTACAAGATGGTGTTCAGTTTCTGGACTACAAGTGATAATTACCTCAACCACTGCTTGTTGGAGAATCTTCCAGAATCCAATGGCTCTGAATGAAGTTTCTGAAATGAATGCTGCAATAAATTTAGCATAAAGTTCATAACTCGATCTGGATCTGAATCCAGCTAGTCCTGGTCTTCGGGGGTCTTGTAATTGTGCACTACGGTTTATTCCAGAATGTTAATCAGATAGTTGTAGGACACAGTACATGATATAAACTCAAAAACAAACAAGCAAGACCGTTTGTGAATTCAAACCCACAATACCTCATTAACTCTGAGGAAATTGAGCTTATACTGACAGTAAATAATTATGCAAAAGAGATGCATGCACGCCGAACATGCATCTTACAGTAAAAGTGAAGCATTTACCAGAACCAAGATGTCAAGATTAAGTGAGAAAATGAAATAACCTTTGCGCGGTTTCTCAAACGCTCAATCACTGTCCATAAACATGCTTTGCTGTTTCTTGTTTAACTCTTAAAAACTCATTAAAAGCCACACAAACAGCAGCACATCGCCCGAAACCTTCTGCAGTGCTTTAATGCTCCGAGTCTTGAAAGTTTCCCTGTGGTTTTGTGCGCATGTTGGATCTAAATAAAGTGACTTGTCAAACGGCCACAGGAAGCTCGGAGCGTTTGTGAACCCAAAACAGAAGTTCCAGTAAACAAGTATTACTCTGCGGCGAAACCAACTCATCCGCACAAATAGGGGTAAGATGCACCAGGAGGCAAGTTGTGATACTATATGGACAGATATCTAAAAGTAACCATTGGATACAGTCAAATAAAAAAAATCAAAATAAAAGAGCGTTCCTCAAGCGGCAAACTTTCTTTGTTTCTGTCGATAAACGCATGAAGAGTTCACTGTATTTTTTATAGAATAATAAAGCACAAAATTCAACCAGCTGTCAACACTGGCATTCACATTTATACAATAAAGAAATCAGCCGACGATGCAAATGACAAACACACAGCTAGAGGCTGTTGAACTTGATAAACATTGAGCGGTTTGTAAAATCGTGAACAGGAGTTTATTTGCGCAGTGCAGTAACTGAACACCTTTTATTGTACAGTATTTGTTTGCGTGACCAACTTGCAAAACACACTCAACTATTCCCAAAAAAAAAAAACATTAAAAAATATTGGGGCAACATACTAGCTACATTCCTAAACACTTAAATTAGTTTTCATATAAAATCATTAAATAATTAGATCAAAGAGTACTATGAATTAAATCCTCATTTTAATGTTGAAAAAATAGATAACGCTGCATGCATTCATATTTACTGTTAAATAAATGACTGAATCGACTGAAGAATCAGCATGTAATTCAGATATGATGTTGTTAAACGAAAAACGTTGGTTCCGATTTTATTTCGATATAAACATGGGAGTTTTCCAAACAGATTAGACGTCTTCAATCCAAAAAAACAGGCTTGAGCGATGCCTGAAACATCTGAAGCTAGCGACTTCAACAGACATGAAACAATAAAAAGAGAAGGTCAGATTTGTGGTTCATTTCAGATTTGAAATCATACACAATAAAAGTCACAATAGTGGTTAGAACATGTTACAATATAGCTGCTTAAACATTATTACCCACGACGTGAGAAATCTAAAACCCATCTGAGTGTTTGATTAAAGTCTCACAGTGAAGGGTCCATCTGAATGGACTCGAGGGGTTTCAGAGCCGAACGAGGTTTCAGAAATGATAACACTGTACTTTCACCAATAATCGTCACCGTATCAAACAAAGCAGTGGTGGCACGGCGAGCTGCTGAATGGCTTACTAAAACTGAAAATTTGCTCTGGATAATCAGGCGAGTCTTTAGCTCACCCTAAAAAGCAAAAGAAAGAAATGAGAAATTGTATTTTGCATAAATATGCAGCACTTTTTTTGCATTGTGACAATATTTTCATTAGAATAAAGCACTGTCCTCCAAATTAAATCTAAATTTCAATTTAAAAATAATGTGATATAAAAAAACTATACATAATTTAAATTTAAAAGTAAAATTGTACACCTACCTCGTGTACAATTTAATGAACTATTTAAAACGAATGAAATGTATGTGGACAATAATGAAAATGTCACATTTCACTAAATCTTTATGGTGTAGCAACGTGTAGCGATGTAAATAACTGCGCATTATGTAATAAGCATTACATTATTAGTGTAATAAAATGTTCATAATGTAACAATTTTCTCAAAAATATAATAAAATCTTGAGCTCATAATGTAATAACTATTTTTACTTATGGGAAATGTATTACATTATAAACTCACCAAAAAAACACTTTTAAAACATAAAAAATCTTAAACTACCTGCCAAATTCAACAGATTTAAATATTCATGCTATTATTATTATTATTTATTAAACAAAGCATTGGTAATAAAATCAGTGCTAAAGTTCTAATTTTATTTATCTGGATTTAGATTTTACAAATGCACTGTAAAGGAATAATTTATTTGTTTGATAAACAATAATAATAGCATGAATATTTTAATCTGTTGCATTTGGCAGGGAGATTTTTTATGTTTTAAAAGCGATTACAATAATGAAAACATGACATGTTTTTGGTGGGTTTGTAATGTAATAATTTTATCAAGATTTTATTACATTGAGATTGACTTTATTCCAATAATAATGTTATACTTATTACAATATGTGCAGTTATTACATTATGTGTTGCTACATGGTCCTAAAAATAGGTTTTTTTTTTTTTTATGCAAAATCTTATTTCAATTTTTTTTTCTTATGGGGTGAAATACAGCCGCAGGAATATCCACTTGTTTGTTAAATAAAAAAAACAGATGCCACAAAAAAATATCACCGTCAACTTCAGAAGCCACAAATGGACCGGCAGAAACAATGTCCAAGCGCTTGAGCACCGTCGAACACCACGACAGACCGAAAGAGAGTCAAATCTCAGATCAGTGGTGACCGGAGTAGAAGGACGTCACAAAGACAAAAACGGGAAAACGAGCAACACTCAATTGGAAAACGACACATTCCTGATTCATCATCGCCTGTCTATGTACAAGGGCTTGCTCGGAGCTGGAGTGTTCCTATTCCCTAATCTCTTTTTCCAGACAAACTCAAACCTGTAACAGTGCAGTGATCTGGGCTCCGCTTTCCAAACGGATCAAAAAACAAACAAGTCATGCAGTTGCTGCGATCTAAATGAACAAAGAGGCAAAATACAAAAAAATAAAATACTCTTGCAAATCCATGCCGCATGAACGCAGACTCTGGGGCTCAAATGTGAATTCTCAAAGGTCCGACCCTTCATAAAGTCACCGCAGTAACAGCATCTCAGTCCAGCAGCCAGAATAAGTCAGAACACGAGGCCATTCCCACCGCTTCCTCCGGCCCCTTTACGACACTGTAGTGGTTTTGATCGGATCGCTGTAGTGAAGGAGCATCCAAAGCTCTATGAAAAAGCAGCATCAACTTAAGAGACTGAACTGGACCACATGAAATGATATTTGTTAAGTTTTTTTTACATGGGGGGGAAAAAAAAGTGATTTTTTTTCCTCCGTCAAACTTGTTGCGATTTGTTCGGTGGGTTTCTGTTTTAATCTCGGAGAGGTGGGCGAGTCTCTGCTCGGATCAGGTCTTCCTCCAGCGTGTGAGCTTTAGGCCTCAGAGCCCAGAGAAGTTCTGGTGGGACTGGGCGGCAGACGGGCCGCGGCGCTGTGCTCCGTCCGGAAACTATATTCATACTGACACAAACACATACAGACAGAAAGAGTTAAAGACGCCATCTGAGAGTGAGATTCCTAGCAAACACTGACCTCTGGTGGCTCAATCACAAACTGCTACACATACTAATACTGCAGCACACAATTCAACAAAACAAATGGTATGAAACGATATATTAGGCAAATTGCAGTATTAGTGTGTGTAGTGTCCTTCAGAAATCATTCTAATATGCTGATCTGCTGCTAAAGAAGCATTATCAATGTTGAAAACTGCTTTATATATATTTTTTTTTAGGATTCTTGAATGAATAGAAACCTTTATTAGTTCACTTTAAAATGAACATTTTCTGATAATTTACTCTGCCCCATCTCATCCAAGATATTCATGTCTTTCTTTCTTCAGTGGAAAATAAATTACGCTTTTGAGTTTTCTAACAATATAACAATCTAAGATATCAATTTAACACATCCTTGCTGAATAAAAGTATTGATTTCTTTCAACAAAAAAAGAAAGAAAGAAAAAAACAACTGACCCCAAACTTTTGAACAGTAGTGCATATTGTTAGTAAAGACTTCCCTTTTGAATAAATGCTGTTCTTTTTTTAACTTTTTATTCATCAAAGAATCCTGCAGACCTGCAAACTCCTCAGAGTAAAAAAGGTGACGTGTTGCGGGTGACCCCGGCTTGATTTTTTTGTGATTTTAATATGCAAATGACACATTTCTGAGCGTGAAAGAGAAAGACACATTTAATATTTTAAAAATTATTTTATTTACAACAAGGAAACGCCTGGAACTCAAGGAAGTGTTGTGACGCATGACACAAATAAAAAACAAAAGACTAACAGTAGGTGTGTAACGGTACACAAAACTGACGGTTCGGTACAGCAGTTTTACAAAATTGCTTTTTATTTATTTTTATATTTAACAGTGGTTTACTGAAGAAGAAAAAAAGTGCCTGTCCTTGAATTAATTAAATTATATCAAAGTTTATTGAAGATATTTCTGTAAATTATATAGGGAGCCCTTACTTGCACATTAATATTAAAGGTTAACAACAGAGCCCAAACTATTAGCCCAAATTCAGTTGCTATTTATTTTAGGTAAAATAATCAACACTCAAATCACACAGTACACAAACATATAAACTTCACATAAGGCAGTTTTTGCAATAACTTCTAAATCTAATTATAAAATAGTTTTTTTCTCCAATTCGTTGTTGAAATATAATCATTTATACAGTGTCTGTCATTTTCATGACAGGTTTATTTAACATGCATGATATAATCAAGAGATCCCTAACAAGTTATAATGAATATAACGGCTAATACAGAGCATATATTTAGTGAAAGAGTTGATTTCTCTAGTGAACTCACAGCTGTGGACACTGAATGACTGCCTGAGGTAAATGTGATGTTAACTTTACATGACATTGTTTAGTTTACAAGCAGTTATTGAGGTCTTTCCGCAGTTGAAACACTGATTGAGCGATTACACCACATATGATACGTGACAGTAATTTGTAATGCATCCTCAACATACCTTCAGATGTTCATTCATGTTTATTCTTTAGGAAGAAATGATCGATCGCCTTCACAGATAATCACGTCAAAACGGCATTTATTGTTTGAATTTCGAGATAAAATGGACTGAATAACGCTACATACTGCTGTCAAAGCACTACAGAAACTTTTTTTTTGTTCATTATAAAGTTTTTGCATCTTGATTTAGTTCATTAAAGAGGCAATTTTTCTTTATGGGTCTTCGAGTTTTCCAAAACATACACAGATATGGTTGACATCATCGCTGTAGCTTGAAGCCCCACTCTTTGTTTGGTGAAAGAGTATGTGTGTGTGTGTGACTTGTCTTCAGTCACATCAACTATTGCACCAGAAATATTTTTGCTCTAATAATTCTGTAATCTAAAATGCCCATATATGCCATAAATAGACACAAGCCATGGCGTAACTGTCTGACATGTCTGTGGCCTTTCACTGGGCATCGCTCTAAATATGCACACAGACAGTACAGGACAGAACATGACATTTCAGACACTTTTGTACATTAATAAACAATGTTAAATGGTCTTGGCATGTCTTTATAAGTGACAAAATAATAATAATTCCACATTTTACAGTGTTTGACCTTGATCTAAAGCGGCAAGAAATCAACATAATATATACAGTAATTACATTTTATGCTACTAATTTTGCATTCAGAATGAACAGAAGCTGATTAACATGTGACCTTTAGAGAACACTGTTAGGTTAAATAAAACTAGAGATAATTAGAGCCTTTTTTAGCTCATGCTTTAGCTCATCTAGACTGTTTTAGGTATGCTCGTGTGGGAACTTGGATTGAAGTGTGTTCCGTACTTGAACTGTTAAAGATGACACGATTACACGCGTGCACCGAACCTACCAACAAAAAAAACTCTCCGGTTCTACCCGATTCACGTAAATGACCCAATTGACCAAGAAAACGGCAATTGTCAACGAAAAGCGACAAGTTTGCAGGTTTGATCCTGAAAAAGTATCAGTTTGTAAAAAATATTAATCAGCACAACTGTTTCCAACATTGATAATAAATCCTCTTATTAGAATAATTTCTGAAGGATCGTGTGACACTGAAGACTGGAGTAATGATGCTGAACATTCAGCTTTGATCACAGGAATAAATTACATGTAAAAGTATATTCAAATAGAAAAATGTCAAATTGTATGTGCATTATTGATCAAATAAATGCAGCCTTGATGAGCATAAGAGACTTTTCAAAAATATAAAAAATAGTAATGCCGGTTGAAACTCAGCAGATCCTCACCTCTTTCTCAATCTCTGCAAGTGATTTGATTCTGATGCCCATTAGATCCACCTGCTGCAACTGCAATACAGAGACACGGTCTGCTCAACAACAACATCACACAATTCTCCTCAATGTCCAGATAAGGTCTTTTGCTAGTTAGAAGTACCTAAAACACATTATTCTCTACTGCCAAAAATGGCATTTTATCCTTTTAAAGTATTGTGTTTAGTCACATCTATATATTTCAGATCATTTGAAGCATGAAAACAGACTCACGTCACTGGAGGCACTCGCAAACTTCTCCGAGATCATGAAAGGCACTCCATCCATAGCTGAGAAGTCAAAAAGTCAGAGTTAACTAGAGTTCACTACAATTTGTCCAGCACAAAAAGTTAATCTACAAAATAAAATTTGAATGGCTATGAAAAGTAGGCCTGTCACAATTATGAATTTTGTGCTGATGATTCATTGTCATACAAATGAATTGCGATTAATGATTTAATTCTGTCACTTACAGTGTAAGCCAAATACATTATTTTGATACTTGGAATCGTATATAATATAATAAAAATTATAACCAAATAAGCCCACATGATTTACTCTAACTGCAGTGAAAATTAATATATTAAAAATAGAGCAAATCACCTTTTGAAAGTAACTTGACGCTTCAAATAACGATTGTATCAACATCATTACACCAGTAGATGGCGACAAGTGATAATGTATTGGTCATTGAATCCTTGATTCAAGAAATTTGTTCAAAAACACTGATTCATCCAGTAATGAAACAAGTGAAGTCTTTATGAGCGAGTCATTGAATCATTAATTCAAGAGATTCGTTCAAAAATGCTGATTCATCCAGTAATGAAACAAGTGAAGTCTTTATGAGCGAGTCATTGAATCATTCATTCAAACCAATTTTTAAAAAAAATAATTCATACAATTTTTCCAAAATCATACAGCTATACTGTAATATAATATAAAGTCGGATTAACCCAGAAAATGTAATCTCGTATGAAGACCTTTCACTATCTTTATGTACTTTACAATCTTTGGTAAAATGTGATTGAAATTTAAACAGCACAGTTATTGCAGATATCTCAAATAATTGCGATTGATCATATATAACCACGATTAGATGACATGCCTAATGAAAAGGCAACAAAATGACTACAAACTACTTAATTATTTCTAAGTCGTTATGGATAAAAAGATCTGCTAAATGATAAATGCAAATAAAACCATCTCTCTGTAAATCATTAGGGAGACATCATTTGTCAGTAAGAAGTGAGAGCTCAGAACAGAGAGATATTCTGACTCATCACTGAACACCATCTGGAACATTTGGTGATTCCACCTCCAGAAGGGTTTATTATTACATCCCTAATGACAGCCGTCATGAATCCACACGGACACAGAGTGCTGATGGGATTTCAGACAGAGGATTATTACATGTTAATGTACCCAAGCCCTTTTTCACAGACCTTCATATCAAATGTCTCACATCTCACCTCAAGCAGTCAGCAGATTCTACTGCATCTACTGATAGATCTGATATATAATTCACTACCGTTCAGAAGAAACATACATAGTCCATATACACCGATCAGGCATAACATTATGACAGGCGAAGTGAATAACACTGATTATCTCTTCATCACGGCACCTGTTAGTGGGTGAGATATATTAGACAGCAAGTGAACATTTTGTCCTCAGAGTTGATGTGTTAGAAGCAGGAAAAATGGGCAAGTGTAAGGATTTGAGCGAGTTTGACAAGGGCCAGATTGTGACGGGTCAGAGCATCTCCAAAACTGCAGCTCTTGTGGGGTGTTCCCGGTCTGCAGTGGTCAGTCTCTATCAAAAGTGCCCTAATGGAGGAACAGTGGAGAACCGGCCACAGGGTCATGGAGGAACAGTGGAGAACCGGCCACAGGGTCATGGAGGAACAGTGGAGAACCGGCCACAGGGTCATGGAGGAACAGTGGAGAACCGGCCACAGGGTCATGGAGGACCAGTGGAGAACCGGCCACAGGCTCATGGAGGACCAGTGGAGAACCGGCCACAGGGTCATGGAGGACCAGTGGAGAACCGGCCACAGGGTCATGGAGGACCAGTGGAGAACCGGCCACAGGGTCATGGAGGAACAGTGGAGAACCGGCCACAGGGTCATGGAGAAACAGTGGAGAACCGGCCACAGGGTCATGGAGGACCAGTGGAGAACCGGCTACAGGGTCATGGAGGACCAGTGGAGAACCGGCCACAGGGTCATGGAGGACCAGTGGAGAACCGGCCACAGGGTCATGGAGGACCAGTGGAGAACCGGCCACAGGGTCATGGAGGACCAGTGGAGAACCGGCCACAGGGTCATGGAGGAACAGTGGAGAACCGGCCACAGGGTCATGGAGGACCAGTGGAGAACCGGCCACAGGGTCATGAAGGACCAGTGGAGAACCGGCCACAGGTTCATGGAGGACCAGTGGAGAACCGGCCACAGGGTCATGGAGAAACAGTGGAGAACCGGCCACAGGGTCATGGAGGAACAGTGGAGAACCGGCCACAGGGTCATGGAGGACCAGTGGAGAACCGGCCACAGGGTCATGAAGGACCAGTGGAGAACCGGCCACAGGGTCATGGAGGAACAGTGGAGAACCAGCCACAGGGTCATGGAGGAACAGTAGAGAACCGGCCACAGGGTCATGGAGGACCAGTGGAGAACCGGCCACAGGGTCATGGAGGACCAGTGGAGAACCGGCCACAGGGTCATGGAGGACCAGTGGAGAACCGGCCACAGGGTCATGGAGGAACAGTGGAGAACCGGCCACAGGGTCATGGAGGAACAGTGGAGAACCGGCCACAGGGTCATGGAGGACCAGTGGAGAACCGGCCACAGGGTCATGGAGGACCAGTGGAGAACCGGCCACAGGGTCATGGAGGAACAGTAGAGAACCGGCCACAGGGTCATGGAGGACCAGTGGAGAACCGGCCACAGGGTCATGGAGGACCAGTGGAGAACCGGCCACAGGGTCATGGAGGACCAGTGGAGAACCGGCCACAGGGTCATGGAGAAACAGTGGAGAACCGGCCACAGGGTCATGGAGGACCAGTGGAGAACCGGCCACAGGGTCATGGAGGAACAGTGGAGAACCGGCCACAGGGTCATGGAGGACCAGTGGAGAACCGGCCACAGGGTCATGGAGGAACAGTGGAGAACCGGCCACAGGGTCATGGAGGACCAGTGGAGAACCGGCCACAGGGTCATGGAGGAACAGTGGAGAACCGGCCACAGGGTCATGGAGGAACAGTGGAGAACCGGCCACAGGGTCATGGAGGAACAGTGGAGAACCGGCCACAGGGTCATGGAGAAACAGTGGAGAACCGGCCACAGGGTCATGGAGGAACAGTGGAGAACCGGCCACAGGGTCATGGAGGACCAGTGGAGAACCGGCCACAGGGTCATGGAGGACCAGTGGAGAACCGGCCACAGGGTCATGAAGGACCAGTGGAGAACCGGCCACAGGGTCATGGAGGAACAGTGGAGAACCAGCCACAGGGTCATGGAGGAACAGTAGAGAACCGGCCACAGGGTCATGGAGGACCAGTGGAGAACCGGCCACAGGGTCATGGAGGACCAGTGGAGAACCGGCCACAGGGTCATGGAGGACCAGTGGAGAACCGGCCACAGGGTCATGGAGGAACAGTGGAGAACCGGCCACAGGGTCATGGAGGACCAGTGGAGAACCGGCCACAGGGTCATGGAGGAACAGTGGAGAACCGGCCACAGGGTCATGGAGGACCAGTGGAGAACCGGCCACAGGGTCATGGAGGAACAGTGGAGAACCGGCCACAGGGTCATGGAGGACCAGTGGAGAACCGGCCACAGGGTCATGGAGGAACAGTGGAGAACCGGCCACAGGGTCATGGAGGAACAGTGGAGAACCGGCCACAGGGTCATGGAGGAACAGTGGAGAACCGGCCACAGGGTCATGGAGAAACAGTGGAGAACCGGCCACAGGGTCATGGAGGACCAGTGGAGAACCGGCCACAGGGTCATGAAGGACCAGTGGAGAACCGGCCACAGGGTCATGGAGGACCAGTGGAGAACCGGCCACAGGGTCATGGAGGAACAGTGGAGAACCGGCCACAGGGTCATGGAGAAACAGTGGAGAACCGGCCACAGGGTCATGGAGGACCAGTGGAGAACCGGCCACAGGGTCATGGAGGAACAGTGGAGAACCGGCCACAGGGTCATGGGCACAGAGTGGCCATGACTCTGTGGCTCATTGATGCACGTGGGGAGCGAAGGCTGGCCTGTGTGGTCCGATCAAACAGACGAGCTACTGGAGCTCAAATTGCTCAAGAAGTTAATGCTGGTTCTGATAGAAAGGTGTCAGAATACACAGAGCATCTCAGTTTGTTGTGTATGGGGCGGCACAGCCGCAGACCAGTGCCCATGCTGACCTAGGACCCCTGTCCACCGCCCAAAGCACCAACAGTGGCACGTGAGCATCAGAACTGGACCACGGAGCGATGGAAGAAGGTGGCCTGGTCTGATGAATCACGTTTTCTTTTACATCACGTGGATGGCCGGGTGCGTCGCTTACCTGGGGAACACATGGCACCAGGTGCACTATGGGAAGAAGGCAAGCCGGCGGAGGCAGTGATGCTTTGGGCAATGTTCTGCTGGGAAACCTTGGGTCCTGCCATCCATGTGGATGTTACTTTGACACGTACCACCAACCTAAGCATTGTGACAGACCATGTACACCCTTGCATGGAAACGGTTTCCCTGGTGGCTGTGGCTCTTTCAGCAGATAATGCGCCGACACAAACCAGAAATGATTCAGGAATGGTTTGAGGAGCACAACAACGAGTTTGAGGTGTTGACTTGGCCTCCAAATTCCCCAGATCTCAATCCAATCGAGCATCTGTGGGATGTGCTGAACAAACAAGTCCGATCCATGGAGGCCCCACCTCGCAACTTACAGGACTTAAAGGATCTGCTGCTAACATCTTGGTGCCACACCTTCAGGGGTCTAGAGGAGTCCATGCCTCGACGGGTCAGGGCTGTTTTGGCAGCAAAAGGGGGACCAACACAAAATTAGGTCAAAATGTTATGCCTGATCGGTTTATATCTCATAGCCAATACTTTTTTAGCTTATTTTTTTCAAAATAAAACTGACTTAAAAAGAGTGAACTTACAAAGTAAACTCCATTACTGATTATTTCTATTACTTTATAATGAATTAATGATAAATTTAATTTGTAAAAGCATCTTTCTGTATTGGTGGACTTATGTTACAGTCCTCTTTTCTTGTTTAGCAATGATGGTGAAGGTGTTCAGTTTGGATCAGGTGTGTTTTGTGCGGTTCTGGTACCAGAGATGGCATAGAGGTTGGAGTTCTGGTGTTCAAAGTCTGGTCTGGTTGTGCTTTTTCTGAAACATGCCGGCAGGGTCATGGATATGTGCCTATGAAGAAACAGAAACAGAAAACGTAAATCACATAATCAAATATAAATTCAACAAATCTCCCTTCAACCTCAATATTATCGGAGTTGTTTGTGTCTCATCAGCTCTAAAAAAATAAATAATTTTTTTTAAATGTCACTGCCAATCTTTCATCTGACTGACAACCTTAATGAACACTGAGTGGACTGAAGGCTGCATCCGTAACACAGGCATGCAAACTGTGATAATTCGGTCTCAGATCACATGAGGAGATCTACATCCTAATAAAACAAACTGTTGGCCTGATGATGCTAGAACCTTTCAGTACATTTTGTCTACATTTTCCCCCTTGTTTTTAAATTATATTTTCAGCAGTTGTGCTTAGGTTTGATGTTTTTAGTGGCGATTCCTTAAATGGTGCACTATGTAAATTTTTTTCAGTAAAATATCCAAAAACCACTAGGCCAGTGTTATATATTTTGTTCAGTTGAGTACTTACAATATCCCAAATGTTTCCAACTATTTGTAAATCGTGAGAGAATTGCTATTTTACCCGAGGAACCGGGATGTGTGAGGGAGTCTCTTGTCAATGGTGTCATATCTGCGTTCCCCTCGGTTTGCAGAAACGCTTTACTCTCACTGCAGTGTGAACAAGTGTCATAGCAGCCGCCGAGCGAACACTCAGAGTAACGTCATAACATTATTTTCAACACACTCAGATGTGTCTAATATGATAATCAGAGCTGCGTTAGTTCATACTCATGACCGGAAAAGCGGAAATGGCGATGGTGACTGTGTCATCTTCATTTTATTAACAATCGCTCCAGCGGTTCCTCAGCTCCACAACACTCGGTCCTGCTCTGCTTCAGACTACAGTAACGTTAATAATCACATCAACATGATTTCTGCGCGAGTCCCGGCTGTGAGGTGAAGACCACATGTCCCAAGATTCTGTGCTCAAGCGTGGTGTCATCAAACTACGCCTTTGTTTTGAACAGGCGACCTCTAGTGGACGGAAAAGTTACATAGTGCACTTTTAAATAGCTTTAGCTGTTAGAAAACCCTCTCAGAGAAATGTCATCGGTCGTTGTGCACATCTCGCCATGAGTGTTGTTTTTAAGGGTGTATTCAGACCTGTAGATCATTTGCTTTGTTCCAAAACAGGGGCTTAATTTCTTACAATGTTGCATTTTCTTCTTAGATTGGTTCGCTTTCGCAAGGCAACAAGATTGATTGACATTTTCCTTTTCACAGATATAGCCTAACTAATATAAATCGAACATAATTAAAAGGCAAGTCAGTACAAAACAAAGATAAAAGATAAAATACACAAATTACAAGCATAGATAAATACAATATGACAAAGTTACAAATAAAGTAAGGTCTAATTGTAGCATTGTTACAGAAATGTAATAATTAGGCCTAAAATGTAAAATAACACTATAGTGTTCACTGTATAAATTGAATATAGATGAATCCATGTTAAAGCTGTGTTTTGTCATTTGATTATCCATGGATCCAATAAAATGATGCACATCCGATTACTTTCTCAGCAGTTTCCGTTCATGACATAACTGACTGTGTTTACGATAATACTTGCCAAAGACGGGTATTTTGACATCATTTTGTGTGTAGGTGTCAAGCACAAGAAAGAGGAATTCAATTTGGTGTTCGCAAAAATTATGCATTAGAAATAGGGATATAACGATTCAGTCGGCAGCAGTTGAAAATCGATACAAATGTGGGTCGATTCAGGTCGGTTGAGATGTTAAACGAATCACGATACACGTTTTAAACAGCCTCACTTCACAGGCACGATAGCAACCAGTAAGTTGTAGCTACCGGTAGCGATACGGACTGTCTGTACACACTGGCGCAAAGAACAGTGAAATAAGCGAATGTTTTCAGTTCATTCATATCGAAGTTGGGCGCGATCAAGATGTTAGCATGATGGCTGACTGACATCACGATGGAGCGCCACCATCGTGATGCCACGCCCCCATTGCGAGTCTTGTTGTGAGTGTGATGCACACTAAATCCTTTTCTATAGTTAAACTAAAAACTTAGCAGGGATTGCTCTGTAAATTAAATTGAGAATATAACTAATGCATATATGCTATTTTAAATACTGTAGTCTATGTCAGATATAGCCTACATTTTGAAATAATAAACGAGGCTCAAACATCCATTTCATAAGCATGCGTGTTTATTTCAGCACTTCCGTCAGTGAAACAACACACCACAGCCTGTAAAACATTTAAACGATTATCAGTAAATAATGGTAACCTAAAGAATATAAGAAAATGAAATATTAGTTAAAAAAAAGTTTAATTTCCCCTCAATGATGCGTCCCCTCCGCTCTGCGCGAGATGAAACACGAGCTGGATATAGACACCTTCTCGAATATCTTCGTCTTCATGTTTTCTCATGATCTTGCAAAGCAACACTTGTTGTAAAAGTTCTGAAGAGCGTATTTTATCTTCCACAGGGTCAAGCCATTTAAGCTATGTTTGATTATTCACTGCCAGAGAAAACTAAAGTAAAATGGCCTGTGTGTGAAATGCGCTATTCAAATAAACTTGACGCGCCTTACCAAGTCTAATAACAAGCACAAACTGTGTTAAATAAAATTAAGTAAAAAGGTAGCCTATTCGTCCTACAATGTTTTTCTACTTTCCCACAGTAAAGGACGTGAATGGGTATAATAGACTTAATTATAAACAAACGAAAGGAAGAAACGTTTATAATTCCCTGCGAAAATGGGTGCGACGCGAGAAGATTTGAGAAAAGAAACGAGATGTATGTCCATGTGGGATAAAATGGACTAACGTTAGGCCTATTGATAAAATTCACGGAAATCGCAAAACAGAATAAAAAAGCTAACGAATCTTAAATTGGGCTCAGCTACCTCTCTCATTCGGCATGAATCCATTCATGGCTGCAAATGTATTTCCTTTGTAAACAAAGCTGTGCTTCACTCCTGTGCTAATATTCACGTAAAACAGCATTAACATACAAAACACTGGGTTAGTAACGAAATTATAGTTCTGAAGTAGAAAATAGTAGTTATGTAAAGAGATATATTAAAATAAAAAGTGCACAACTCTTCTTAACTGGAAGGAAACTCACAGCTTAACTATTATTAGAGAGACGCTGGCAAGTAGAATTAATACACACGCACATCGCTCTCTCCACTAATGCATTCATTTACATGTAATCTTTATTGTGCTACTTTATCTGTATCTGATTCGGAACGAGCAGAAATCTGTGAGAAATATAACGACCCTAAGACAAAAGAATGGATTCAAAAGCTGTTGTAGTAGAAGCAATAACCTTATGGGCAGCGCTGTGACATATTCCATAGCTGTCCTGTGCACAAGAAAACTTGTGTTCGCGTCTCAGCTCAAGGTTCAGGGTTATTTGTTTATTAATTATGTCATCAGCGACTAGTCGACTCGACTTTCATCACATAAATGTCGACTTGAAAAAAACGGAAGTCGTTCAACCCCTAATGTGTACATGGATTTTTTTTCAATAATGTGTTGATTATTATGGCATATTTATCTAAATGAGCTCTGTTTTCTAACTCTTGCAAGTGTAATGATACAAACTATAATAAAAAATCTTGCCTTTATAACAGTGTGAACCCCCTGTCACTTTTGTACTTGAAGTTGACCAAGTCTTTTTATTTCTGCGGTTCCTCAATGCAGGATGAGGGTGAAGAAGCTGAAACAACCTCCTCCCAAGAAAACACCATTTGGAAGATAAAGGCACTTTTTGAGGATTTGTTTTAAAATTTCAATTGAGTTATTATTTGACATCAAATATTTATTTAAATTTAAAAAAAAATGCAGAATTTTGTCTGAGAAATAAAAGGACACTTTTATAATTTGAAGGGAAAAAATGTTTTATCGTGAAATTAGTCTCGTGAACCGTATCGTATCCCGAGCTGAGTGAATCGTTACATCCCTAACTAGAAAGCAGTATTTTTCAGAATGAAACAAAAGCAACTGCTCCAGTAACATTGTCCTGCTGTTAGCACACGTTCAGATAAAGCTGTGCATTTACCACAGATCCAACAGGAGAATGCTGTAGGTCTCATGTGCAACATCCACCATATTAAACACTCATAACATGACTGAATCACCGCACACATGACTTAAGCTGTGTTGATGTTTTCAGTATGTAGGTGTTCTGCTGGCAGCTGTAAGGGAAACTCCACGCTTACGGTAATACCAAATCATGTGGAACAAAACGAGTGCATACACTTTTTTTCCTAACTCACCTACTGTGTTTTAGATTATGGGCAGCACTTCCGGTTTGGGGAAGTTCCACTCAAAAAGACACGTTTGTGAAATCACAAATAATCCTTATCGGTCAGTATGACTGAATGAGCTGTAAAAATTCCATGTTTTAATTTCAGATGTCAGGAGAATAACGTAACTTGGTATATCAAGAGCTTTTTTCAGTCGCTGCATTAGTTTCCTCCTGATTATTTTCTTTATATTCCGCTGTAACAGTATGAAAAAGACAACATATACTGTGCATTTGTGGTCTGCTCTCCTGATTTAATTTACGATATATATTCCATGAATAAATTTCTGGAATGCACTAAGAATCTCATTTCCCAAATCCTCACGTCTCTTTCCAGGTTTGTTTTCACATGGATGCACCGTTAAACTGGAATGTTTCTAAAGCAGATAAATACAATATTTATTGTCCGTCACATGACAGAAATCACTTTGAAATATTAATCACTCAGTGTTCCAGTAAAAGGGATAGTTCACCCAAAAGTGAAAATAGACCATGATTTACTAACCTTCAAGCGAAGCCGGAGTTATATAAAAATGTCCTCGTTTTTGAAGTCCATAAAAGTGCATCTATCCATCATATAACTGCCCCACACGGCTCCTGATGGTTAATAAAAGGCCTTCTGAAGAGAAGTGGAGCGTTTGTGTAAGAAAAATATCCATATTTATAGACTAAAATAACTAACTTCCGGCGGTCAGCAGTACACAAGTCGACTTGCACTTAAAGAGTAACCCGCTGACGCGATGTATAGAAGCATCTCAAGCTTTGACGCCTCTCACGGATAGTGCTGGACCACAAACTGAAGCCCCTTTTCTCTGATATATCGAAATCCTCCACCATTTCTGTGCAAATTCTTGTTTTAGACTCTAATTCATGACCGGTGTTTTGTTTTGCTCTATCTTCTGCGCTTCTGCGTTCGTCAATACACATGCGTCAAGGTTTCAAGGATCAAGGGTTACTCTTTACCACTGACCGCCAAAGCTAGTTATTTTAGTCTATAAAGTTTTAAATATGGATATTTTTCTTACACAAACGCACCACTTCGCTTCAGAAGGCCTTTATTAACCCCCCGGAGCCGTGTGGAGCAGTTATATGATGGATAGATGCACTTTTATGGACTTCAAAAACGACAACCATTCACTTCCATTATAAAGCTTTGAAGAGCCAGGACTTTTATAATATAACTCTGATTTTATTCATCTGAAAGAAGAAAGTCATACACACCTAGGATGACTTGAGGGTGAGTAAATCATGCTATAATTTTCATTTTTGGGTGAACTTACCCTTTAATTAACATTTTTTATTAAGGCAATGCGTGTTATATAATACAGACATATATTACTGCAGTGATATTTAACACATTCGTAATATTGCTGTGGAAATAAATCAATCTTTTGGGATGATTCATGGTCTGTTGTAGTAATTTTTTAATGCTTTTACACTTTTAAATGTCCTTTTAATGTTCGATAGTTGAAGGGTGGGTAGAATAATGTCATCTCATTGTAGCCAGTTTTTGAAAATGCTTATTACTGCTTATTACTTATTACTATTTTGCTGATTGTTTACAGTTTAATGGAAGTTACTCCCATCGCGCAAAGCCTCATGGGGCGTAAGAAAAAATGGCTATAAACAGCATTTAATTGTGTTAAACCAGTGATATTCTCCCTTTGTAATGTGGTAAAGATAGCTGGCAGGAATTAAAGTGACTGAATTTATAGCATTATCTTTCTCATTAAGTTCACTTATGTTAGTTTAGGGTTCATGCATCAAATTTTGTTTTACATGACCATTTCCACCTCTAAGATGTCGATATGTAAATAATGTCTGTTATGACTGGCTGACATCAATGTACTGGTGTAAATCACATTGTCATGCATTAACTAGTCAACTGTTTAGTCTACTTTTCTGCTTGTTGTAAGTTTTTATTTATTCAGAAAAAGGAAAGATCCTTTTTTTCCCCATGATATGATGTCTCAATTGTTGGTGTAACGATGGGAGAAAGAGAGCAGACATGCGTTCGGGGACCACAGACAGAGACGGTCACTCCCTTATTGAGATGCATTTGTGTTTATGTGACTTCACTGCAGTTGTATCCTGTCATATATAAAAGGATCACAGGCAGACAGTATCAAGAGAGCAGACAGAGAGGAAACTATGAGAGGGAAACAGCTGGAACAGACACTTCCCATTTGGGTCAGAAAAAGCTCCGGGGCAAACAAAACCCTGAGACACAAACAAGCCTGTAAACATCGAGTATGTGAGAAAACATGCACGTTACACAAGAATAGCATGTGATAGCACTCTTAAACATTTCATTAGTCCAGTTATATCATGGAAAACAGGATGTTTTTGCCTATTTTGATTAATACGTTTATTCAGCAAGGATGCATTAAATTGATCAAAAGTGACAGTAAAGACATTTATAATGTTAAAAAGATTTCTATTTCAAATAAATGCTGATCTTTGAACTTTCTCTATTCATCAAAGAATCTTGAAAACCCATGGATAACCGTTTGCTCAAAACTATTTAGCAGCACAACTATTTTCAAAATCATAAATGTTTCTTGAGCAGTAAATCCTCATATTAGAATGATTTCTGAAGGGTCATGTGACACTGAAGACTGAAAATTCAGCTTCAATCACAGAAATAAATTACATTCTAAAAAGTATTACAAGCAATTATTTTTAAATTGTAATAATATTTCACAATATTACTGTTTTTACTGTATTTTTGATCGAATAAATGCAGCCTTGATGAGTGTTTTTCTTTCAAAAACGTAAATTGTACCAACCCTAAACTTTTGAACCGTCAAGATCAGAGATGCACCGATGTATCGGGAAATAATCGGTTATCAGCCAATAAAAGCATTATTTTCACTATCGGCCAAAAACAGCTTATGATCCGGGCCATCAATCAAAAGGAGTCACGTCGAAAAAAGGAGTCAAAAAACATGTCGGACTACAACTTATACTGTGGGTGAAGAAAATGTCTCTTGTGTTGAATTTAGGGGTGCTGAAGGTGATCATAATGCATTAACGGTTAGAAAAATAGCCACGTTAAAGCAAGCTCAATTTGACCCCATGAAATCACCCATAGTGCAAGCCAGGGTTGCCAGGTCTGCAATTTTTGAGTCAGCAAAAACACGAGTCAGCTACTGAACTGAATTTGCCTATAAGGACAGCCTATATTGGAACTATATGGGACATACTATAACTATACAGGACCTCATTTATTCCAGAATCTAAGGAATGCTATGCTGCATCTGCTGATTAAAGTGTTTTTCCATTCCATGTTTCTCTTCCTCCTCTCAGTTTGTCTCATTCTCTCTCTTTCTATTCTGCAGCTGTTGCAACAAACGCAGTTCGCACTTCCTCAGTTTTTCAGATTTCACAAACACATACTTGGGCAAGACTGGCGCTGGAGTGGAGTTGTTGGTGACAGTCTGGATGTTATTGGTGGTGTTGGTGGTGGAGTTGTTCTGTACAGGTGAAGAGTCCTGGGTCCGTGGCACCTTTCCCATACGGTACCAGATCCCCATATTGTTCAGCTCTCTGAGAGGAAATACAGAATTAAAATTCAACCAAACTGTAAATGATTTACTCAGGATGAATTAAACACTGATGTATTTAATAGAAATAGTATCAACAAAGACAGAAAGTTGCCTGGAGATCTCAAAGTACAGCCAGAGATATACAGATACCCCAGGCCAAAAATACTTAAAAACAGTCCTAATGTTGAATATTACTCAAATAATTATTCATGTTTTTGTCAGTTAGTGAATGATAACAGGACAGCTGCATGTTTTAAACAAAAATAAAAAAATCAGAGCATTCTTTAATGAATTTTTTTTTTTTAAACAGTCATTTTTTCCCACAGAGGAACCATAAAGTCAAACATAAAAGGTTAATAATTGTTTATAGATTTTTACTTTTTACCAGAAGTAAAACATTTTTTTAAATAAAATTGAATATATATATATATATATATATATATATATATATATATATATATATATATATATATATATATATATATATATATATATATATATATATATATATATATATATATATATATATATATATATATGTAATATAATATATAATGAAACTAATGAATTTTTATTCTAATACTGTATATTATCATTATTATTAAATATAGTGCTTTAATAAATCTACACACACTTATATTAATATATAAATATATACACACACAATAATATTACATATATATATATATATATATATATTTAGTATATTTAAATATTAATATTAAAATAATATTAAAATATATATGTTGAGTTCATTCATGGAAGAAAAATATTTTATCATGAAACTCCATAAAAATATAGTTAATAAATTATTATTCTAATCTATTATTATTATTATTATTAAATAAATTACTTATAATAAATATAAACAGCAATATTTATCTAGACACACTAAAACAGAGAACTTTTTTGGGGGGGTGGGGGGGGGGGTTAATATACCAAATATAAAGACGTTAGTTCACACTGATGTTTCCTAATGTTGTCTTAATTTTATATTGCCCACCTGCAGAATATTATTAATTTTCTCAAATGTCCTTTAAATATATCAGTAAGTCAGTCTAGGTCTAAGTTCTTGTGTAGAGTAACTGACCCTATGAACGTATACTGTGGCGGCGCCTGTTTAGAGCGTCCTAAGATACGGATATCACAGATGGCAGCTTCGGTGGAGTCTCTCGGGATGAACTTAATACATAACCTCCTCTTCCTGAACGCCGGCTCCTCTGGAGAGAGAGAGGAACAGAACATGTTAAAGAAAGTGAAAGGGAGATGGAGTTCACAAAATAGACAGAACGAGGTCAGTGCTGGAAATGAAAGGGGATCATTTCACACAATCGATTAATTATTTAACACGAGATACCAAATCCACAAAGGAGGTCCAGCTCTACTGCACGTCTAAAAGCAACTACATTAGTGGAAAACAGACATCCCTTTAACTCTGGTCTGGAGTGTCACTGGTTTATTTAAGCTACAATAATGGTGTCATATCTCGAGCGTCTGTGCAAACATCCATCTCACTACAGTGGTTCAAAAAATAACTTTACGAATCGGCGAGAATAGTTTTTGTGCGCAAAAAAACCCTAAATAACGACTTACATAGTGATGACGATTTCAAAACACGGCATCATGAAGCTTCGAAGCGTTATGAATCAGTGAGTCGAATCAGTGGTTTGAATCACCAAATATCAGCAGTTTGGCACGCGATCCGAATCATGATTCGACTCACTGATTCATAACGCTTCGAAGCTTCATGATGCCTTGTTTTGAAATCGTCATCACTATATAAGCCGTTATTTAGGGTTTTTTTGCGCACAAAAACTATTCTCGCCGATTCATAAGGTTATTTTAAAACTACTGTAGTGAGATGGACTTTGTAATGACGTCTTTAGTGCCTTTTAAGGGTCTTGAGAGTGTAAAGTGCCATTGTGCCAATGGAGGCCTTTCAGAGGCATCAGATTTCAACTAAAATATCTTCATTTCTGTTCCGAAGATGAACAGAGGTCTGACGGGTGTCGAACGACATAATGGTTAAGTCATTAATGACAGAATTTTCATTTTTGGGTGAACTAACCCTTTAAAACTACTGGATCTGCCCAGAGCCGCTCTGGATCTGCCATAACCAATCGCTAACGTTTGGTCGTGACGCATGTCATCTCAAACTAGCGCACGACATCAATGTCATCGTTCTCAGCCACTCCCGCTGTACGCTGATTGGACCGGTTAAAATTTGTCCGGACAAAACCAGAGAATATACCGCAATCCCAGACGGAGTACTGAAGGAAAGTGAAAATTGAGCGGAAGTACGTAGGAGGGCGGAGCCAGGCTATGAACTGATTACATTAAGGACTTAAATATATACGATATACAAGTATGTGAACACAAACGAGCTACGCAAGCTCGATATCACATTTTGCATTCTGAAAAAGACTCATTCAACGTCAAATCCACCCTACAAAGCAATACATATCAATTAAAAGACCTTTTAAAAAAATATGGTTTTGAAGATGCATCAGTTGGAGAATGCAGTTGTAAATGAACAAGAGGAGATATGGGCTCTTACGCGTGTCCACGGTCTCCTGAATGGGAATGAATCCCACAGGCAGCGTGTCCTTGATGTCGATGAGCTTCATGTCTACGAGCACATTTCCTAAATGACTCTGTGGAGAGATACAGGAAGAGCATACAGGCGAATGTCAATAGACAACATCTCTAGCCGTGCCCCTGGTTGCATGCTTTGGGATTTATTTTTATTTGTAACACATAAGCATACAACATTTGAAGCATCCTCATAATAATAGTAGTAATGTAATCATGGTTTCTTGTACTAGAAGTAATTTAAAAAGTAAAACCACAAACATTGCATTGGTTTGCCTGAGAAGAAAGAATTAGACTGAACCCCGCAGGGACAGAAGGGAGAGGAAGCGGCTTTGTGTTCATGAACAAAAAGAAATTGTCTAAAATCAAAACAAATAGAAGAGATCCTGTGACATATTACAGAGAACGCTTCAACTCTAACAAGATATTAAATTATATAAACACCCCAGCATGAACTTTCTCTGGATATTTGAAAATGAACTTCGTTTTTGGCCTTTAAACTGAAGTAGCACAGAACTAAAGAATGTTTAAGTAAATAGAGTTGTGCTATATTATAAATAGGGTGTTGTTAAGCCCAAAGTTTACTTCGGCCGTCCGCGTTCGTGCACCGTCCGCGTGACGTACTTTTCGTCATCAGGAGGGTTTGTCGGCGTCCGTGGACAAAAAAAAAAAATTATTTCTCGATTTTTATGAACCGATATCGATTTTTTCAATTCAATTATCCTGTTTTCAGTTGATGAATGAACATAAATTTGTAGAGCCCCTCCCATCCAATATTGCTATAATCTTTGTGCTCTGTTACTTTTGATAAGATACAAAGTCTCAAAATAACGACCATTTTATTACGAAATGTAAAAAAATAAATACCATTTTGCCGCTGTTTAAAGTGGTGTGACCGATCACAGTAGCGCAGCTCAGCTCAAGAGAAGCATTACAGCTGCAATTTTTTTGTAACAAAAAAGTTACAGCGTGAAATAAACCTTAATGAACGTCTGACTCTGAAGGTATGTTAAAAGATGAAAATCGAAATTGAAAATGAAGACTGAAATCCTCATCACGTCACATGTAACTGATCAATCAGTGTTTCAACCATGGAAAGACGTCAGTAAAACAGCTTGTGAACAATATGTCATATAATGTCACATTTACCTCAGAAAAACCTTCAATATTATAGTAATGTACCAACAGACTACCATATAGTTTACAGCAGGAGTTAAAGGGATAGTTCACCCAAAAATGAAAATTCTGTCATCATTTACTCACCCTCAAATTGTTCCAAACCTGTATGAGTTTCTTTGTTCTGTGCAACACAAAAGAAGATAGAGTCAAGAATGTTTGTAACCAAGCAGAGAGAGCAACCATTGACTACCATAGTAGGGAAAAAAATACTATGGTAGTCAATAGTTGCTCTCTCTGCCTTGTCACAAACATTCTTCTAAATATCTTATTTTGTGTTCAGCAGAACAAAGAAACTCATACAGGTTTGGAACAACTTGAGGGTGAGTAAATGATGACAGAATTTTCATTTTGGGGTGAACTATCCCTTTAAGAGTTTTTTTTCCTCAAGGAAATTTGCCATGTACCGTACTGTATCTGATATATATCCACAATAATCGATATTGAATCGAATCGAAATCGTAATCGAATCGAAAGCTTGTGAATGGAAATCGAATCGAATTGTAAAATTTGTGTCAATAGCCAGCCCTACTGTCGGCCATCCGCGGTTGAGTATACTTTATATATAAAGCTGTGCAGACACGACTGCGCGCGAGACACGTCCAGACGTGGAAATTGAAGTATATCCGGGACTTTAGGCATGACATGTTTCTCTTCTCTGATGACATGGTTACTGGCGTGAGGGCGGGACAACCTGTCACTCACATGAGTTTGACCAATAGCAAACCACAACAATCCAATTATCCAATCAATTCCCCATGAACAAAACCAAGTCCCACTCTACAGTTTTTCTAGTTTGAGAATCTGTTTCACTCAGATATATACGACACAAGAGGGAAGAAAAGTCTGTTTCATGACAACTTTAACAAATCAGCATCTAGCACTAGAAATATTGGTCAAATGTTAGCATGATTCAACTGAAGACATGACTCACGTTCTCTTTGGAGAAAGCTCTGGTGAAGCACAGATAGCGGGTCACCTTGGATTTGAACAGGCCGTCTTTCCACAAGTCTGCATCAATCCCATCTGTGGTTTGTGCAACCTAAAAGGAATGAAGAGAAAAATAGATTTGATTATGCATTATACTAAAAATAGTTTTTCCATTTGCAGAAAGTTACTTGTTTGATTCGGTTTATCTGAGTACTTCTTAAAAGGAAAAAACGGTAATTCATGCAGTACGACAGCCAAGAGCCAATATATCACATTAATAATCCATCAGAAAACAGGCCTGATTTAGTTAGAGTCCAAATCGAGTACCTAATGTAAGATTTTAAAGTAGGATAGACATTTATAACAGACTTTAATTAGCTTCTCAAGGGCTTCTGGGAAATTCCTACCCTCAATAGAAGCACAACAGATTAGGAAGAGCCAAAATTGTTTTCAAGGAGTTGCCTAGATGTACAACTAAGGTTGATTACTGAGTATCTAGATTTGTTCATTTAGGGTGTGTTCACACTTGTAGTTTGGTTCGCTTGGTCCGGACCAGAAATTCACTTACGGCATAGCAGAATATGTCTGGTGGATACTCATCAAGACGTAATTTTTGTGTGAATTCATCTAGAGCTCAAGACTTTTATTTTTGGATACACATCTCTATATTTTTACGCTTCGGATGAGTGCACAGGCACACAAAATTCTTCTCACAGAGCGCGTTAGTTCTCATTCGAGTCTTCTGGCTTTTGAATGTTTAAATTGGCAAGGCTTAAATGAGTTTAGTTTCAACACAGATAGCAACGTGCGTTATCAAAACCCGGGTGATGAGGGCGTAAATGACTGGTCAGGTTCAAGCATACAGCAGCACTCCCTTTGAACAAAGCTTACAAAGAGTGGCCGTTTTGTCCACTTTTTTTTATTATTATTACTGCTGTTGTAATGTATTATTGGGGACCCAGCATGTGTATCTATCGACAGAAACATATTAGCAGAACTCAGTTTTCGCACTGTAATTTTCAACAAACCATATTATAGATGCGTCGTCATATTTGAGATGAACCGCGATGCAAATGCGTGGCAAACTGTGGGTGGAGAGCGGTACGGTTCGATTTTTTACCAAGAACCATAACACCCCTAGCTCACACTTATACAATTTAACCGCACTAACTGAGCAAACACACCAGGATGTGAAAATGACCACATCATTTTAATCCAACCAAACATGCCAAGTGTGAACACACCCTTAGAGGTGATGATTTTAGGAAGATAAATATAAAGAGATGCAACATCTCAGAACACCTTTTAAACCTTTTTAGGAGAAGTTGTGTCTATAAAAAAGCAAGTTGCTTGTATGGAGCTGGTTAGTCCTAACTGAACAATGCAGTCCATCTCAACAAGTATGATTGCTCAATAAACAGCATGAGCTGCCCACACAAACAACCGCCCATCAGTCGTGCCATGGCAGCTGGCTTCCTCAACAAATGAGCAGGTAAATATCACATAAGGGTTAGGGAAAGACCACTGTCTGCAGGTAAATATCACATAAGGGTTAGGGAAAGACCACTGTCTGCAGGTAAATATCACATAAGGGTTAGGGAAAGACCACTGAGTTACTCGATTAACTCGATTACAAAAACTCCATGATGAGGCAAAAATTCTGCCTCGAAGCCTCGTTAAATTCCTATGACGCGCTCTATACGCGCAGGGATCTGATTCACACGGACCACTGTTCAATGTTCAGGAAGCACACCGTAGCGCGTGATATATTTTGAATTTAGTTGGCGCGATGGCGGAGAGTAAAGATGTCCATAAACGGCAGAGAATATCTAAAGTTTGGGATCATTACATTCTTAAAAAAGAAGAGAACAAGGTGCAATGTGTCTGTTGCAAAGTAGACTTGACATTCCACAGCAGTACGACTTCAATGGTAACGTATCCTAAGCCTATAAATTGATGTTCGCTGATTTTAATCCCATACTGTATTTGTAGCGATGTCGTGATGCGGTTTGACTAGATATGATGTTTAGCTTTGATGTTTTTAATTAGTACGGTATTCACGTTCAATTGCAAGAGTATAGCCTAAAAAAAAGAACCTCCGCTTCACACACACACACGCGCGCACACACACACACACACACGCGCACGCATGCACCCTCGTCTCTCACGCGCCAGTCAGACCAATCGCGGCAATGCATCACATTTGCTTAAACTTTTATGTAGCCACGCAACAATAATTTCAGCTTGCATTCACTGTATACACCGGGACGTGATGTTGTGACGCGATTTTTCGAACGGATGCTTCACCTAAAATGCACCGCAATGCAAGTGATGCAAGCCAAATGCAGCGTTCTATTGAAAAGGAATGTATGTATTTCTGCCGTACCAAACTGCAATGAAGCAACTGGTCTGACTGGGGCATCACTCTTCCTCATGCACGACACACACACACACACACACGTTGCTAGATTACCATAGCAAAAAGGCTCACCCCAGAAATTATATATTATTTGTTAGTAGCCTAATGGTAAATGCTGCAGGTGTAGAAATCTACATAAAACAGATATTTACTTTGATGTCAGGGCTAGATTACAGCATGAAACCTGTTGAGCATGTTAATAAATCAAATTGCTTTTCCTCTTCATTTTGTTCTGCATTATTTGTTTTGGTTGTTTAAAAAAAAATGTATCCGATGAATCGATTAATCGATCAAGTGCTAGATTAATCGATTACAAAAAGAATCGATAGCTGCAGCCCTAGACAACATCCACATCACTCATTGGCCATGGCAATATACACCACAATATGAAAACAATACATTTCTATTAGTGTTAGACCGATATATCGGCCAGCCGATATTTGCGATTTTTACGTGTATCGGCATCGGCCGATACAAGGCTGCTGCGTTTGCCGATATTTTTTCCCTGCATTATTTACAGACAGGCGTCCACAGGGCAGCTCTCACCGTCTTCAAACTGTCTTGCTCTCCCTCTCTCGCGCATATTCATCAAAATCAATTGAGAATTGACACGATGGTAAAAGGTCGAAAGACCGAAGTTTCACGTGGAGCATTGGGAGATTTTTTCCTGAATTACCGCTGGTGTTGCTCTACAAGAGATTAAGTTAAGTGCACATACACTCTAAAAAATGCTGGGTTAAAAATAACCCAAGTTGGGTTGAAAATGGACTAACCCATCGATTGGGTTGTTTTAAGCAAACATTTAACCCAACCGCTGGGTCAAAACAACCCAATTGCTGGGTTAGTCCATATTCAACCCAACTTGGGTTATTTTTAACCCAGCATTTTTTAGAGTGTAACCATTAAATTACTAGTTTGTAAATAGTTTTAAAATGAAGTATAGTACAGTCAGTGTGCACTTTATTATGCTGCTTGCTTGTTGATACTGCGTGCAAATAGTGTAATTATTTTATTTATGCTTAAATATTTATTTTCAGAATTTATTTTCACCAATGAACTCTTTTTCTTGTTCTACCTCACCTGTTTTTTTTAGTTCAATAAATGTTCCTTTTTTAAATTGTAAATTTTAAATTGTTATCATCCTGATCATTGTGTCATTTTTATGATGTAAATTGAGAGAGCAAAAAGCAGTATCGGCTCCAAATATCGGCTCAAGAAAATCGGCAGCCCGTATCGGTCATCGGCTAAGGCTGATGAAAAAAAATCGGTATCGGCACTAAAAAATCCATATTGGTCGATCCCTAATTTCTATAATGAAGCGCGGATGCGGCTTGAAAACAACGTTCTAATGCACTGCAAGCGGCGAGTGCGCATCGCTCGTCACTTCAAGCGAAGATCGCGCTGTTCTTGTGAGTTTTCGAAAGTTGGAACCTAATATGGTCATCAGACCAAATTTCTATGAGGCTCCGCACCTCCTCACTACTCCTCACTCCGCGAGCTGCCATGCTAAAGTGCAGACTGTCAACAAACACTTCCTCATCCCATAATGCACAGCGCAGCTGACTACGGCAGCTGGTTTAGTCCAAAAATGATCAGTACTTTTTGCAGTTAGGTCTGACCACGTTCTCACCACAAACGGTGTTCTCACAGAGTTCGTATGAAAGACTACCTCTTCTTCGGTACGCTTGTTTGGTCCGCTTTTGGTGTGCACTCGAGTGCGATTGCTGCTTTCACACCTGACCAAACGAACCGCACAAAAGGGGAAAACCAACTCTAGTATGATTCAACCGAACTAAATGAGGCAGGTGTGAAAGCACCCTAAGTCTTAAGGCCGGACATGACGACTTGCTTATTTATACACCAAATATCATGTTGTATACTATTATTATCAGTTATATTTTAATAAGAGAATGCACAGAAAAGAAGTCTGAGGGATATTTGTTGGGATTCAAATGTCTGAGAGTTGAAATTTGGGACTTTTTTTAATTAAACCTGGAAAATAAAGTTTTCAAAAGACGAGGAATAGGGTCTTATCTAGCAAAACCATCGGTCATTTAAAAAAGAAATTTAAATAATAATAATAATTTATTCTACTTTTTACCCTCAAATGTGCGACTTCGGCGTTGTACTTCTTCACGACGTATGACGGCATCAAATTGGAAAGGTCATGTTCGTTTTAACACTGGGTCATACCCATTGCCCACTTTGCTTTGTGATACAACTTGTTGCCCTTTTTTTCCAGGTCAGAGCACACAGCATCATGCAAAACCAGTGGAGAGGAAACATAAATGCAAGGCCAGGGGGTAAGAAGTGGATTAAAAGTAAAACCAAGGCTTGCTAAAACGTTACTACCTCTATTTTTGTATTTCCTGCTTCCTGTTGTAAAAAAATTGCCCCAAAGCTTTGTCGTTGTCCTGCTCAGTATCAGCTGACTTCTCAGTAGATATAAAAAGAAGTCGGTAACCATACAATTTGTTTAAATGCCCAATCCCACGACTGAGCAATAATACTTTGAAAGCACCATTAATTAGCTACATTAATAATCTGTGATGAAAATGACAGGCATAGTAGGGATGGGCAACTGTGGTCGAGTAATCGAGTACTCGAACGTGACAGCGATCATCGATCATGAGAATATATTTGTCTCTTTTTTTTATTGGTTATTGCGTCGTTTTGCGCGGTACCAGAGGTCTGATTGGTTAGCGTTATACAGCACGCCTCATGACCGCGGCGACATAAAGTGAAAGGCGCGCACTGCAGTGATGTCTGGAATCACTGATCATTGAATGGTTAGTGCAAGATGTGCAGCGCCAATCTGTCATAGCCTACATAGCATTATAATGAGAACACGATGGAAATATAATGCTGTAAATGATCTGTGCTTAGTTCCCGGTGTATCAGCTGATCCATAGAGAAACTAGCGAGAACACTCAGACTAGCTGTGAAGTTCATGTGCGCATTCGCGTCCTTTTCTGCAGATGCACGTTGGAAGATTACTTTTATGTTGTCTATCTGATTAATCTAATATAAGAAGCATTTGGTTGAGCTTAATAAGCTAGCAAAGCGCTGTCGTTATACCGGCTGTTCATTCTTTTCAGTTTCAGCTCAAACGCATATTTCATGCTCGACATGATGGTTTAGAGACAGTCATATTCTTTTCAGATAAGCTATTTCTTTCTCAGAATCATTGACATTAGTAATGCAGCACTGCTATACTGTTCTCGTATTTTTTAACAGTAGACCTAGTTTATTTAAAGTTGTTTTTCGTTATGAGTTCGAAAACGCGCAGTGATGTCTGTAAACACTTCGATCATGAATAATACAATTAAGTGCATGATGTGCAGAGTCAATCTGTCAAAGCATTATAATGAGAACACTATTTTAATAAAATGTTTCTGTGTGCTTTCGTTGTCCGTGTATCAGCGTTGTTAAGGGAAGAGCGCATTCAAAATGTTCCCTTTCAAACCATAGCCTGTAAAATCTAGCGCGCTGAAGTTCACGTGCGCATTCACATCCGTTTGTGTTGATTTATGTCGTAATAGGTTCATAATAATCTTCATATTAATATTGATATAGGGTGCGTTTGGTTGAGTTTATTAACCAGCTAGCAAGCTCTGCAGGGTGGTGTTATTTCACAGTTTCAGCTCAAAGGCATTGCTCGATATTACTGACTTGGTTATTTGAGATGGTCATTTTATAAAGATGTTTCTTTTTCAAAGACATTTATGCATCATAATCTAGCAGTTATCTTTTGTTTTATATGTTCATGTTTTCATATACCTGTTTTCATGTCACGTTTGTATTTGTCAACAACCACTTTCATAACAGTATTTTCATTATCTCAATGACGGACATGCCCCGCCCCCTGCACATGCCCCGCCCCCGAGTACTCGTTTTTGAGACCTATGGATGATCGAAATGAGAAATTGACAAAAATGCCCATCCCTAAGGCATAGCTCCCTCAAAAATGTCATAACATCTGTACAAATGTACAACTCCATTGGATCAATATTGAAACCCTTCTTTTTGGGTTTAAAGGAAATTTGAAATTGATCAAGGCGGTTTGATATTGATAATTAAACAATTTTATTTCACTGTAAACAAAAGACAGACAGCAATGCCTACATTAATTTGAACTAATTAAAAGACACTTTGGAAGGATATCTGACAAAGCGATGTCATTGAAGAGCTCAGACTTTAGGGGTTTGTCCAAGGGTCAAACCTCAGACTTCTGTAGTTTGATATTGAACAGACAGAAAGACACAAGTAGCTCACTGTTAGTGTTGGAAACAACAGACTTCTCTCTCTTTCTCTCTAGCTCTGATGCTTTGCGTGTAGACTACAGCGATTCTGCCATTTGAGAAGACATTTTAGGGGTGGAATGGGTGCTATCAACAGACCCTGCTTTCACACAATCTCGCAATCCACACAGGAAGCTTTGTTAAGCTCTGCACTGGAGTGACGACAACGACTGGTACAGCCAAAGGAAACACAACAACCCCACTTCTTTTGTTGCCAAAGTCAGATCATGTGCGAGTTCCAAACCCAAAAACACACAAATGCAATGGTGCAAAAATGTTTTAACGGCACAAAACGTCAGAAACTGGGCGTGTGATCATGAAGTGTACTTTCTAGGGTGTGATGTGACGTTCATGTCAGGATATTCATGAGGTGCATTATGTGAACATTAATCCTGATGATCCTATGCTATGCTGTGGCATTTCCCCAAAAGGTTTGGGGAAAGCATTCTCAGGAGAGATCCTACGAAATGAAACAGATGTTACAATGAGGGCGTTGATACTGTACGCAATAGGGATGCAACAATACAGTTAGTCCACTGTTCAATACACACCTCGGTTTTTAACCACGGTTTTCGGTTCGGTTCGGTTCTGATGGCTTGTCACATCAGTTTTTTGTTATTCTATTCTTTAGGCGACAGGAACAGCAAGAGCTTAAGGAGAAAAAATACAATTTTTTTTTGCAATACTCTTTCTTTATTTTACTTAAAATAATTGAAAAACCTTACTTAAACTTAAAACTTTACTTAAAAAAAAAAACCTTGTACACATTCCTAGTGTATTGTATAATATAAAATAAATATATATAAAGATTTACACTGGCAGCTCAGAGCTGTACAGCAGCATTTAAGTATGAAATTGAATGAATGAATGTAAAAATAAAACACTACATAGACTTCACTATAAAATATACACTGATTCTTATTAAAGCTACTGTATTAGTTTTTCAGTCAAGAGCAGTGAGTGATTTTCTCTCTGTCTTTTTTTGTTGTAACATTAAAGGGATATTTCACTCAAAAATTTAAATTCTGTCATCGAGAAATGAATACAGGTTTGGAACAATATTAGAGTGAGTAAATAATGACAATTTTATAGGTGAACTGTCCCTTTAAGGACAGCGTGTTCACTACTGCACTGCTGTCAATTTAAGACCTCCGTGCATCTAATATACAGACACGCGATTTTACTTTCACTTTAGACATAACCGACTGTGTTTATGTTAACCTTGTGTGTATTTGACAGTATTAGCGCAGTTAGACGACTACTTAGTCCAGTAATCACATGTTTGACAGGCTTTTAGTGCGCACGCTCGGAAAAGCGCATGTTAAAACCGCGCACGCGAATGAGCAGCAAGGCTTTAAAACACATGCAAATAATGAACTTTCTTGATTGTGAATATCTATAGTGTTCCGTGAGTATAACTCTACCACTGACCTGTGATGTGAATGTATGTCGCGTTGTTCAGTATTGGGATGGAGGCAAATGATAGAATTTGTAGAAAAATAATTAATTAAATACGAAACCGAAAAAAACGCAATTCACAAGCTCGTATTGAACCGTGAATGCCGTACCGAACGGTTCAATATTATATTGAGAATTGTGGCATCCCTAGTACGCAAACACATTCTTAAGGCCTGTTCACACCGGGACGATTTTCGCACGCGTTTATCGCCGACGTTTAACGCCTCGGGACTAAACAATGGGCGCCAATGTGAGTGTTCACACCGACGCGCAAAACGGCAGGCGTAAAAGCGTAATTTTTAAAAAAAACGCCTTGGGTTCGTTTTTTTATTTTGACGCGGCGTGTAAAAAACTGTCCGACCAATGAGATCGGCGCTTTTGTTCACGTGCCTGGAGCTGCTGAAGTGACAGTAAAACACGACTTGGTGGCGCTCAAGCACAAAACGGTCTTGCCGAGCACACATTGATACGACGAAGAAGTAGTAAGTAGACAAAGAAGAAGATGAACTGCTAATGCTGCTTGCCAGTTAGCAAAAAGTGTGTGAATGGTTTTGTCCATATACATAATATGTCTATGGTTTTGGCAAGCACGTAAATACTGTCTCTCTTCTCCTTTGTGTGACAAGCGAGTGTCAGAGACTTAAAGTGCCGCAGCACCATCTTGTGTACCGGGAGCGCATCGACTGAATGTGCACGTTCACTCGGCACAGCGCCAGTGAAAATCGCTTTGGTGTGAACACTCAAGACGCGCCGAAAAACGTCACGAAAAACGCTGGCGATAAGCGCGCGCGATATTCGTCCCGGTGTGTACAGGCCTTTAAAGTCCCACTGAAGTGCCCTGAAACACGCAGTATTATTCAAAGTGTTGATGGAATTTCCACGGAAACAGGAAGATAGGGCGGGGCATATCAAACAGCTCCTCCCCCTTTTTAAAACAGCCAATAGTGTTTAGTTTATATCACAGCTCGGCCAGAGCCATTGAGCTCGGTAAAGCTGCAGTTTCCTCATAATCTCCTCCATATCGCTTTAAAATACAGCATTCTGTGCAGAACTCAAACGGGTCCGAGACGCTTTCTGGTCTGCACCGACTAGATCACATGATCCGCTCTGTGCTGTCGTGTCTCTGGACCGGAGCTGCGACAGGTCACGTGACACTAACATGCAACCAGACTTAATTCGCCCCAATAGAAAACATATTTACACTATCTGAATCGTTCCCTATCCCCTATATAGTGCACCATGTGCCGTTCCCCATAAAGAAAAGAGTAAATGTGTGAACAAGTGACAGATTTCAGCTGCAGCTTCAACGTCTGTTTATAGTGTAGGGGGCGGGGCTTCAGATTCTAGAGAGCATTTGATTGGACAGAAAATCTGATGAGAAGCTGAAGTGCTGAGTGATGTCATCAAAATCATTGATCCATATTAGCGGATCTGAGAGACTACGTTTTGAAAGCTTATATCTTCTAAATGTGAATTTTATCATTGTTTTGGAACACACAAGCTTATAGGCTAACATAATCATACTAAAAGCCAAAAACCTTGATATATAACCCCTTGATATTTCAGGTGGAATGATTACGTAGATTTCGCCTGCATAGCTGCAAGCCTTTAAATGTCATGTTCTGGGAAAACAACCACACCACATACAGATCATATTTCTCCCAGCCTGTTACACCTTTGAACTGTGGCCACCATGACGAGGGATTTTCCACAACTGAGATGAACATGGTTTGTGTGTAGGTCTACAGGGCTCTTTGTTGATATTAACTCTAAAGAGAAGTACATCCAACATCGGTCTAGTATTACATTTCAACAATTACACAAGGCCTGTCATGTTACAGCGGTCCGTTTTACTCACATTTCCCACATTTACGTGCACTGTTTGGGACACAGTTTCTGAGCGCACACACCTGAAACAGGCGCACATAAAGCCACTGCTCATACAGTGCGTGAGTCTCGAACTGAATTCTTTTCGGGACACTTTTTCTGAGCACACACACCTGAACACAATACATGAGTACTGAGTTCTTTTTGGTGTCTTATTGGGCTTGAACGGTCAAATACACACAATTATGTGTCAAAATGCCCACCTTTGCAAGTATCCTCATAAACACAGTCATTTATGTCTCAAGTAAATGTAAACAGTTGAGAAAGAAAGCGCATGTATATCAGTATATTAGATGAGTGCATTAGCTCTTAAAGTGACAGCAGCCTAATAAACCTGCTGCCGTCTGTGTCCTTAATATAAATCAAACAAAAGAAAGATAATCACTCACTGATCTTGACTGAATCACTTCTGTAACTTTAATAAAAAATAAATGTATATAAGCAGGGCTCTACAATACATTTTTCTTGATTTAAAAAAATTAGGAGCACAGTCAAAAATTTAGGAGCACTTTCTGATCAATAACACGCATTCCAGTTATAACTTTCCCATTACAGGACTATTTTTGTCCCTTTAAATTAATGTCCAGGGGCATTTTTACCATTATAAGAGCAATGTTTTCTAATCTTATTAAATATATGGATCCTCTTATCAATTTCTTCAATTAAAATAGAAAAGTTGTTTTTAAAACGTTAATTTAAACAATAAATTCAGTTAGAGCAATACGACACAATCAGACTGTTACCAATCTAATTAAATCAGCATCAAAAGATCCATCTTTACAGTGTAGAAGTGGCACAGCAGCTCTATCTGAAGTGTTGTTCAGACTGTTTAAGATGACGGGACGTGCGCAGCTAATGGGTAAATGTTGTATGAATGTTTTAAATATAAGTTTATGAATTTAGAAATGGGTTATGTTCAAGTTAAACTTTAAAAGTTTGTTATTTTAAATAAAAAGTTCATGCAAAGTATAAATATGAAAATAAAACCGCCAGTAGGTGGCGTGTCAAGTCTATGTGTGAATCATTGATTAAATCGTTCAAACGCAGATTCATTCGAATCAACCCGCTTGGAGATGCGCAACAGTTCTGGTGTAGTTTTGATTTTCACAAAATAGACCGTATTGTGGCTAAAACGTTGTTACTTAACATCAGCTTGTCTATTGGACTTTTGTACAAGGTCAGTATACCATTTGCAATCATGCCAACTCGGAGCAATAGCAGTCCGTAACTTTTGGCGCTCTGGCACTAATAAACAGAATTGCATGCGTCTCGCGGAAGAACATTGTAGCCGGATCTACTTCTCTCTGTGTGTGTCTATGGCGAGTCACGCAGGGACGGTGCTCCTCCGCAGCGCTGCGACCCAAACTGGAATAAAATAGTCCGAATATAAACACTTATTATATGTGTACCGTAGTGATTCAGGGTAAGATAAAAACACGGTTTGGAAAATGGATTCATGATGTACTCTCATATATACATCTAGTAATTTTTAAACACGAGAAGTTGTGGACTGAAGCTGATAGCCTAAAGATTAAATCAAGAACTCATACGGGGCTTTTTTAAATTATTATTTAGTAATTCATTTTTGGTGGCATTTTTGCCCCAAGCCCCCGTTAATTTCCGACCTTGTTTATGATAATCCAAATGTGGTATTTCTAGTTAATTTGGATTTGGCTGCAAATAAACATCAGCGCGAGGCGTCTGGTAAGTGCGCATGGCCGCGTTACACCCGTTTGACCTAGTAAACAATCTGCGAAGTCTAGTCCGTTACACACGTTTTTTGCACTTGCTCTGCTGACAGAAGGCATGACAAGCAGTCGATCGCAGAACGAAACGCAACTGTTGCTCAGTCAGTGTTGATGCACTTTGGCAGTTGTAGTTTTTATTCCGATTGTATTATAGGCCTCATTTATTCATGAGAATCGATCGGGTCACTCGCACTGGTGCGCCTAAATATTTTTTCAGTCGCACGCAGTAATTTTCAGGCGCAAATGCGCCCAAAATGGTCGCTATGTAGAGCCCTGATAAGACTATGCAGTGTTTTTGTACTTTTTTCCATTTTTGCTCTGCACTTTTTGTTTGTTTTCATTCAGTATCCAGCGTGGGCCAATCTAGTTATTGTTATCAGTAAAATTCACCATCGGTCAACCTCTAGTCTCTTATGCTCAATACGGCTGCAATTATTTGATAAAAAATAAAGTAAAAACAGTAATATTGTGAAATATTATTTAAAATAACTGAATAGATTTTAAAATTTCTGTGATCAAAGCTGAATGTTCAGCATCATTACTCCAGTTTTCAGTGTCACATGATCCTTCAGAAATCATTCCAACATGCTGATTTGATACTCAAGACACATTTCTTATTAAAAGGTCCTGTTCTTCGTTATCCCATTTTTCAAACTTTAGTTAGTGTGTAATGTTGCTGTTAGAGCATAAATAATACCTGTAAAATTATAAAGCTCAAAGTTCAATGCCAAGCGAGATATTTTTTTGACAGAAGTTCCCTTTCAAAGCCTACAGCGAACGGCCGGTTTGGACATCCCTGTACTTCCTGCTTTAATGACGTCAGTAGAGCAGTTTGTCGACTAACCTCCGCCCACAAGAATACGCAAAAAAGGGGGCGTGGTCTTGTTGCTCTCCCACGTGGAGAAGAGGAAGTGTTGCGTTCGGTTCGGTTCGGTTGCGTTTGTCGCCATGTCGTTCAGACGCTGTTATTTTCATCCCGGAGTCAAATCACCTTTGTTTGGCCTTCAGGGGCTGTAGTTTGAGCGCGTTCATCTCCCCGTTACGTTAACCTTTCCGGGCAACGTGCGCTAAGCTGCTGTCCAATCACAACACGGGAACCGCTGGCACAATCAGAACTCGTTACGTATTTCTGAAGGAGGGACTTCATAGAACGAGGAAATTCTCAGGCCGTTTTGAGGACAGTGAAAACAGCGGTATACAGATAAGTAAATTGTGTGAAAAATACTGTGTTTTTTTACACATGAAACATGAACACATGTTATATTGCACACTGTAAACACAATCAAAGCTTCAAAAAAACACGAAAAACCGGACCTTTAATATCAATGTTGATTTATATACGACACAATCAGCTCTTATAAAAATAAGCATCTGCTAAATGAATTAATGTAAAAGTGAAATGTAAATATCGGCATTATAGTGGCCACTAAGAAACATATTCATCTATAACTAAAATGCTGTCTAGGTAGGCAGCTCACTAGGTATTTAAATAAAGCCATAGTGTCTCATGTAGAAACAGCATGCTAGGCACTAACCCAAACCCCCCAAAAACTAGAAGAACAGATGTGATTTCTTGACAAATGCTTTAGAGGAACAAAGAGTTTTACTTCCTTATGCTCTTTCTATCTTCGCCATCTGCATGACTATATTGAATAGCACACTCACCACATCATAGCCGGTGGGAGCTCGGTTTCTGGAGGCCACAACCCCAACGCCAGTGATCGGGTCCATGGGCATCTCTGGCAGGGCGTCTGAAAGGTCCCGTACCTCAGGCATCATGGAGGAATTCTGAGGAGACAAGAGTGTTGTTAAAACATTTACACAGTAAACAACGAGCCACTTGACAGAACATGCCAGATCAGTCTAAATAGTGTTTGTTTTGTCTACAAAAGCAAATGAGCATACCCTTTGCTAGACTCCACCCTTGGTTACGATTGCTACCTCACAACATCCCATAGGAATGAACTGGGGATTTCCATGAACAGCATGGTTTTTTAGTAGGATGTGCTAATAAAGCGGCATTTTTTTCTCCCACTTGTCTTTAAAGAAGTTAGATTATGCAGCAATGCGATTAAAAACTACAGCGACTGCAATGGAGGCGAACTCGCACTGAACTAAAAAGAGAAAGATCTCCTTTGAAATCAATTTCAAGTTAAAACATATAATGTTTCTAACCAACACTTTAGTTGCTAATAATGATGACACTACAATGACCTGAATCAATACCTAAATGTAATGACGTTAAGTTATTTACACTGGAACAAATTTAGGTGATTTAACTGATATATTTGTAGATGAGGGCGACACAACCCACAATGAGAACTTAATAAAATGTATTTAAGGATTAGGAAAAATATCCACTTTGGGTTCTTTGAATCAATATTATGTGACCCTATTTCTACACTGAATTGTGTTTAATACTATCCAAACACACAAACAATCTATATACTTGCACAATCAGAGTTAATTCCAGTTCATTTCCAATTTTGTAAGGCTTCATTTAATATGCCCCCTTAGTTTGAGTGTAACATGATGCCAAATTTGGCCTACATTGTTTTATAGCGATATAAAAGTCAAAACACTTGCTATAATGTTCACATTTACTCAAGCTGATACCAACACATATCTCTGAGACAACATGACGGCACTGCCAAAACATGAAGACAAGCTGACAAATGAAACCAGGTCTCTGTGTAAAAGACATGTTTGAACAGAGAACAATGTTCTGGAGAACAGAACAAGAGTCTAGATGGAAAGCACAAGAGGGTGGAGACGAAACACTGAGCCAGACGACAAGCAACACATCAAACGAAACACGTCCTCTTATAGCATTTCCTTATCGACCGTTCCTCTAATCTTACACACTAACCACTTCAAGGGAAGAATATCTTAATTCCAAGACTATTACAATAAGCAGGATTCTGATAATGAAGTCTGTTTATTTACTCATATTTTACCCATGCTCATAATAAATATGAGTAAACACACTTCCAGAGTGAAATGGAAAACTTGCATGCCCACCAGAGATCAACAGAGTTGAGTAAAAAATGTTTGGCATGGGTGTGTGAAATGTTAAAGACACTTAATATTCAGTAATATTATTGATTTGACTACACTGACACTATTGGATGATGATACTAGAGCTGCTTCTGGCTGAATTGAACTCATTTCATAACTGATGAACTTTATCAAAACGATCTATCGGGAAAACATAAATATTGTACGAGGTGGCGATTTCGTTTTTAGAAAGAACTCATTATGAAGGACCACCCCTGACCCTGCCCCTAAACAGATTGGGCCTCATTAACGAAACGTGGGCGGAACGAACTTGTGTAAATCGCCGTTCTGGTGTAAATTTTCAGATTCATGAAAATCTTTGTATCTTCAAAATGTCAGTTGGTACGAACTAAATTTACACCCGCTCCCTACCACATGTAAATGGTGCATAAAACATTTGAATTTTCTCTCTTTTTCAAAGGGTTAGTTCACCCAAAAATGAAAATTCTGTCATTAATTACTTACCCTCATGTCGTTCGACACCCGTCAGACCTCAGTTCATCTTCGGAACAGAAATGAAGATATTTTAGTTGAAATCTGATGGCTCTGAAAGGCCTCCATTGGCTCAATGGCACTTTACACTCTCAAGACCCTTAAAAGGTACTAAAGACGTCGTTACAAAGTCCATCTCACTACAGTGGTTCTACAATAACTTTATAAATCGGCGAGAATAGTTTTTGTGCGCAAAAAAACCCTAAATAACGACTTACATAGTGATGACGATTTCAAAACAAGGCATCATGAAGCTTCGAAGCGTTATGAATCAGTGAGTCGAATCATGATTCGTATCGCGTGTCAAACTGCTGAGATTTGGCGATTCAAACCGCTGAATCGACTCACTGATTCATAACACTTCGAAGCTTCATGATGCCTTGTTTTGAAATCGTCATCACTATATAAGTCGTTATTTAGGGGTTTTTTGCGCACAAAAACTATTGTCGCCGATTCATAAAGTGGCTTCTTTCAGAGCCATCAGATTTCAACTAAAATATCTTCATTTGTGTCTGAAGATGAACGGAGGTCTGACGGGTGTCGAACGACATGAGGGTGAGTAATTAATAACAGAATTTTCATTTTTGGGTGAACTAACCCTTTAACTGTTCAACTTTGTGTAATAGGCAGCACTCGTCACCGTCCCTATTTTCAAACCCAGCCGTCCAATCACAGTGGAGGAGGGGCAAATACTACACTGACCAATCATCCTACTTGTAAGCGACTGAACAACAATGGATAAGTTAAAATTGACCTATCGGTAAGCCTCTCCCCTCGAACGCAGATGAGCCAATGGCAGTCGAGTATCAGTTGCGCTGGGACCGGAACTCGGACATCTTTAGGTTTCAGTGCCATAAGCCCTATTCGGACAGGATTAGTTTAACATGGGGTAAAGTAATTATTACCAGAGGTTCTCTGTGATTTTAGTCCCGTTCGAATGTGCCATCTCGGTAATCATTACGGACAATGTCAGTAAAGATTACGGAGACTTTTACCTTCTGTAAAAAGGTCCGGAAAAATGACCTCGGGTAATACTAATCCCGTTCGAATAGACCCGCTGTAAAAATGTACAGTAAAATTCCATCATTTCCTGTTTAAAAGTAGTTTTTGGCGAGTTTTGCAAGCATGGAGCTGCTTCAAACAGCACTCGGTTGCGTTGTAGGTGGTGGGACAACTCTGTGGCAAACCTCCAGTATTTTCCGCATACCATTTAAAGCAAAAAGAAGATTGAAAGCACTTATTAGAGGCACAACACTTCTTTTAGCATTACATTAGAATCTTTTTTAATATTCATATAATATAAAAATGTTATTTAAGATTTTTTTAATATTCCGAGATTAAACATAGCGTTTCCTCCCTGCTCCAGTTTCGCGTTTTTCTTGTTGGCGTGTTTGCTCACGTGATAATAGGAAGCAACGTCATACGACAAGGAGGTTACTGTGGTGCGTAAAGCGAGATACCCCTCCCACTTCTGCTAGTTTTACTGAGATGTCTTATCCTGTGCGAATTGGCCATTAACATTACAGACGTCTTGAGGTAAAATTACTTCACCCCCACCTCCCCATGTTAAACTAATCCTGTCCGAATAGGGCTATAGAGAACCATTGTAAAATCCGAAGCTCTCATCGGTTTGATGGTGTTTATGTTACAAAAATGGTAAAACGATGTGTCTGGGGCACTTTAACACTGATTCCAGGTATCTTGAGAGGATTTTATGGTTGTCATACTCTCATTAAGTTACTATTAAAGTTAGTGAGTCCCTGCTAACATACAAACCGAAATAACTAACTGTTCTCACGTCATGTAACGTTAACAGTGTAGGTCAAAAACACATAAATAAAGGTCTACATGTCACAGACTTTATTGTGATTTATCGTCTAATTTGTTTTTGGAGTTTAGATATGTTCACGGTCTGAATTATCTAATAAGGACTCCTATTTTGATGGGTATTATAGTCTACGTGTAGCGAAAGGGAGAGCTCAGTTTTTGCGGAGTTGTTTTGCAGATACAAATTTTACAGTTTATTACCACCCCTGAAAAGGCATACAGTCTGTATATGTTTGTTTACTGTTAGTTTTATGAGTGTTTTTGTATAATTTGCTGTGTATGTTAATGATAATGTAACGGAGAGAGAGAGAGTTTGTAAATGAGATGTTAATGCACACTTATTCTGCGAAAAACAATTTAATAAACTTCATAAACCATCAGTTAAGTTTGGCCATCAATCGGAGGGGGTATACGCTACATTCTGTGTCCAAAAACATCTTGGGATAAGGTTTTCACACAGACACTGTCATTGTAAGACAGTTAGCAACTCTGTTTGTTTGTCCGAGTTATCAACAGTAACTAAGGGGGGCGGGGCTTACCGGTAGGCCAATTGCTGGTTCCAGCGTTTTTATATTCAGTAAAATTCTTCAAAATGAGATACTAATGACACATTAACTGCCATGGATATTTCTGTATCATAGCAGCCAAGGTATCTCAGCTTGCAAAGCACTTTCAAGCGCCACCAGCTGGCAGTTTCAGAAGAGCACCAGGCATTTTTTTGCTGGCTTTGGTGGACATATGATCATTGAATATGTATTGCTAGGCACATGGCCAATTAGTCTCTTTAGCACTTATGCAATATACTGGAGCCAAACCTCAGAAGAGATTCCGGAAGATTCCACAGCGTTCCTGGATACATTATTTGCGTATTTGTAACTCATGGGCGGGGATTATGCTAATTATGAATAATCGCGCCCTATTTACGAATGTTTGGAATTCATAATATACACACATTTAACTAGCGAATCTGTGGTATACTCACCTGGAGGAGAGTTTTTTGTAGAAGTCCATTTTACACACAAATTACTCAGAATGTGCTCGTATATTTACGAAAGTTTCATGAATGAGATTGTGTTTTTCGCAGCATAAGAAGTGTGCATTAACGTCTCATTTACAAACTCTCTCTCCCTCTGTTACATTATCATTAACATACACAGCTAATTTTCGCGTCTTTTTGCGCTTGAATGTTTAAATTAGCATGGCTTAAAAAACACCTGCAAATGACAAACTATCATGATGATGCAGCACTGACCCGATCGGGACAGTTACAGTCCTGTCAACTCTTGGACGTCGGGCAGTCCTTATTTTCGAGCACTGCGTTTAAATCTAGCGCATCAATTGACCGTTCGCAAAGACCCGCCCCCTTTAGTTACGGTTGCCATGTCCGAAAAGCCTTGACGCTCTCACAGAGAAAATACATCGCGGAGCAAAGAGGACACTGACAACACGCAGACAGACAGGACAGAGCCAGTTACTTTTGATATGAAACAAAGTCTCAACTTTGAAATTGTCATTTTTTTAAGAAATATGATAGCGCTTTGTGTCTCTTTAATGTGTCGTGATCGCTGTAGCGCCTCAGTTAAAGCTGCTCCGATCATCTCTTCCTTCTAGTTCATTGATAAGCATGAAATAAACATGAATCAACACTAAAATAAATGTTGTTTCAACCGCGGAAAGACGTCAGTACACACCGTTTTTTCCAAGTTCAAGTCCACCGACGTTAATCTACTAACTCTCCTGACTGCTTTGTCGGACAAACCAGCAGATTCAGCGCTGTGATTGGTCAGATCGCCTGTCAATCAAACTCACGGCGAAGAGTGAATTCTCTGTGTAGGCCTCTCTCTTTCTCTCACATTGAGTGCACGTGTGTGAAAGACAGCGATAGAGGACTTATTTTTTCAATCACAGATACAATTTCCCAGCCACTGGTTAATTAAAGACATTTTTAGTCACCTAGCATGAAATTTGGCTGCATAAGCGATTGATTTACTTGCATTGGTTGTAGAGGCATTCTGATATCGTCTCAATCATGTTGCATTTGTCATTATCAGGAGACACTTCACAAATCAACTGATTTTGGAGACGGGGTTTGTTCTTCTGCTCTTCTAAGGAGTTATGTAGCTGAATACAAATGATTCACGGTCTTTGGATGGAGCTAAGCGCTTTAGAGGCAACCTTGGCAACCAGGCCTGCCCTCTGCGCTCTGCAAACAAGCCACAAAGAAGCTGTGTCAAATCACTGGTGCACATGGAAGCAGCTTGCAGCAAAGCAAACAGCAGAAGAAAGAGAGCGAGATCAAACTGAGAGCATGTGAGAACTCTGCTAGAGCCAAGAGAGAGTGTTAAAAAAAAGGTGATGATGATGATCTCTGGAGTCAACAGTGAGAAAACCCAACAGGAATAGACTGCATTCGTTAACAGGGAAGGAATGCAGTTCTTACAGAAAAGGAAATCGTATATTCTATGTTAGTTTAATGTGAATAAATCACTGCTAATACTGAGATTTCATAAACCCCAACTCAAGAAAAGGCTGTTTTTTGGGCGAGAAAACACTACCGGAAAGAGGTAGCGTCAGTGCAATATTCACACTAGGCATGTGACGGTATCAAATTTTAATGTTGCGATTAATTGCTGAAGCTTTTATCACGGTATACGGTATTATCATGATATTGAAAAAAAGTTGCAAAAAAAGTGGTTGTCATACTATAACAGGTTTCATACATTTCTCATTACAAAAAGAACCGAACATTTAAATACAATAAAGCAATACACAAAAATGTATAAAGTAAACAAATATTTCAAACAGATTAAAGTGCAAAAGAATTATAGAGAACAATAGGTAACACTTTACAATAAGGTCTCACTAGTTAATGCATTAACTAACATTAACAAATAGCAAATAGCTACATTACTTACAGAAGTTATTATTCTTTGATAAAAGCAACTGTTAGTTAATGTTAGTTCAGGTTCATTAAATAATACAGTTACAACTTTTGATTTTAATGTGTTATTAAATGTTGAAATTTACATTTAACCAAGATTAATAAATGTTTTAGAAGTATTTTTCATTGTCAGTTTGTAAACTAATGAATTAACTAATGTTATATAATGGATCCTTATTAGGGTTGAGTACCGTTCACATTTTAACCGGTATCGGTACCGGTAGCTCTTTTCGGTACTTTTAGGATGTTTACTAGGGATGCACCGAAATGAAAATTCCTGGCCGAAACCGAAAACCGAAAAAGAGGAAACCAAGGCCGAAAGCCGAAAACCGAAACACCGAAAGAAATTATGCCAATTATTAGTACCATTGCATTTATGGCTATGACTGTGTACTAACTTTACTCAAATCTACTAATCTACTAAATCTACTAATTGCAATTGCATAAATTAATATTAAAGTTTCAAAGAATAAATCAATTACAAATTAGGCCAATATTTATTTAGCACATTGCAACAATGCACAGTATAAAATAAAATTCAAACTAAAATGTTTAACTTGACCCCACTCATTTGTACATTAAATAATAATGTACAGGCCTACAGAAAGGTTATAAAATTAAATGTTCTCTCATAAAAACAAAGGGCATTTAGGTCTAGTGCATTTAAAAATTTTCTCTGTAGGACTACTGCAAGAAAGTGCATTCCGAAGAAGTGCAACTGCTTAAAGATAACTATTTTCTCTGTAGGCCTTCAACATAATAGTGTATCAAAACAAAGACTGCCATAGCCAATATGTTAACTGTAGAATAGGGGTGTAGCGGTACACAAAACTGACGGCTCGGTACAGCAGTTTTATAAAATGGCTTTTTATTTATTTTTATTGGTTTACTGAAAAAAAAGTATCTGTCCTTAAATTAATTAAATTACAACTAAAAGTTTATTGAATTTATTGCTCTAAACTATATAGGGAGCCCTTACTTGCACATTAATATTAAAGGTTAACAACAGAGCCCAAACTATTCGCCTAAATTCAGTTGCTATGTATTTTTAGGTCTAATAATCAACACTCAAATAACACAGTACACAAACATGTAAACTTCACATAAGGTTTTTGCAATAACTTCTAAATCTAATTATAAAATAGTTTTTTATCCAATTCGTTGTTGAAATATAATCATTTATACAGTGTCTGTCATTTTATTTAAACATACATGAAATAATCAATATATCATTAACAGGTTAAGTAGAATATAATGAATATAACGGCTAATATAGGTCATATATTTAGTGAAAGAGTTGATTTCTCTAGTGAACTAACAGCTGTGGACACTGAGGTGCCTGAGGTAAACGTGATGCTACATGACTGTTTAGTTTACAGCAGTTATATTGAGGTCTTTCCGCGGTTGAAACACTGATTGAGCGATTACACCACATATATACATGACAGTAAGTTGTAATGTATCCTCAACACACCTTAGATGTTCATTCATGTTTATTCTTAAGGAAGAGATGATCGATCGCGTTCAGACGATCGCGTTCACACGCGCGCGCCGCCGCCAGATTGAAGTGTGTTCCGCACTTAAAACATGCCCACTGTTAAAGATCGCGTTCGGTTTCACAGTGAAGTCTGGTCCTCTTCTCATCGAGAACATGAGCTCTCGCTGTCAGCGCTTGTGCATGGAACAGACGTGTGTGTTTCTCAGATATACTGAAACACGTCCACACCGCACCGCAGACATGTTGCTTCAGACAAGCACGTGCAGGTCGCGGTTTCTGTTTGCGTCATCACAACATTTCGGCCGTGTTGTTTCGGTGATAAAAGTCTTTCGGCCGAAAACCGAAAATGCTCTTTAGGGCCATTTTCGGCCGAAAATTTTCGGTGGCCGAATATTCGGTGCATCCCTAATGTTTACATAAATAACTGTAAAGAACCTGTAAGTAATTTATAAAAGTGTTATTGACATTATGCCAGAGTTGCCCTGGTCTCTGTCTGCCACTGTCTGTGATGTTTGATTACTGTAATATTTACTAGTAAATAGTAGGCTACTAGGTACTTAATTTAATTCTTAAAAACTTATTTTTTCTTCTTAATTTCATTTCTATGAAAATATTTCCCCCAAATTATGTGTTATGTATTTTCTGGTAATCAAATGAAGACATACAACATTCATTTAATTTATCTTTTAATTTAACTAAACTTTTTTTTGTCAAACAAAGTGCTGCACAACTGAGCTTTATATGGTTAAAATTAAAACATGAAGAAAAAATGTAATTTATAAAAATAAAATAAAAAGATTTTAAAGTTTTGATCATTTATTATTATTACATTAGTGTAAGTATTATTATTACATTGAGAATTATCTAAATTCTACTGTACAACAGTAATTTATTTGTCAAGTTAGCCGAACTTTTATTTTGACGGGTTGCCGTGAATTTGAGTTTGTGTGTTTATGATATGACGGTCGTTTTTCTCAAATGAAACGGCAAAATGCTCATGAAGTGACTCAGTGGCTCTGAAGATGATGTTCGTGCATTCATGTCCTCATATGAGAGGCAGAGATGGAAACACGCAACTGTCACACACGATTCTGAGTGTGTGTGTGTGTGTGTGAGGTAAACCCATAGACTGTAAAGCGCACGTCTATGGCATTCATTCGCACAGAGACACGCATGATTCATATTTAAATGGTCTTTTCGCGGTTTAATATTTACAGACACTAGTCTATATCACAATATGTGTTCTCAGGTACCGAAATCTGGTACCGATTGATTTAATGTGAATCGGTACTCGGTAGTATCGACGTAATTCGGTCGGTGCCCTTAAAAGTACCGAGTTCGGTACCCAACCCTAATCCTTATTATATAGTGTGTGACTGATGTGATGAGCGCCATAGCGAATACAGAAATCTGAATGGCTGTTTGAAACAATTAAATACTGTTTAGTAGCGAGTCTGTTTTGTTTACAGGATTACCGGGGAAACGGCTGCATTTCTGCTGTTCCATCAGCGCCATCTGCTGTCAGAGAGTGTGAATGTGCATTTTCATTCAGCGCGTCTCCTTCCCTTGTCCCGCCATGTGCTGCTCACGCGCGTTAGGTTTGTTTACATCAGTGTGCGTTCCTCTTTGACGTGTTGTTCATTTTAAACGGTTGTTGAGTAAAGCACTTAAAATGCATTCGTAATAAATAATTATTCAAGGTATTTTGAAGTGCCCACAATAACAATATTGTGCATGATCATTATCGTGATATATCGTTTACTTTTCAAAACTATAACAATGCAAAACACAAAACAAAACTAGAGCACTCACAATATAATAAACAATCAAAACTTCAAACTGCAAAGCTATTACAGCTTCAAACTATTTTAATTTACACACGGTTATGAGAAATTGATTAGTATGAATATGAATTGTATTGAATTGTATAATCTACTGTTATATTAAAACCAGATTGTAATGGCCTACAATTCTGAATTAAATTACAAACAATATGCTCTACAAACTATTATTTCAACTTAGTTAGTTAGTTGGTAGAAGTTAGTATAGAGACGTGGTCCGGATCTGAAAGAGGAATACAGAACCCGGTCAAGGAAAAGGGGTAAATGGTGGAATGCTCCCAACATCCATTCATTATTATCGAGCCATTCATTCATTATTCGTTGACGTTCTGATATATGGAGCCTCTCTTTATGATTTATAAATAGCATTGCCAGTCAGCAACATTGGATGTGTTTTGGATGCCGGGCTCTGCACATCGAGCCTCCAAAGTAGTTTAACCAGCACTAGACTAGATTAAAACAAGCTGGACCAGCATAAAAATGCTACATTTACATGCAAAATAATAGTCTGTTTAAAATCAGATTGATAGTCCAATCAGAATATCTTTTTTTAAATTATCAGTCTACATGCATGCGTAATGAAATTTTGTTTGGAATACATATACATTAGGCCTGTCGCGCCATAAAATTAGGCTTGTTTACATAAAAAATGTTTTATAGTACACTACTGAAGGCCAACGTTGCAAGTTAAATTAAATGTTTTTAAGTCAACGTAGAAAATGATTGTGATAAATTAGTTGATAGATTAATCGATAAAATAGTCGATAGATTAATCGGTATATAAAAATAGTTGTTAGTGGCAGCCCTAAAATACGCATGTAATTGAATATTTGAATGAGATTGCGACGTTTAGGGTTCATATAAACAGCACTTTCCGAATCTGAAATTGTACTGGATTAATTTCAATTAGGCTTGCTACGATAGTCGGTGTTGCCGGTGTTACCGGTGTCCAGACTCAACACCGGTTACATCACTTGCCCACCGTGGCACCGCCCACCGCCTTTTTGAATTTTTTTTAGTAATAAAATAATTTAGTTCAGTTAGAGAACAGACAATACAAATAAAAACTGAACGTGTCTGCTTAATAAAGCAGAATCCGACCGTGAGTCTCGGCAGCGGCAGGAGTCATTCATCAGAGAGTGAGGAGCTGACTGAGATGATCGCGGAAGATTTGGTTTCAAAGCTAAACGTAAAAGCGCCTTTAAGGGAGTTTGTCACTTGTTTTGTTGTTGTGTTTTTCATTAAAAATAATAGGCTAATGAACCCACAATTCAAGCAACCCGCAGCCGAATTGGCGCTAATTCAAAACCGAAAGTCAAATGTGCACGGCCGCACAGAGCGTGCATTGTTTACTTTCGCCTGGCTCCGCAGTGCGAGCCTCCGCGCTACACTGACTGCGCGCATTTATTTTTGCCGCGCGCACCCTCGCGCTCGTGCGGGCGCGTCGAGTATAAACGAGGCTTTACGGACGAACGCTTATTCATTCATGGCGTGCATCTCAATCATAGACTGATCAATGCTTGATCAGCGCTCTGACTACTGAACTAGGGAACTGATTGAGACGCACCCATGGCTTCACAGAGCGCGCATTTACAGACCAGCTGTCATTCACGGTGTGTGCGCACTGGCACGTTTTCAGTTCAGAGCGGTCGTGTGCATGTTACTTTCGGTTAGATAGAATTAGTGATTTAAAAGCCTCCGCCGGTGATACCGGTATTACCGGTGTTGTCACACATCAATTAACCGGTGGGGAAATTTCCTCACCGTCACATCCCTAATTTCAAATGAAGAAAATTTGTGAATTGAAACATACCTAAGGAGTATTTGAATTGGATTGGAAATGTTTAGGGTACATATAAACAATACTTTTGGAATCCGCATTCAGATTGGAAAATTCATGTAAATGCGCGTGTAGCCAAGTAGTAGGACACTTTCTTGCATCAACATGGTCTTATGCTGCCTTCACGTGCTATCGGAATTATTGTAAATACGAGTTTCCTAGGTAAAAATTGCACATGAACGCCCTCTGATGTCGTATTTACCACTGGGAAGTTCGGAAATAATTTTGATTCCCGAGATGGGCGTGTCATAAACTTTAAACATGGTGATGGGGAGAACTTCTGCTGTGGCAGGTGTGGTTTTATCCGGTTTTCCCCCAAAACAGCTAGATCGTCTTGTCTTGACATTAATGTAGTTCATATTTACATGTACGAGTAATCATTTGAAGCGTATTGTATGTTTGATACACAGCAAAAATAGCCTGCATTTGACTGAAATTACAGAATCGGCAGAAAGCGAACTATCTGGAATGTTTATATGGTTGTCAGTGCTCGATTTTCCTAATAAATAGGCAAGAATAAACCTGATGTCCACCATGATTCCGGTTCATTCCGACAACAAAGAACTTGAATGCAAGAAGGTCGTAATCACGACTTCTAAAGTGGGAATTAGGACAGTTCCGATAGCATGTGAAGGCAGCATTAGAATAGTCTCTTTAAACAATCAGATATTGGCAGAAGCACACGGGTGTTAGCAATAGGCTTTCCTATCCCTACCCTAAAAAGAGCAAAGTTACTTTCATCAATGATGTCCTATTAGATAAACCACAATGAAGCTAAATTCATGCTGGTCTTTCAACCGGCTATGTCTAATATATATATATATATATATATATATATATATATATATATATATATATATATATACACACTAGGGATGCCACAATTCTCAATATAATATTGAACCGTTCGGTACGGCATTCACGGTTCAATACGGGCTTGTGAATTGCAGTTTTTCGGTTTTGCATTGAATTAATTATTTTTCAGCAAAATCTATCATTTTCCTCCATCCCAATATTGAACAAAGCGACATACATTCACATCACACGTTAGTGGTAGAGTTATACTCACGGTTCATTATTTGCATGTGTTTTAAAAGCCTTGCCGGTTCATTCGCGTGCGCGGTTTTAACATTTGCTTTTCCGAGCGTGCGCACTAAACGCCTGTCAAACATGTGATTACTGGACTAAGTAGTCGTCTAACTGCGCTAATACTGTCAAATACACACAAGGTTAACATAAACACAGTCGGTTATGTCTAAAGTGAAAGTAAAATCGCGTGTGTTTGTATATCAGATGCGTGCAGATCTTAAATTGACAGCAGTGCAGTAGTGAACACGCTGTCCTTAAAGGGACAGTTCACCTATAAAATTGTCATTATTTACTCACTCTAATATTGTTCCAAACCTGTATTAATTTCTCGATGACAGAATTTTCATTTTTGAGTGAACTATCCCTTTAATGTTAATACAACAACAAAAGACAAAGAGAAAATCACTCACTGCTCTTGACTGAAAAAGTAGCTTTAATAAGAATCAGTGAATATTTTATAGTGAAGTCTATGTAGTGTTTTATTTTTTACATTCATTAATTCAATTTCATACTTAAATGCTGCTGTACAGCTCTGATCTGCCAGTGTAAATCTTTATATATATTTATTTTATATTATACAATACACTAGGAATGTGTACAAGGGTTTTTTTTTTAAGTAAAGTTTAAAGTTTAAGTAAGGTTTTTCAATTATTTTAAGTAAAATAAAGAAAGAGTATTGCAATAAAAAATAGTCTTTTTTCTCCTTAACCTCTTGCTGTTCCTGTCGCCTAAGAATAGAATAACAAAACTGAACCGAACCGAAAACCGTGGTTAAAAACCGAGGTATGTATTGAACCGTGGACTAACTGTGTTGTTGCATCCCTAATATACACACACACACACACACACACACACACGATGAATCTTCATAAACAAATGCACACGAAAGCAATTATCATAAAGAACAGATGCATCCTTCCTGAAACATGAGCAGGAAAGGCTCTGCGATGCCCCTCAGACATTATGGGCAGATCTGCTCTCATATCACTCATCTGCCAGGAGGACAGAGCAGCCTCAGATGGCACAGATGCTGGCACTGTCAACACACTGCCAACAGAGATGTCAGGAAGATATTTTAGGGCGCAACAATAAGGACGGCCCAGAGCCAGACTGAGAGAAGCTTGGGCCAGTTGACAGATGCTTAACTCGACCAATCGGACCACTGCTGCATTTATGCTGTCAATTCAATTAGCACATGTGCAGATTTGAAGTTATCCCTAATATAGTTGTCAGACAACTCTAGCATTGTATATTACGAATTGCTTTTTTGTTCCTCTTTTGTAATTTGGATAAAAGTGTCTGCTAAATGCATAAATGTAATTCAACTTAATGGTAAAAATATATTGATAAAGACACTTACTTCTGGGCCAGTGAAACAATTTACAGGGAAAATCTCAATTGGATCTACTGTCTCCAATACCCCTTTTCCACCAAGGCAGTGCTAGAGCTAGTTCAGAGCCAGAGCTAGTCCCAGTTCATAGTTGACTGAGGAGCTTCTAAGAACCGGTTTGCTTTTCCACAAGCTGAGAGCCACAACAGAACCAGGTCTTACGTCACTGTATACGTCTCATCTCTCTCAGCAACGCTAGCGAGGCAGCGGCAATGTTGCCAAGTATGTGGTTTTGCCGCGGGCTGTTTTTTCATGTCGCCGCGGGATGAAGCGACCCCAATTATGTGATATTTAGCCCCATATTGCAAATTTTAGTAGGCAATCATGCCAAAAAACACATATTTTACCCCCAAATGTGATTTTTACTGGGGAATCCCCCCCTGGAACGCGATTGGGCTTGTTTTGAGTAGCAATTGGGCGGGTTTGTTGTGAAAATCTGGCAACCCTGGGCAGCGGGAAACACACACACACACACCAGGCTTGTTCGAGATGCATCGGCGCTGCGCAGACCGATCCACGTATGATATAAAAAAAAAACGCATGAGTGAATCAAAAGCATAAGGAGTCGTGTGCTCTCGCTGGACTCGTTATCATACGGCGATCGGTCTCTGCACAGCACCGCTGCCAACAAGCCTTCCATCAACAATGCAAACGTTGCGTTACTATTGATTCACACGGCTTTACGATCCTACATCGGCATCAAAACACAACGAATCCAACGCATTCATGCAATTCGCCGTAATTTGTATAGACGGAGATTACAAACGAACAGCAGCTGTTAGCTCCATTAGCTGCTATTTCAACAATGGCGGATCTCCAGTGTGTGTTGGTCTTGTTGACTCCGCCCCCAGCGCCTGACGGAATTGGTTCTTACTTCTAGCCCTGTTCTAGCCCAGCAATGTTTTGGTGCTACTTAAGAACCACTTTTCCTGGCTCGGAGCTGGGGCTCTGGGTGTGGAAACACAAAGAACCGATTTGAAACTAGGCTCTGGCTCCGATCTAGCTCTGGCTCTGCTTTGGTGGAAAAGGGGTACAACTGTGCCAGTAGTAGTGGAAAAATCCTTTTTTGTTTCATTGCTTGTTCAAGTTTACACAACATCTCTAAGAAAGCATGCTTGTTTGCACAGGTGGATGGGAAAACCAAATCAAATCAATGATGCCACATCCACGATGGGATGGAACGATGGAGGGATGGATGGATGGAACCAACGGATGGATGGATGGATGGATGGATGGATGGATGGAACCAACGGATGGATGGATGGATGGATGGATGGAACCAACGGATGGATGGATGGATGGATGGATGGATGGAACCAACGGATGGATGGATGGATGGATGGATGGATGGATGGATGGATGGATGGATGGATGGATGGAGGGAGGGATGGATGGATGGATGGATGGATGGATGGATGGATGGATGGATGGATGGATGGATGGATGGATGGATGGATGGATGGATGGATGGATGGATGGATGGATGGATGGAACGATGGATGGATGGATGGAACGATGGAACGATGGATGGATGGAACCAACGATTGGATGGATGGATGGATGGAACCAACGGATGGATGGAACCAACGGATGGATGGAACCAACGGATGGATGGATGGATGGATGGAACCATAGCACAATGGATGGATGGATGGATGGATGGATGGATGGATGGATGGATGGATGGATGGATGGATGGAACCATAAAACAATGGATGGATGGAACAATTGAACGATGGATGGCTGGAAACATAGAACGATGGATGGATGGAACAATAGAACGAGGGATGGATGGATGGAACCATAGCACAATGGATGGATGGATGGATGGATGGATGAAGCCATAGAATAATAGATGGATGGAACCATAGAATAAATAGATGGATGGATGGAACAATAGAACGAGGGATGGATGGATGGATGGAACCATAAAACAATGGATGGATGGAACAATTGGACGATGGATGGCTGGAAACATAGAATGATGGATGGATGGAACCATAGAATGATGAATGGATGGATGGAACCATAGCACAATGGATGGATGGATGGATGGATGGATGGATGGATGGATGGATGGATGGATGGATGGATGGATGGATGGATGGATGAAGCCATAGAATAATAGATGGATGGAACCATAGAATAAATAGATGGATGGATGGATGGATGGATGGATGGATGGATGGATGGATGGATGGATGGATGGATGGATGGATGGATGGATGGATGGATGGAACCACAGAATAATGGATGGATGGATGGTTGGGATATGATGGAATAAAATAATCCAAAGGAAAGTGAAAAGTATAACATGAAAGAACCCATAAATATTATGATAACACAACTATACAAAAGGATAGAAATTGAGACTTAAAATCAAGAGAGATCTGGTGCTAATCAAAATTAAATATGTCAACAACACCAGTGGCAGAAATTTGGAATTAATCCAGGCCAGAGGATTATATATACAAAATAAATACACGATCCACATTTATTGTTCAAATACGAAGAAGCTCTTGGTCTAGAAATTAATTACGGCTCCAAATCTCACAAACAAGAGCAGCATTCAGCAGAGACTCTGGCCGTAACAACATGCCGATTATACCAACCCATGCTGGGGAATTTGATAACAAAATGACACAGTATTTCGTCTTGCCTTATCAAATTCATTAGGCATCATAGTGAAAAATCAGATCTGAAAATTCAATTTCATCATTTTCAAAGAGCCAACCATAAGATAGCATTACCTCTGTTTATACAGTCACTTGCTTTCTGTGAATTTCATGACAACTGTATAACAGGTCAAACATCTTTTGGGTTTCCGTAGGATTTATAAAGGTAAATTTAAGACCTTTTTAAGACCAAGTAAAGAACGTTTACGGGATAATTTTAAGGGAATGCAATAAGGCAATATGCTATCTAAATTTAAATGTCTAGGGACACATAACCAACACTTCAAAGTTTGGAAATACAACTTACTGTACAACAAATATCTATTACTTTTTAATTCATTTAACCAACAACAAAAAAGTTTAAGCACAAACTCACTGAATGTTGTTCAAGTTTTCTGGCTTCATTTTACATTTGCATCTCAAGTAAATGTATCCTAAATTAATTTAAAGATGTTTAGATATGTATTGGAAAATTGGACATTTTGTTTTACAATGCATGCAACATTTAATACCTTCATTTTATTTTATTTAAGACGTTCTGCTCTGATTTAAGACCCACAGAAACCCTGATCTGAATAATGAACACAGAAATTTGATAAATTTGATTACAAAGCAGATTGAATATTGCCCAAAGACAAGCAATGCTCTCCATAGTAAATTAATATGTAGTAGCAGCTTATCAATATTTGTATTCCTCATAACCATAAAACATTATTTAAATTACCAGATGTGTGAGATACAAAAGCAAACAAGTAAATCATAAAGCAAATCTTTACAGTAGCATTGACTTCCCAATATTTACTATCCGGCTAAACAATTAGCAACTCTTTTCTAAAAACGTATCTTTATGTTATTATAATATCCTGAGTCCATGATATTAATATATAATAGTGCGTTTTATCACTTGGCAGAAGCCCAATGTTAGCCATTAGCATTAGCCGGCAGGTTGCTAGGAGACTCCTTAGAGAGATTCTATACTTAGCCTATCCGAGCTAACAAGCTAACCCAATTTCCTCAATATTCCTTATTCTTCTCAATACGTGGGCAAAAAGCAATTCAACCATTAAACTCCGCATTGACTTAACTGTAAAATGCACTGCGTCCTTCCTTTTCGGACAAAAGCAGCTTTTCATGACCCGCAGCCCACAGCGGTAACAGCAGGCGTAGCAGCGGCCGCAGGAGCCTCGGCAGCGCGTGAGAGCAGAGCGGGGCGGAGCGGGAGGGAATGCGGCGGGAAGAGCGCGAAAGCTCGGCTGAAAGAGAGGCAGCGGCGGGCGAAAGCAGCAGCACAGCTAACAGTGCTAATGCTAATCGACGTCTCTCTTACCCCAATATACTTCACTCAGATAGACAGACAGACGCAGCTGTTTGAAAAGATATGCGCCACTGGTTCCTCTTCTGTCTGTCGTTACAGCTCACGACTGGACTGTTGACATTCCCGTTAATCAGTTAAATCCATTTCAAAAGATGCATTTCTCCTTAATTTGCCAGAGTCGTTTAGGGATCCTCAGAAGCTGCCATTTCTAACCAGTCACTGAAACTGAGTGAGGGGAGGTGTGTGTGTGTGTGTGTGTGTGTGTGTGTGTGTGTGTGTGTGTGTGTGTGTGTGTGTGTGTGTGTGTGTGTTCTGAGGTTTTGTTGCTGATGTAGTTGTGATGAAGTCTTTGACTTTTAATAGGCTATCTGTTTTTTATTTTTAATAACCCAACAATTACACTAACAACCCTTGAATAATACTATTGCTGTAATGCAAAACTAGATACAATTTTGATATTTCAAGAGTTAGATTGTAGGCCATGCATGATGAATAATTCATAATTAAGTTTTTTTTATTATTATTTAATGTTACCAGCCCTTAGTTAAAGTAATGTGATACTATGGTAGCCTAAAGTGATGGTATCAGATTATTAATATTATGGTACTTTATACTTTGATACATAGCCTACTATGGCAGGGTTTTCAAATTGGGGTTCAGGGGCCGCAAGGGAATGCTAGGAGGTCTGTGGAAAAGTTAGAGAAAAACAGTATAAAATAGGGATGTAATGATATGTCACGATACCTATCACTATAACTGAACTCACAATACGATAGAAGACCTGATAAAAGGTTACCAAAAAATGTACTGTTGATTAAAATACTAAATTTGGTATTATATTGGGGGTGGAAATGGACTTGTAACCCAATGCACAGTGACAATGGTGACACCTGAATAAAAATCTTCATGATTCAGAAACTGAAAATACAGAATTACACTTTTAGACGAATATACTGCACTCTGTCACTGACTAGATATATTTAAAATAATGTAGGCCACTTTTTACTGGTAACATAAGACATTTGGCATTATCAGGAACCACAAATATTCCCCTGTTGCATTATTTTATATTCAAAATTATAGTAGTTTTAATTTAGAACTGAGACTAACAACTCTGTAAACTTGATTTTTTTTCTTACACAGTAATTTTCATTCTGGCTGAACTATACACAGTGCAGATTGTCACTATCCACGATACATATTGTTACATTTATGTATTGTGATATATTGTTACACCCCTAATAAGAAATGTAAAAATAGATATAATAATAAAAATAAAAAAAAGATTGAAATAAATACAGTTAAAATAGATTAAAAATAGTAATAGAACATTTATTAAAATAAATAATCAATTAGATTTACATAAATGAACAATACAAATAAATAAATAATCTAATATTTTCCATATAATATCACAGTATAAATGGTTACCTTTTACATTTCAGAATGTAGGTCCCTCACACCAATATGATGTTATTTGGGAGATTGAAACCCCTGTACTATGTTACTGAATGATTACCATATTCAGGCCTACCATGTTCATCAAAAGGCACTTCAAAGATTACCGTGGTACAGGTCCGTAAAGCTATGAGATATTGTGGTACCATGTCTGAAAAGTCTGGATGTCCTGTAAAGAGCACATTCAGGGATTTTCAGATACACCATTTGTTTCACCAGGAAAACAACTTCTCCTTGGTCTTTATATGACTGAAGGATCAAATTTAGGAAATATGATAATATTTTAACTTATGGAAATATGATCATATTTTGTAATTATCATTAAATCTGACTAATTTTTAAATGGGACATTGATTTTATTCGCACTTGGATGCATGGACTAGGAAAGCATGTTTATCAGGCATTTTGGGAGAGACAAGTGAAGGAAAGAAATTACAAATCAATATTCCTATAAAATATTAGTTATTATGAAAATGTTGCCAACTATTACTCCCATTATTACACTTCTGCTCCAAGAACACATTAATATGCAAACTGAAAAAAATACATTGCATTGAATGGGAAAACCCATGTATGGCCATTTTACCCACAGATTGTATAAAGTAAAACGGTATATCAATTCATTCAGTTATATTTTTCGTAACATAGTTGAGAATCATCTTTAAACAAAGTTTGGTTAAAAAAAAAAAATTTAAAACCTGAAACCTGAAAATTGATTGGTGAATGAAAAGAAAATCCCATTGTTTTTGCCTGTACGTGTCATTTCATGTCATTTCATTTTTTTAAAGAACTAAGTCTTCGGTGTCCACTTACGAGGACATATAGCATAACATGATAATAAAATATAATTTGAAAAAAAATCCATTTGTTTCTTAGGCTATAGACAATGTAATGACATGAAGAAATATTAAATTCAAAATACTTTGTATATTCCTTAGGAAGAATATGGAAGTTTAACTGTGATTGTGCTATTGATGGTTTTATAAGAGAAAAGTTACATATTTTGGTAAATACAGTATCTGTAAGCAAAAAATGTTTCATATATCAGATCTTGACATTTCAATAATGCTGTATATGCACAATTCCATGGTAAATATTTATTATCTTCAATAGGTTTTTTTGTTGTTGCTCTTTATCAAACGTTACTGGCAATGCACAGATAAAAACGTTGTGATAAAATCGCCAGGTGTGTTTGAGTGTGAAAGACAGAGACTGTGATATTTAGCAGCAACACCAGGATCATGGGTGTCAGATAAAATCTCATTGACGAGGGTGTTTTTCTCAGTATTGGACAAACAAACACGGAAAGCTCTTGATGCCCCAGATCTCATAGAGAACTAATGAGATTGATGTAATGATGAAGCCCACGGTTCATTCTTAAGAAGGATTACAAGGTAAACAGAGCCCAAAGCTTTACTTGCAGTGCACACGTAGATTGAGAATCTCTGCACCATTTATTTTTTAATCACACAATCGATATTAATACATATTTGAGGATGTATAATTTGCATGCATGCATGGCCCAATTTGTGATCTTGAATGTAATGTGAAGGTAGAATATACGCTCTATATATGCACCCAGCTCATGTTGGATATTTGTTAGCTGAATGTATAAACGTCCCGTCAGCAATGCCCACTGATCTGCAACCGTTTTGAAGGGTGCCATCTGGAGTACCATGCAGACATGATAATCTCTTTAATTACATTAGTGCCATCAGATAGTCAGAGTGGAGGGCTCCCCCAAATTATAAATGATTGTATTAAGTCAGATGTCAGATGTGTGTGCTGACGGCTGGTGTTAGATGGAAATATGATTTCCAGAAATCATAATTATAAATTCACGTGATCAGGATCTTTCCTGTGAGTTGTGCTTTCTTTAGATTGGATGTTTATGGTGTGTGTGTGTGTGTGTGTGTGTGTGTGTAGGTTTGGCTAAACTCGTCAGGGCAAAATGTCCTCACTTATATAGTGAAATATTATGGCAAGTGACTATTGAGGACATTTTACTGGTCCTCCTCACTAGTTAAAAAGGCTTATAAATCATCCAAAACATGTTTTTGCACATGTTTCTGTGATGGTCGTTTTAGGGGTAGGGGTTGGGTTAGGCTATAGATTTCATAAATATCATTAACCTGATATAAAATCAAAACATTTTGGCTGGTTGTCACTTTCTGACTATAATGAATGTCCTTGTGTGTCCTTGTCCTAATGAATGACATTTTTGGTTCCCATGAGGAAAACAACTTATAAATCACACTAAATTGTGTTTTTTGAAAATGTAAAAATGCTGAAAGTTTTGTGTGATGGGTAGGTTTAGTGTAAGGGGAGATAATATACAGTTTGTACAGTATAAAAAACATTACCCCTATCATTACCCCTATGGAGAGGCCCCACAAAGATAGTGAAACCGAGTGTGTGTGTATGTGTGTGGACAAAATGTCCCCACAAAGATAGTGAAACCGAGTGTGTGTGTGTGTGTGTGTGTGTGTGTGTGGACAAAATGTCCCCACAAAGATGGCAATATCCGAAATCCTCATCCTTGTGGAGACATTTTTAGGTCCCCATGAGGAAAACATCTTATAAATCAGACTAAGTGATGTTTTTTGAAAATGTAAAAATGCAGAATGTCTCCTGTGATGGGTAGGTTTAGGGGCAGGGGCAGTGTGTGTGTGTGTGTGTGTGTGTGTGTGTGTGTGTGTGTGTGATGGGTAGGTTTAGGGGCAGTGTGTGTGTGTGTGTGTGTGTGTGTGTGTGTGTGTGTGTGTGTGTGTGTGTGTGTGTGTGTGTGTGTGTGTGTGTGTGTGTGTGTGTGTGTGTGTGTGTGTGTGTGTGTGTGTGTGTGTGTGTGTGTGTGTGTGTGTGTGTGTGTGTGTGTGTGTGTGATGGGTAGGTTTAGGGGCAGGGGCAGTGTAGGGGGATAGAATATACAGTATGTACGGTATAAAAACCATTACACCTATGGAAAGTCCCCATAAAACATGAAAACCCAACATGTGTGTGTGTGTGTGTGGGTGTGTGTGTGTGTGTGTGTGGTTGTGTGTGTGTGTGTGTGTGGTTGTGTGTGTGTGTGTGTGTGTGTGTGTGTGTGTGTGTGTGTGTGTGTGTGTGTGTGTGTGTGTGTGTGTGTGTGTGTGTGTGTGTGTGTGTGTGTGTGTGTGTGTGTGTGTGTGTGTTGCATTTTGCAAATGCACTGAGATTTAAGAACTTTTGAGTATTCTCTGAGTCAGAATAATGACTAACATCCCTTGTTATTTTAGTATTATGTATATTATTATGTAAGCAATAATTATGTAATATTTAAAATCAGCTTTTATTTTTGTTTTCATTCAGTTTTAATTTTGGTTTTAGTGCTTTTAAGTTTGAGTAGTTTTCTTATGTTGTTGTAAAAAATATACATAATATTTTCTTTATTTTTCTATATTTAACCATTTTTTTATTTATATGTTATTTTTATATACTGTATCTACCTATTTTCAAATTAGTTGTCAAGGCAACATTTCTCATTTCATTTATGATTTGCAAGGTTAAGTTTTTTTATCTAATATTTATTTTATTTTATGTCAATTACCGAAAACAATTTTAAATATTATTACTTTAATGGTCACGTAACTGTGATATGTTAATGTATTAAAAAAAAATGTTTTCAAAATGTCCTCTTTTGTGTTCCACAGAACAATGTAACTGCATACGGGTTTGGAACAGCCTGAGGGTGAGTGAACAACTTGTTTTTAACCTCTGCTCTACTTACAGGGCTTTGGTTGCATGTCGTTTCTTGGTTTCAGTCCGAGTTCTCAGCTACTTATAAAGATATGAAAGGATTGAAGTAAAGACGGTTTAAACTAAACTTGACCTTAAATCTCATCTTTAGTTAAGACTTTCAAAATCCCTTAGAAATGTGCTCTGATTTCTCTTCATCTGTGTTTCCTCTTGTGATCCTGCTGTATGACCACAGGAGGGTGGCATTGCTTCAGCGGTGTGAGGTGTTTGAGATGTCTTTCTTATTAAAACACACCGCTGAATCAACAATCAGTGTGTCAGATAAGAAAAAAAACATCCGACATGTGTGTAATGACAGCCATCTTGACAGTGGCTTATCTACTGTACTTGTTTGAAGGAAAGAGCAGTTAGTAAATAGAGGATAAATAAAATGTGTGGCGTGCCTGTACTGAATAAGCTGATACTGTGCGGGTGATAAGATGTTCTGGGTGGGTTTTTTTGGAAATTGTTATTAATTTGCTAGGGTTCTATGGCTTTCTGGTTTCTACAAATGACTTGGTTCCTTTCTTCAATGCACAGTAAATGTGTTAAAAGCCAAAGTTTAATACCGGCTTATGAGTTTGTTCAAATCATGAACTGAGGATGAGGGAGTGGCAATGCTTGCATTTACAAACACAACTAATGATTCTATTATGCGCATACATTTCTCCAAAGATGTATTACAAGTATTTGTTTAGCCTGAAATAGGTTTTACCGTTGAAAAGTTTGGGGTTGGTAATAAAAAAAACCCATTAAAAATAATATTGTGAAATATTATTTCCATTTCAAATAACTGCTGTCTATTTGAATATATCTTAAAATGTCAGCATCATTACTCCAGTCTTCAGTGTCACATGATCCTTCAGAAATCATTCTAATATGCTGATTTGCTGCTCAAGAAACATTTATGATTATTATCAATGTTGAAAATAGTTGTGCTGCTATTGTTAGGATTATTTTCAAAAGAACAGCATTTATTTGAAATAGACATTTTTTGTATATATTAAATATTAAAAGTCTTTACCGTCAATGTATCCTTGCTGAATACACTTCTTAATTTTAATAAATAAATAAACAAAATCACACTCTCAGAAATAAAGGTACAAAAGCTGTCACTTTTCAAAAGGTACAATTTTGTTCCTTTTAGCTACTAATATTTACACTTTAGGTACTAATATGTACATTTAAAGTATCAATATGCACCATTTAGGTACAAAAGTGTACCTTTTGAAAAGGTACTGACCCAGTGACAGCTTTTGTACCTTTCTTCTGAGAGTGCATACTGACTCCAAACGTTAGAACGGTATGTATATCTCCTGCTGTATAATGTTTTAATATGTGACTGTTGAAAAACAGCCTTTGTAAAGACGAGTCATATCAGGTTGGCACAGACGCTGCGGTGTGTATATATAGTGTTTTCACTGTCCAGTTGGTGTGTAGGTTGTGTAGGTGCACTTGTTGTTTTCTTATTTGTTTATCTGACACATACAGTCCTGTTAGGGCTTCAGTTCCAACAACATTGTTAATGCTTGTTTTAAAAGCTTCATTCTTTCCTATAAGTTGCATGATTATTGTTATATTCAGGGGCCAAGCACCAAAGGTGCGTAGACACCTATTGTATCCGTTGGAGTTGTTGTTATTGTTCTGCTATAGTTTCTTCTTCTTCTTCCGCTGTTGAGTCTATGGCAGACGCTTGCGGGAAAGTTTGGTACACTGATAGATGACTGGCCCAACATTAACTACGCCAATTTTGGAGTCTCTAGCCTAATCCCTCTAGCGCCACCAACTGTCCAAAGTTGCACATACATTTGTGCTAATAACTTTTGAACCGTAAGGGCTAGAAACAAAATATATATCTGATACTACTGTTAAAAAGTTTGGGGTTGGTATGAGTATCTGCTCATGAAGGCTGTATATCCTTAGATTCCTGAATCCGTGCCGAGTCCAATGATACCAAACATGCTATGTTTCGCCTTATGGTTTGTTTGACATTGTGATTTATCGTTTAAACAACTTTCGTGAATATCTTCGAAACCATTGGTCCATAGCGGAATCATAGCGGTTTGACTGAACGCTAATGGCCAAATGTCAAAATTTGGATAGTCAGTGGCAAAAATGCTAATGGCAGGTCAGGTGTGGGTTATTTTTTATATGCTAAATACAAATGTCTAGCCTAGAAATCTAGACGCACCCTAGTGGCAGCATATCTAATTTGCAGCCAGGGTCGTCTAGCTACTCTCCGTAGACTTGCGTGCTGGAAAAACCAAACTCTGGTCAGGCCAATCACATCGTGTATAGAGTCGGTGGGCGGGCTTAACATAATGATAGCAGAGTTGCGGAGAAGTCATTGCACTGAAGTCATTCTTAAGAAAGGAAGATGTGTTCAGAGTTTTGCCGACCGGATACGGCGAAAGTTTAATCTATCAACTAGCTCCGCTTCACGTTGCTCTGGTTGGTTGTAGCGCTATCCTATTGCGTGCAGAGGGAATTTGAAAGACAACCGTTTATCCCGCCAATCGGATTGAGCCCTGCCAATGGTGAGTTCCCAGACCCAACATCTTGATGTGGGTCTGGCTTGTCAGGCTAAAAAAATATCTATAACTACTTACGAAATTAGAAAATTTCACCAAATTTGACACGTGCATGGTGGCACTCTGAGGACACACACAAAACGTGGTGGGACTGTGCCACTTGGTGGCGCTGTAATTAAACAAAACATGAAATTGCCCCTAATCAACTCAATGGGTTTTCAGCCTTTTTGCTTAAAATTGTCTCCAAATGTCTTTACTCATTTTTGCAGATGGTCTGCTATAGCTTTCTTGTTTGCTTCCGGTGTGCTTGGCCCCGATAATTGCTGCTTTCAGCCATATTTTATTAATGTCACTGTTTTGTTTTTCATACAATGGATTATTTATTGGATAAAACTCACTCATTTTCTTTTCAAAATGCTTGTAACCAAGTCAACTACTACCTCGCTCTCCAGATGCATTCGATTACCATACAACCTTAAAGGGTTAGTTCACCCAAAAATGAAAATTCTGTCATTAATTCCTCACCCTCATGTCGTTCGACACCCGTAAGACCTCCGTTCATATTCGTAACACAAATGAAGATATTTTAGTGTAAAGCTGATGCTGAGAAAGGCTTCAGATAGGCCTCCATTGGCATTCAGTACATTTACACTCCCAAGACCCATAAAAGGCACTTAAAACGTCGTTACAAAGTCCATCTCACCACAGTGACTCTACAATAATTTTACGATGCGACGACAATAGTTTTTGTGCGCAAAAAAAAATCTAAATAACACCTTTATCCAACTTGTTCTTGTCTTCCGTGTGTGCCTCCACGACGCATGCGCGAGAATATGACGTAGCGCCGGCGTTCGGGAATCCATGAAATGCACACCTTAACCCCATTTTGAGAACCACGCCGAGACCTAAAGCACGATCAATGTAGAATTCAACAGCTTAGACACGCGCGTCTTCCTCTGCTCGTAAACAAATCGCTTCTGGGTCATGTGTCCGAACGCCGGATCTGCGTCATATTCTCGCGCATGCGTCGTGGAGGCACACACGGAAGACAAGAACAAGTTGGATAAAGGTGTTATTTAGATTTTTTTTTGCGCACAAAAACTATTGTCGTCGCATCGTAAAATTATTGTAGAGCCACTGTGGTGAGATGGACTTTGTAACGACGTTTTAAGTGCCTTTTATGGGTCTTGGGAGTGTAAATGTACTGAATGCCAATGGAGGCCTATCTGAAGCCTTTCTCAGCATCAACTTTACACTAAAATATCTTCATTTGTGTTCCGAATATGAACGGAGGTCATTCGGGTGTCGAACGACATGAGGGTGAGGAATTAATGACAGAATTTTCATTTTTGGGTGAACTAACCCTTTAACAATGGTTAAAGTTCTGCAAGGACTGAGTTATTAGCTTTATGTCTTTGTGCAAGGCATCTTGCCCACTCATGGATGACTGTCCCTAAGCATACACTGTAAATAAAAGGCAACCTATTATGCCCTTTTTCAAAGTCTTAATTTTGTTTTTTGGGCTCTACTAGAACAGGTTTCCATGCTTGAATGTTCAATAAACATCATTTTCCCCATATTCTCCATTGTTGCAGCTCCTCTCTTCCCAGTCTGTCAGTAATGCTCTGTTTACTTCCTGTCTCTATGAAGCCCCGCCTTCCATGTGCTCTGATTGGTTGGCTGGTGTGTTGTGATTGGTCAAGTGCTTTGAGCGTGTTTGGGAAATGTCACACCCATTACCATAACTGCCAGTTTCAACAAACTACTAACTAACTCAACCAGGCCCGCCCCTTTATTCTGCATATGAGTTATTTAAATGAGAAATATTGTGACGTTTTTGTTCCCAGAAGAAAACTCAAGTCTACAATGGAGGCGTTTCAAGGAGTTCAGAATCACTGATATAGAATAACTCTTATTGTAATATTTGCTCCATTGAGAGTATCCTTTTCCTCATTACCAAGTATTAAAAGTGTATTTCTTTGGCTAGTTTTTGCCAGCCTTAAGACTCATAGGGATAATTCACCCAAAAATGAAAATTCAGTCAATATTTACTCTTCCTCGTGTAGAAGCCATTGGTTATTGCATGCTTCTAATCACACATGTACATTGGCTGAATGGAGAATTTGGCGGAGGGGAATATTTTCTGCGAATAATGGCTTGGCTATGAAGCGATAGACTTAATTTGGACTACTTGAATGTTGCTTTTTCTGTTGCTGTATTGTTTGCTTGCATGCATCATGGTGAAGCACACTTTGTGTTGTGTTTCTCTCACTCTGTAATGGGGTTATCAATCACACCTCCAGTGCCGGGCTCAGAGAGGTCAGAGGTCACTGCATCCCATTGCCAATGTCGACTGAACTCTGATTTGGCTTCTTTTTGTGAACAAGAGTATAGGTTTGTCTTATTGTCCACTCACTAAAAAAAAGCAGAGACAGCAATGGCCAAGCAGGCATATCACTCTTAAACATTTCTGGTCTCCAATTTAACATTTTCTAGTGACTGGTCACATCTAAATTTTTTAGTTGGCCAAATTGAATTTCTGTATATTAAATTGTATCAATTCACAGAAATTTAATTTGGCCAACGGAAAAAATTAGATGTGACCAGTCACTAGAAACCGTTAAATTGGAGAGGCCTGACATTTTTACAGTGTACAATGTGACAATATTATCCAATTTTGACATAATTAAAAAATATATCATGTGAAAATGCTGTCAAATCGATTCATTGTGATTAATAATCACACATAAATACATTATATAATCATTTTATGTTAGATGTTAGATTGATTTAACAGCACTAATATATATATATATATATATATATACAGTACACTCACCTAAAGGATTATTAGGAACACCATACAAATATTGTGTTTGAACCCCTTTCGCCTTCAGAACTGCCTTAATTCTACGTGGCATTGATTCAACAAGGTGCTGAAAGCATTCTTTAGAAATGTTGGCCCATATTGATAGGAGAGCATCTTGCAGTTGATGGAGATTTGTGGGATGCACATCCAGGGCACGAAGCTCCCGTTCCACCACATCCCAAAGACGCTCTATTGGGTTGAGATCTGGTGACTGTGGGGGCCATTTTAGTCCAGTAAACTCATTGTCATGTTCAAGAAACCAATTTGAAATGATTGGAGCTTTGTGACGGTGCATTATCCTGCTGGAAGTAGCCATCAGAGGACGGGTACATGGTGGTCATAAAGGGATGGACATGGTCAGAAACAATGCTCAGGTAGGCCGTGGCATTTAAACGATGCCCAATTGGCACTAAGGGGCCTAAAGTGTGCCAAGAAAACATCCCCCACACCATTACACCACCACCACCAGCCTGCACAGTGGCCAAATTCTGACTCTACCATCTGAATATCTCAACAGAAATCGAGACTCATCAGACCAGGCAACATTTTTCCAGTCTTCAACTGTCCAATTTTGGTGAGCTTGTGCAAATTGTAGCCTCTTTTTCCTATTTGTAGTGGAGATGAGTGGTACCCGGTGGGGTCTTCTGCTGTTGTAGCCCATCCGCCTCAAGGTTGTGCGTGTTGTGGCTTCACAAATGCTTTGCTGCATACCTCGGTTGTAACGAGTTGTTATTTCAGTCAAAGTTGCTCTTCTATCAGCTTGAATCAGTCGGCCCATTCTCCTCTGACCTCTAGCATCAACAAGGCATTTTCGCCCACAGGACTGCCGCATACTGGATGTTTTTCCCTTTTCACACCATTCTTTGTAAACCCTAGAAATGGTTGTGTGTGGAAATCCCAGTAACTGAGCAGATTGTGAAATACTCAGACCGGCCCGTCTGGCACCAACAACCATGCCACGCTCAAAATTGCTTAAATCACCTTTCTTTCCCATTCTGACATTCAGTTTGGAGTTCAGGAGATTGTCTTGACCAGGACCACACCCCTAAATGCACTGAAGCAACTGCCATGTGATTGGTTGATTAGAAAATTGCATGAATGAGAAATTGAACAGGTGTTCCTAATAATCCTTTAGGTGAGTGTGTATATATATATAGAGAGAGAGAGAGATATGTATGTGTGTGTATTCATATATACATAATAATTAAACACAGACACACACATATATTATGTAAACACAAACTTTTATTTTGGATGTGATTACTAATGTGTGTGTGTGTGTGTGTGTGTGTGTGTGTGTGTGTGTGTGTGTGTGTGTGTGTGTGTGTGTGTGTGTGTGTGTGTGTGTGTGTGTGTGTGTGTGTGTGTGTGTGTGTGTGTGTGTGTGTGTGTGTGTGTGTGTGTGTAGTAAAATATTATATACATTTTTTTTCCATTATAAATGTCCAAAAAATATATATCAGTGCTATCAAATCGATTAATCACGTCTAACTAAAAAGATTGTGTTTATATAATGGATGTGTGTTTATATCATATTTATTTATATATATATGTGTGTGTCTCTGTGTGTATATATAATATAAACACACACACACATTATATAAACAAACTTCTATGTTTGATGCTTTTATTTTGGATAATCGATTTGACAGCACTATATATTTTTTTATTATTGTAATTTTTTTCATTTGTAAATATATATATATAATGAGAAATCCAATCAGCAAGAACAGACAACATTTACTTTATTTAAAGTTTGTATTGCTCATTAAGTAGATTTTAAAGTCTTCACAAATATATAAAACATCCCGGTGTACTGTATATTAATTGTAAATACACTCTTATTATACACACGTGAGCACAGCTCTGTCTCTGAGGCCAATCTGTTGTTTTGCCAGAGGCTGAGAAGGTATCGCACAGCTTCATTCACCCACATTTGACTTTTTCATGCAAGCATTTATGAAAAGGTCAACAAATTACTTATGACAAGTAACGCTGGTGCTCTGTTGTGTAAGTACTATACATATACAGTTATCTATCCTTATACGGTCTTTACAATCCAGAAAGAGAAACAGATATAGGGAGAGAAGTCTAACCGGTTGTGAATATATGATTCACTGCAGCTCATCTTTCAATAAGAATATATTCACAATGCACAAGCATACACTTTTATGTTGCTTAATGCAATATATGGCATATAAAAAAGACAAAATATAATGCTTATACATTGTGATATGTAAAAAGTGTTTGCATGCAATGGATGTTTTATACAGGAATATTAACATTTGTCATTCCATCATGCACCACCTCTGAATGTACCACCACCATTTAAATGTGACTATTAGTCACGGAGTGATAAAATCTGACATCACACATTCAATTGCGAGTGCTATTTCAACAACCTGCACCTGAGACTGAGCACGATGAGCCATCAACCAGACAAAATGACAGTCCAAACTGAAAATAAATGATAATCTGTGAGGAACGGGAGGGTTGGGCTGTGGCTGTCTAACCAAATGCTGCCTCACACTTCACTGGCACTAGCACAGAGCACAATAGGTACAATTTTTCCATAAAGATATCCATCTTTAGCAATCTCTCTGAATATACCTGTAGGCTGATTCTCATGTGGAGGATGTGACCTCCGGGGCCGCAGGCTGAATCCTCTTTTTTCCGAGTGCCAAGTAATTTTCTCCAGCTGATCTGGTGTATGAGTTTGGATGGTCTGTCTGTCTGTCTGTCAACATGCATATAAATGGCTTGAAGTGCTTGACCTTTTATCAGGACCATTCTCTGTCTGTTCCAACCCTGCTCACCCCCGAGCACAAATTCATATGCATTGGATATTGTGTGGGCCAGTGCATTTCAAAACGTCCAGGGCCTGTCAGGTTACAGGGTAAAATATGATGTGCACCATTTCTGTGGAAAAGAACCTTGATAACTCTATATGGAAGCCATTTTCAGGCCTACAGGTGGAGTTTATGAGGACACATGCTCAACGCTTATTGATTAAGCTATATTTTAAATCATAAGCGTACAGACTAAGAAATCAAGTTCATGCCAGTAAACGTGATTTTTGCACGAACAACAACCCAATTTCTTCAAAAGATGTAGAAATATATTTCTTATTACTATTGAAGTTGCAGTAATATTGAAGTGCATTAGAATAGTGCTATTTTTAGATACTATTATAGTTTTGAATTGCATTTTGTGTCAATTTCTTGTGTTTTTGTCAATATTGTGCTATTTTTTTTAAATATATGTCTCTATATATTTTTTATTATTTCAGTATTGTTTATTTTAGTTTAGATTTAGTTGTTTTTGGGCTCTACTTGAACAGGTTTTCATTCTTCAATGTTCAAACTACACATTCTTTTTTTCATATTCTCCATTGTTGCAGCTCCTCTCTTCCCAGTCTGTCAGTAACGCTCGGTTTAGTTCCTGTCTCCATGAAGCCCCTCCTTCCATGTGCTCTGATTGGTCAGCTGGACCAGTGTGTTGTGATTGGTCAACCACTTTGAGCGTGTTTGGGAAATGTCCCATAACCACAGCTGCGTCCGAAATCGCACACCCTTGAGCAGGTATTATTTTGAATAAGTAATTACTAAGTAGTTAGATTACAAGTTACTTTATTAGTTACTTTCAGCAGTTGCCGAAAACACACCTGCCGCCTCAACATAGAAATGACAACCGTTTTTGTCAACGCTCACTTTATTGGAAGTGCATTTTTAACAGTAACGTCAACAATGTATCTCCTGACATTGACAAGTTGAAATAAAAAAAGAATTCCTGAAAAAAAAACATGTTTTAATAAAAAATCGAATAAAGACAATCTTTCTTAACTTCACTTAATATAAATACTCTCCCCGAGACACAAGAAGAAAGCAAAAATATATATTTTTACTAAGGCTAAAATAGTAACTCACAGTGACTTGGATAAATTACTTTAATCTGATTACTGGTTTGGAAATAGTAACGCGTTAGATTACTCGCTACTGGAAAAAAGTAGTCAGATTAGAGTAATGCATTACTAAGTAACACGTTACTGGCATCACTGCGTAGGACTGTACGCGAATTTCCGGTTTACGCTGGATTTCATCCTCAGCATATAATCTTAATAAAGCCTGAATCTCGTCGGTCCATTGGTCATATTTTGTAAAAACTTTTTAAACTATTTTTTTAACCAAATAAAATGCTGCGTGAACTCAACCAATCCGCATGTTCAGAGCCCAAGTCCCACCCCCAAAAGTTCCTGAACTTTGAAGAGGTACTACCTCGCGAGCAGGGACTTTCTGACATTTTTACCCGGGACTTCATTTCGACCTTGGCCCATGTGGCCGAAACACAGAGTACCACAACAAAGCCCCTAGTTTGTGGGGAAAGTTCCTATGGTGGAAACACGGAAACCAGGCCCCACCCCTTTATTATGTGAATGCTTTGGGCAGGAATTGTTTAAATGAGGGATATTGTGAAGTGTTCGTTCCCGGAAGAAACTGCAATGGGGGCGTTTCAAGGAGCTCAGAAACAATGACACTGATATAGAGGATGGAGGGACTTTTTTATGCTTAAATGGCAACATTACACACTGAAGAAAAGTAGTTTTTAGTTATCTATAATAACCCTGCTTCAGAGTGCATCACATGGGTTTCTCTCTCTCACAGAAGACTAGGACAATATCCAGACTTGGTGTCAAAATATATACGTTATTCGACTGTAAACCATCTGACCTACATTAGCTGGTGTCTCTTGCATTCTGACAGCGTGCTAATGCAGTGTGGAGGACATGTGCGCTCCAAAACGACAGGATTATTACGCCTCACAAAAGTCTTTTCGTTATGCTGATTACCCCATCTTCATTCGTTTGGAGATGTTTTATATGGAAACTTCCTTGAAAATGAGAATTGATCTGCCCCTTTCCCTTCATGCCATCATAAGCACAAGTAAATTGTTCAAACGGATTTATATAGGCTATATGTGAGAAATCAAGTGCTATTTAAATCCATGAACTTATTTAGTTACTAGATCTACATGTATGGGTGTATTGAGCAATGCAATAAAATTCCAACCATAATTATGCATATCTGACTGAACATGGATTAATCATTCGCTAGTGCATTTATGGATTAATCAGTAAAAAAAGAGTTGTGCATTTGCTTTACTTAGTGATTGGATATTATTTTCTCTGACAGACCGTATGACATGCAAAAAAATCCCATTGACTTGTGGTTGGACTTTTTTTTTTTTTTGGCCAATCTTTATCATTGCATAGCAACACCCTAGCAACCACCCATAACATTGTATATCTAATGTTGCGGTTTACATTTGATCAGTTATCACAGTTGTTTAGTGTTTTTAGCAAGCTATTCTGCCGTTTCTGTGTTCTGGTCCAAGTCAAAAATCTCTCTTTTTATGGTCTTTTTTGGGTTTTTTAAATTGTATTATTTAGAAAGGTAATAGCTCACCTCAACACACTTTGAGGTATCCTTATATCTGTCGTGGGACAAAATATGTGCCAATGTTTTATTCTCCGGTTTGGTGGATGGATTTGATCTCTAAGCCCAAATATGAGTGATATTGATGCTTGGGTCACACTTTAGATTAGGGTCCAATTCTCACTATTAATAACTAATTATTAACTATGCCTTTTGCAGTTAGTTATTTTAGTCTATAAAGTTTCAAATATGGATATTTTTCTTACACAAACGCGCCACTTCGCTTCAGAAGGCCTTTATTAACCCCCCGGAGCCGTGTGGAGCAGTTATATGATGGATAGATGCACTTTTATGGACTTCAGACAACCATTCACTGTCATTATAAAGCTTGGATTAGCCATGACTTTTTTATATAACTCTGATTGTATTCGTCTGAAAGAAGAATGTCATACACCTAGGATGACTTGAGGTTGAGTAAATCATGGGGTCATTTTCATTTTTGGTTGAACTATCCCTTTAATAAACAGCCAATATCCTAGTAATACGCATGCTAATAAGCAACTAATAGTGATAATTGGACCCTATTGCTTGCTTAAAATCTATGTACACTTACAGCATCAACTACAAATGTTTTCATAGTGAGAGGTTATAAAAAGTATTTTCTGATTTAATACTGAATATTCAAGTTCACAGATGTAATTTACACATACACAAAGAATATGCTAATGGAATATAAAACAAGCACTTAAATCAAAGTGAACTTCATTCTTTTTTATCTCGAGGCTCAACAATTTCACACAACCAAATGTTTTCACAACCCATTCTCTCCTTGAGATGAAACACAGCAGCTCCTAATGATCCTCCTTCAGGAGAAACATTGGTAATGATTAAAAGACCTCGTTGAGAACATCCTCAAATAAAGCAGAGAGACAGGCTTATATGAACGTGCTCCTCATGAATCCCAGCACTCTTTGTTAACGCTCGGATCCTTGGTTAGTGTTTGACACATAATGAGGTACAGAGCACAAGCCTATTAATGAGAATATTAGAAAAGTTTTTTTTATGCGCTGGAAGGAGAGAGCAAAGATTAATTTGGCCCATGGTTGGTCTGCCTCGCTCGCAAATTGCAAAGTTTCCAGTGAGCTCGGATAATGAGCTCTACACGCCTGTCAAGTTGCTTGTCATATGCGGTAATTAATGCTGAGGAGGACTTTCCACCAAATGGAGGCACATGCACATATATATATATATATATACACACACAAAACAAACTCACATTTTGTGCTTTTAGCTCATTTAAAGGGCCAGTGTTTTGAGGTGTACTTTCCCTAAAGAAAAAAAGAGAGATTGATAGGAATAACTAAATGTTTTTTTTTTAATTCTCACCCACTTATTGTTTCTATCTGACTTTCACTGATAAAAATGATTCTGTGGTGAAATTACTCAACAAACTTTAAATGGCCTAGTTAAATGTATTTATTTTTCTTAGTAGATTGTACTTAATTCAATATGTGAAATGTATTGTATTATTTTTTTAGTGTTCTGTCTGTCTTTAAATTTTGGAGAATATTTCCTTTAAAAAATTTTTTTTAATCCTTTTTATATTAAAAAGGGTGATGTTTTTGACCTTTTTGGACCTTAAAAAAGAACTGTTAACATCCATCTTATTCCTACGCCCCATTTGTGTGAATTATGAGTAAACAATCAGAGAAAGACTTGCTTTCTGAACGCAATAATGCCGTTTTTTCATACTGGGTACAGTGAGATGACATTATTCTACTCCCCCTTCAAGCATCGAACATTAAAAGGACATTTAAAAGTGTAAAAGCATCAACAAGGTACTTCCAACAGACCATGAATGACCCCAAAAGCGTGATTCTTTCAGTGTAGTGATATCTGTATTATGTAACATACATTGCCTTAATCAAACATGTTTATTATCTTCAGCATTGCGTGATGCTATTTCAAAGTGATTTCCGTCATTTTGACAGATAATATATTTTATTTACCTGCGAAAACAAACTTGTTTTGTAGGATTCGAAATTTGAGGAGAAAAACGAGAGCTTCTTCGTGCATTCCAGTGGATTATTAATGGGATCGTAAATTAAATCGGGAATACAGACCACAAATGTACAGTATACACTCGAAAAAATGCCGGGTTAAAAATAACATAAGTTGGGTTGAAAATGGACTAACCCAGCAATTGGGTTGTTTTAAGCGAACATTTAACCCAACCGCTGGGTTAAAACCACCCAATTGCTGGGTTAGTCCATTTTCAACCCAACTTGGGTTATTTTTAACCCGGCATTTTTTTAGAGTGTATTTTGTCCTTTTTTATGCTATTACAATGAAATACAAAGGGGGGAAATAAAATAATCACGAGGAAAATAATGCAGTGACTGAAAAGAGCTCTTACTCATAACGTACGTCAACACGCTAAAATACCAATCTTTACGTTATTCTCATTGACATCTCATTCAGTCAAACTGACAGATAAGCTTTATTTGTTGCGATTTGAAATTATTAGTTTCAGTCTTTTTGGATGGACGTTCCCCAAACCGGAAGTGCCACCCATAGTTCAAAATGCAGTCGGCTCGTCAGGTAGATAAAATTCTCTTTTTTTCAACACTGAATAAAAAAGTGTGTTGGATTTACATGATCTAATTGTGTACATCGGTCCCACATGAATCAATTAAGTAATGTAATGTAATCTCAACATCATGGAATGAATACATTTTTAGTGACCCAATTAAGAGGTCTCAAAGTGAATTTTATATGGATCCTTCGACATGATTCAGGCTTTTCATTTCACATATTCATTCATCCACTTCAAATTCTTATACTTTAATGTTACACAACTTAATTACAATACTGCACTTGCTAGTTAACAAACTTTTAGCTGGCAATTGCACACATTAGCATTAATAAGCTCCTTTAGCAAAGCCGTTATGATATTAGTTGTATTAATCCACAGCCTAAGCAAATGCTCCACTCTTCTCCACAATGGTAACCCACTGTAATTTAAATTGTTCTTATAATTCCAACATATAACACAATCAAGTCTCCCCTTTCTCATCTTGCTCAAAAATACTTAAAATAACACTTTTACATATAAAATAACAACATCTACTCTCTCTTGATTTAGCCATATGCAAAGCATGCTGGGAACCAACAAGCCCCGCCCAGTTTCAGTTCATGCAACAGAAATCATTCATGAAATCTCAACACAAACGGATTAAGTAAACTTCACTTTGACTTATATTTAAGTGGACTGAACACAATCAAATTAAGTTAGGACAAAACATATAGCAATTGTGTTACTTTAGCTCATTTTAACTGAGCAATTTGAACAAGCAGTAAAAATATTTTTTATGACATATGACTTTCTTTCTGTATTCTTTCTGCTTTGCATAAAAAAATATAATAATTTTTTAATGTAAAAAAAATAATGATTTCCTCCTGGGACCCAGAAAAAAAAAGTTTTTTGAATTTAGTATTTTTTCATGTCATTACATTGTTTAGAGCATAAGAAACAAATGAAACAGGACTTGTTTAAAAAATAAAATGCATGAAATTGCATGTATAGGCAAAAACTATGGGATTTATTTTTAATTCACCAATCAATTTTTAGGTTTCAGGGTTTTTTTAAACAAACTTTGTTTAAAGATGATTCTGAACTATGTTATGAAAAATATAACGAAATGCATTGATATACCATTTTACTTTATGCAATATGTGGGTAAAATGGCCATACATGGATTTTCCCATTCAATACAATGCATCTTTACACTGCATCTAATGTGCATATTAATGTGTTCTTGGAGCAACGTAATGAAAATAGAAGTGTAATAATGGGAGTAATAATTGGCAACATTTTCATAATAATATCTAATATTTCATAGGAATATTGATATGTGATTTCTTTCTCTTTCCCTCTCCAAAATGCCTGATAAACATGCTTTAAGTCCTGGCGTCCTCTACAGTGGAAATGAATGAAATCAATGCCCTGTTTTGTAAAAGAAAGTCATATTTTGATTAGAAACTCCATAACATTTTCCTGAGATGATGATTTATAACAAACAATTTGAAAATTAATCCGATTTAAATTCCAATTAAAAAATATTATCATATATCCATAACAGTGCTAAACATTAATGTCAGCCATTTTTAAAGACCAAGGAGAAGTTGTTGTCCTGGTGAAACCTCCAAACATTTGGTATCTCTGAAAAGCCCCATGTGACATGTATGATGTCAGAGAAATTCACTAAAATATAATGTCCACTACAGTGGACAAAAGTCGATTCCTGGGTCCCAGGAGAATATGATGTTTTTGACCTTTTTGGACCTTCGCAACAACCGGTCAATATGCTTTCACATCAGTATGCATGAATAAAAACTGTAAAATATGCTGTATTTACAACTGTATTCATTCTAAATAAAGGCTGTATACACTCAACCAAAGGATTATTAGGAATACCTGTTCAATTTCTCATTAATGCAATTATCTCACATGGCAGTTGCTTCAATGCATTTAGGGGTGTGGTCCTGGTCAAGACAATCTCCTGAACTCCAAACTGAATGTCAGAATGGGAAAGAAAGGTGATTTAAGCAATTTTGAGCGTGGCATGGTTGTTGGTGCCAGACGGGCCGGTCTGAGTATTTCACAATCTGCTCAGTTACTGGGATTTTCACGGACAACCATTTCTAGGGTTTACAAAGAATGGTGTGAAAAGGGAAAAACATCCAGTATGCGGCAGTCCTGTGGGCGAAAATGCCTTGTTGATGCTAGAGGTCAGAGGAGAATGGGCCGACTGATTCAAGCTGATAGAAGAGCAACTTTGACTGAAATAACCACTCGTTACAACCGAGGTATGCAGCAAAGCATTTGTGAAGCCACAACACGCACAACCTTGAGGCGGATGGGCTACAACAGCAGAAGACCCCACCGGGTACCACTCATCTCCACTACAAATAGGAAAAAGAAGCTACAATTTGCACAAGCTCACCAAAATTGGACAGTTGAAGACTGGAAAAATGTTGCCTGGCCTGATGAGTCTCGATTTCTGTTGAGACATTCAGATGGTAGAGTCAGAATTTGGTGTAAACAGAATGAGAACATGGATCCATCAGGCCTTGTTACCACTGTGCAGGCTGGTGGTGGTGGTGTAATGGTGTGGGGGATGTTTTCTTGGCACACTTTAGGCCCCTTAGTGCCAATTGGGCATCGTTTAAATGCCACGGCCTACCTGAGCATTGTTTCTGACCATGTCCATCCCTTTATGACCACCATGTACCCATCCTCTGATGGCTACTTCCAGCAGGATAATGCACCGTCACAAAGCTCGAATAATTTCAAATTGGTTTCTTGAACATGTCAATGAGTTCACTGGACTAAAATGGCCCCCACAGTCACCAGATCTCAACCCAATAGAGCATCTTTGGGATGTGGTGGAACGGGAGCTTCGTGCCCTGGATGTGCATCCCACAAATCTCCATCAACTGCAAGATCCTTTCCTATCAGTATGGGCCAACATTTCTAAAGAATGCTTTCAGCACCTTGTTGAATCAATGCCATGTAGAATTAAGGCAGTTCTGAAGGCGAAAGGGGGTCAAACACAGTATTAGTATGTGTTCCTAATAATCCTTTAGGTGAGTGTATATAAACACAGTGGATTGTATAGGATCCATATATAAAGAAGTTAGCACTAGCATACATCAACCCATTATGCTGGATCAAAATAACCCATGGTTGTGTCTGGCCATATTTGACCCAGCAGGGGGTCGCAAAACAACCCAAAATTGGTTATTTTTTCAACCCAACGTTTTTCGAGTGTATAAATGTGCTTTGTGAGCCTCTTTTTGTGTTCTTTAAAAGAACAAAAGTCATGCATGTTTAGAACGACATGCGTATGAATGAGTAAATGATGACGGAATTAAATTTTTTGTCGAAACGATTCTTTTAAACGCTGTTCTGCAGATTCCTTGTATTTCAGAAAAATTGCATTTGTACCCTGTACTGGTGTGAAATAATGATTGTGTTGTGTGGCAGGCTTTAGGCAGGGGCTGGTGCGATTTTCTATGATAATTTCCTCATCTGAGCACATGATAAATCCCTCTCCTCATTTTATTCCTCACAACGCTGTTTTCCTGAGAATTTTTGCCATTATAATATACATGTCTAATAGGCACGCTCACCCTTCTCTACAGCCCATTATCATGGGCGCCATTTATCTCTCTAATGTTTCTTTTGTTTCTACCACAAGTGTTGCCAGGTCAGTCATTTGTTTAGCAAAATAAATGAAGTTTGTTTCTGTGCACCTTTTATTTATAGCTGGAGGAGATGAAAAGTAGTCTTTCTTGTTCGCCGCAACCGCAGCTCGCCGTTCTTCACGCAAGCCATGAATATTAAAATCATTTGCTTTCTGCAGGTTTGCTGAGTGGGGGGAAATTTATTTTTCACCCCGCTAAGATGTATTATTCATCGGCGTATGTAAATAATGCATGACTGGTTCTCTGAGAAAATTAACCCTTCCCCTCTGAACCCGAACAGCAGCCAGTCTCTTGATAGGCAATTATGTCGTTCAATTAATGAGGTTATTAATACTGCAATTGGCTTAAATACTCTGTGTCTTGGGGAGCCATCATTTAGTGACTTAATTAAAGAGATTAAATATATGTGTGTGTTTAGCATGTTTGCTGACAATATGTAAATATTATTGTTTTGTTAGTCAGTTTATGGTTAATACATCTCCAAGACAAGCACAAAAACTTGAGAAATGTAAAATAGATTGACTGAATAATATATTGATTACTTTTTTGGTTACAATGCATTGGATGCAACTCACAACAAATAATAGCAGACCACATGACTAATAGTAGTAATAAATACAATTATAAAAATGTAAACGAAACCAATCATCCAGGGACTTCTGGGAATGAAGGTGATTCATGCAATATAAAGTTGAACATTTATTTTGCCATTAAATGACGTGTTTTGTCTTTTTTCTCTTAGGAAACTCAGAAGAGAATAGCTATACATCATCAGTGGAGCTCGAGATATTGTGACGAATGTAGCCGGAGAACACGCAAGACGTGGATCATGCATTTTCCCATGCAAGCTGTGGTGTTATGCAAATGAAACACCTGTTTGTTCAGAGACGGTAAGGCTTGTCTACTTGTACCTTGCATGGAATGTTCTGTATCAGTTCTTTTCTCGGGTCTGATTTGGACCCTCTACAGTTTCAATGACCCTCCTCATGTCATGCATCGTACAAAGGACTTGATTTGACTAGATTTTGCATTAGTGTTTTGCAATGCAATTACTCTATAAAAAGCATTAAAATACAAAGGACACACATTTTGATGTCTTTTTTAAATCGATTGAACTATTTGATCAGCATTTCTCTCACTCTGTCTGTCATCCTGGATAAATCTTTTGCAATTAATTGTGGGATTGCCTACTCTGCATTGTTGGATACATGCAATGCTGCTTTAGAATTTGGCCAAAGGTAAATGCAGTATGTATACTGTGCAAACTTAGCAATATTTCTGTAAGCATAAAAAAACCCTCTTGACTCAATATTCGATCGGAATTTCGCAGAATCCAGGCCATGTGATAACAATATTTTTTTAAGCACATCCGACAGATGCTCGATTGGATTGAGATCTGGGGAATTTAGAGGCCAAGTCAACACCTCAAACTCGTGCTCCTCAAACCATTCCTGAACCATTTCTGGTTTGTGTCGGCGCATTATCTGCTGAAAGAGCCACAGCCACCAGGGAAACCGTTTCCATGAAAGGCTGTACATGGTCTGTCACAATGCTTAGGTAGGCGGTACGTGTCAAAGTAACATCCACATGAATGGCAGGACCCAAGGTTTCCCAGAAGGACATTGCCCAAAGCATCACTGCCTCCACGGGCTTGCCTTCTTCCCAAAGTGCACCTGGTGCCATGTGTTCCCCAGGTAAGCGACGCACCCGGCCATCCACGTCATGTAAAAGAAAACGTGATTCATCAGACCAGACCACCTTCTTCCATCGCTCCGTGGTCCAGTTCTGATGATTTGGGCGGGGTCAGGGATCAGCATGGGCACTGGTCTGCGGCTGTGCCGCCCCAAACAGAACAAACTGAGATGCTCTGTGTATTCTGACACCTTTCTATCAGAACCAGCATTAACTTCTTGAGCAATTTGAGCTCCAGTAGCTCGTCTGTTTGATCGGACTCCAGCCTTCGCTCCCCACGTGCATCAATGAGCCTCGGCCGCCCATGACCCTGTGGCCGGTTCTCCACTGTTCCTCCATGACCCTGTGGCCGGTTCTCCACTGTTCCTCCATGACCCTGTGGCCGGTTCTCCACTGTTCCTCCATGACCCTGTGGCCGGTTCTCCACTGTTCCTCCATGACCCTGTGGCCGGTTCTCCACTGTTCCTCCATGACCCTGTGGCCGGTTCTCCACTGTTCCTCCATGACCCTGTGGCCGGTTCTCCACTGGTCCTCCATGACCCTGTGGCCGGTTCTCCACTGTTCCTCCATGACCCTGTGGCCGGTTCTCCACTGTTCCTCCATGACCCTGTGGCCGGTTCTCCACTGTTCCTCCATGACCCTGTCGCCGGTTCTCCACTGGTCCTCCATTGGAGCACTTTTGATAGAGACTGACCACTGCAGACCGGGAACACCCCACAAGAGCTGCAGTTTTGGCTCTGACCCAGTCGTCTAGCCGACACAATCTGGCCCTTGTCAAACTCGCTCAAATCCTTACGCTTGCCTATTTTTCCTGCTTCTAACACATCAACTTTGAGGACCAAATGTTCACTTGCTGCCTAATATATCCCACACACTAACAGGTGATGAAGAGATAATCAGTGTTATTTACTGTTATAATGTTATGCCTGATTGGTATAAATTGCAATATTGAAAAAAACATGATGCATTAGAGTGATGAAAACTCTAACCCAGATACTGAAGCAGTCATGTGGTTCTCCAGCCAACAAAGTTTCAGACGTCATGATCACGCGCTTTTGGAAAAAACAAATTAAGCTCCAATGCAGTGCCTTATGTAAAATGTGTTGTTTTTTCCCCTCGAAACAATCCTCAGAGTCAGAGCTTGAACGATAGCTTTGCTAAGATAAACATTGCTTGTAACATGACAATCAAAGGGTTAATGCACCAAGGTCCCAAAACTCATTGAACATAATGTATTCTGTGTAAATCAGTGCAGATACAGTCCCAGTGTTAAGCAGAAGGGGACAATCATCTCTAACTCAGTTTTTACTCCCTACATTCCCCATTCGTCATAATAATCATAATCATTAGTTTTACTCTCGCTGCATGACTATTACAAGCACATCTATCTCATCTTACCACAGGGGTTGGAGACCTGGGGGTGTTAGATGAAACACAGAGAAAGAGTGTTCAAGAAAACAAGACAACGAATAATTAAAAGAAAGGCGTATGGGATCAGCCACTATTATTGTATTATTGTATATTGTACACGCCAACAGAAGAAAGCATCACTTTTACTGTTTATTTGCATCAGATATTGGCATTTAAGCACATTTTGTCTGTGTCTGTATTAAACATAGTGTACATAAAAAAGCATTTATTCATTTAGCAGACACTTTTTCTTACACAAGTAATCTGCCCCTGAGCCAACAATATATTTGTAGTTTATGAAAGGTTTATTTGAAAGATATATTAGAAAACAAGTTAGAGCAGAGGTGAAATGCAGAAAAGAAGACGTTTTGGCCGTTCATTTAGGCCCCGTTCACACTGCAGGCAAAAGTGGCCCAAATCTGATTTTTTTGGGGTCAAGTGACCAGGTCAGACTTCTTCAGAGGTAGTGTGAACACTCAAATCTTGCCCAGATCTGATTTTTTTCAGAATAAAATTGGTTATTTTGGCCTTTTGCAGGTTAAACGGCTGACAACTGGGTTTATCGCCCATAACACGGCTAATCTCGTTATAAATGGGCAGGTGTTCCAATAACGACTGCTTCGGTTGTTAGAATAATTTGCTTCTTTAAATTAACCTTTAAGACTCTTTACCTTCCTTTGGCACTGAAACCACGTTCTTCTGTGTCCACGTTCTCCGCAGTGTGAACAACCAAGGCGGATTTGATGCGACTTTTAAGTCAATCTACGTCGACATTTGTCACAATTATGCGCCGGCGAGTTAGCCCTAGACACAACAGACACAGACAGTAACATTAAAAACTTGACTAGATATGGAGAACAGCGATGGAGCCAGTAAATGGAGGGAGAGTGAGGTGTTAGACCTAATTAGTATATGGGGAGATACTTCAATTCAAGCTAAACTAGAAGGATCCTACAATAATCGCTCCGTTTTTGAAAAAAATAGCACACGAATTGGAAGAACGGGGACACAGAAGAACGTGGCTTCAGTGCCAAAGGAAGGTAAAGAGTCTTAAAGGTTAATTTAAAGAAGCAAATGATTCTAACAACCGAAGCAGTCGTGGTCGCATCACCTGCCCATTTTATAACGAGATTAGCCGTGTTATGGGCGATAAACCCAGTTGTCAGCCGTTTAACCTGCAAAAGGCCAAAATGACCAATTTTGCTCTCTTTCTCTTCGTTCTTGTCCTCTTCAGCACCTGCTCATTAATGTTACGGCTTCCATTACACAAACATTTTGAAATAAAAGCGAAAATGCTTGCTTCATCCATAACCTCCCGAACTTTAGTGCAACAGCGTGCTGCGTCTGATGTCATTATTATTGTTCTTTTGCGCATGCGGGTTAGTTTGAAACCTCAAACAGTTCACACTGGAATCAGATATAGGCCACATTTTAAAAGGTAATGTGAACAGTCAAACAAAAAAATCGGATCTGAGCAACAAAATCAGAATTGAGCATTAAGACTTGCGGTGTGAACGGGGCCTTACATGGCAAAGGTGTTTTGGGTCAAACGCAAACTTTTAAAAACGGTTTCTATCAAGAATTCTATATATAACCCCATAGAACCTTTTTTTTCTAATAGTGTAGGAGTTTGAAATAAATGAAATAAGTTGTGTTTTTTTTCTTCTTCCAGAAAGTCCACACATGCCCTATGAAGAGACACTCATATTTAACCGCTACAAACCTCCTGTCTGGCTCGCCGGTTGAGATCAGCCGTGCTAATGCTCGTTTCAGCGGCTGATGAGGCGCGGGACGCTGCCGTCTGGGCAGAGCAGATGGCGAGCCGTGAAATTTTATGAAACGGTTACGCTGGCAACAGTGATTGGTGAAGTAGCATCTGAAGGGAAGATGGCACATTAGCAGCACTCGCAGGTGCTACAGTCTGCCAGTAATAACATCATAGAAAAAAATCAATTACAAGCAAACGATGAACACCGTCCCAGCTGAAATGAATCAGTGTTTATGACCGACTTGTCCCTAGAAGGCCTTTAACTTTCTCAGAACACACATGAATGCTAATACTGCACTAATTAGCTGCCACTTAGTGCAAAACCACTACAATACCGTTCAAAAGTACGATTTTTCAAATTATTAGTGTCACGTGATCCTTCGGAAATCATTCTGATGAGCTGATTTGCTGCTCAAGAAACATTTCTTATCGGTGTTTAAAACTGTTGTGCTGTTTAATATTTATGTGGAAACCATGATGCATTTTTTAGGATTCTTTGATGAATAGAAAGATTCAACATTTAATTGAAATAGAAATATTTTTAATGTTTAATGTTTGGTTCTTGTTTGTGAACTTGCTAGGAAAAGTCCTATGGCTTACGTTTTTGCAGCCTAACGGTGTGAATTTTGGACATTCTGCAAAATCTATATCTTTTGTGTAGTTTAATGAATGGTTGAACTATTTCTATAAAGGCGATTAGTTTATATCACAGCTCGGCCAGAGCCGTTGAGCTCGGTAAAGCTGCAGTTTCCTCCTAATCTCTAACCGTTTCTCCTCCTAATCTCCTTCTTATTGCTTTAAAATACAGCATTCTGTGGAGGATTCAAACGGGTCTGATACGCTTTCTGGTCTGCACCGACTCGATCACATGATCCGCTCTGTACTGTTGTGATCCAGAGCTGCGAGGTTCTTCAGAGGTTATTCACCGGTTCTTTGACTAAGGTGCTATATAGCACCTCTGAAGAACCACTAAAGCACCCAAATTGGTGCTATATAGCACTAAAAAAGGTTCCCCTATGATTACGAGCCAAGGACCATTTTTGGTGACATATTGAACCTTTTTTTTTTTAGAGTGCATGCTAAAAGCTAAAAAACTTTGATTTGGATTTCATGGGGACTTTAACTAAGCATGGCATCCTTGGTCAAGCCTCTTCACTTATTGTTAAACAGCATGATTATTAATTAATCAGCACCAAGCCAGCTGTAAATTCATCCTTGTATAAGCTATAGGTTTTGCCGGGATGGTAAAAATGGCTAAGCATACATTTCGAGCTATTCCTGAAACTAAATCTCATCTTTTGTCTGTATATATATCATATAAATCTTTTTTTCCAGCCTCACAAAGTCATTAGTTTGGCAATAATCTTCATCTTCTCCTTCAGGATATTGAAGCTAAAAAATGGCCTTGAGCGCAGCCTTACCGACAGATGCTGATCGTATCATTTCTGGGGCCGTTTTTCTCTGGGAAGAGCGAGACCCACTGGCCATCTTTATCCCTGATGAGTTTCACAGGGCGGTTCTGTTCAGCGGTGACTGATTGGATCTTCTTCCATGGGATCTGTTGGTCATTCATTGCTGCTCTTCATTCCCAGAAGGAAGCAGCAGGAATGGACGATCCAGCAGAAATGAGGGGTCAAGAGGAGGTCAGTCTAAAGCGCTAATCAAATGGCCTTTGCCATTGTGTGTAGACGTGACTAAGATCTGCAGTGTGAAAAAATTACACACGAGGCATCTAAACATTTCAGTGCATGCTGTGACCGGTTCTTATTTACAGTAGCCGATTATGGGTATCATAGAATAATTAAGCTTTTTTAAGTGTTTTTGAAAGAAGTCTCTAATGCTCACCAAGACTGCATTTGATCAAAAGTACAGTAATATAATACAATATTTTTACAATTTAAAATAACTTTTTTCCATTATAATATATTTTAAAATGTAATTTATTCATATGATCAAAGCTGAATTTTCAGCATCATTTCTCCTGCCACATGATCCTTCAGAAATGATGATTTGATGATCAAGGAACTTTTCTGATTATTATTAATGTTGAAAACAGTTGTGTTGCTTAATTTTTTTGTGAAAACTACCATTCAGTAGTATAAGATTTCAATACTTTTATTCAGCAAGGATGCATTAGATTGATCAAAAGAGACAGTAAAGACATCTATAATGTCACAAAAGATTATATTTCAAAGAAATGCTGTTCTTTTGAACTTCCTATTCATCAGAGAATCCTGAAACAATTTATCACGGTTTTAACAATATACAGTATATATACACTCACCTAAAGGATTATCAGGAACACCTGTTCAATTTCTCATTAATGCAATTATCTAATCAACCAATCACATGGCAGTTGCTTCAATGCATTTAGGGGTGTGGTCCTGGTCAAGACAATCTCCTGAACTCCAAACTGAATGTCAGAATGGGAAAGAAAGGTGATTTAAGCCATTTTGAGCGTGGCATGGTTGTTGGTGCCAGACGGGCCGGTCTGAGTATTTCACAATCTGCTCAGTTACTGGGATTTTCTCGCACAACCATTTCTAGGGTTTACAAAGAATGGTGTGAAAAGGGAAAAACATCCAGTATGCGGCAGTCCTGTGGGCGAAAATGCCTTGTTGATGCTAGAGGTCAGAGGAGAATGGGCCGACTGATTCAAGCTGATAGAAGAGCAACTTTGACTGAAATAACCACTCGTTACAACCGAGGTATGCAGCAAAGCATTTGTGAAGCCACAACACGCACAACCTTGAGGCGGATGGGCTACAACAGCAGAAGACCCCACCGGGTACCACTCATCTCCACTACAAATAGGAAAAAGACGCTACAATTTGCACAAGCTCCCCAAAATTGGACAGTTGAAGACTGGAAAAATGTTGCCTGGTCTGATGAGTCTGGATTTCTGTTGAGACATTCAGATGGTAGAGTCAGAATTTGGTGTAAACAGAATGAGAACATGGATCCATCATGCCTTGTTACCACTGTGCAGGCTGGTGGTGGTGGTGTAATGGTGTGGGGGATGTTTTCTTGGCACACTTTAGGCCCCTTAGTGCCAATTGGGCATCGTTTAAATGCCACGGCCTACCTGAGCATTGTTTCTGACCATGTCCATCCCTTTATGACCACCATGTCCCCATCCTCTGATGGCTACTTCCAGCAGGATGATGCACCGTCACAAAGCTTGAATCATTTCAAATTGGTTTCTTGAACATGACAATGAGTTCACTGGACTAAAATGGCCCCCACAGTCACCAGATCTCAACCCAATAGAGCATCTTTGGGATGTGGTGGAACGGGAGCTTCGTGCCCTGGATGTGCATCCCACAAATCTCCATCAACTGCAAGATGCTTTCCTATCAATACGGGCCAACATTTCTAAAGAATGCTTTCAGCACCTTGTTGAATCAATGCCACGTAGAATTAAGGCAGTTCTGAAGGCGAAAGGGGTTCAAACACAGTATTTGTATGGTGTTCTTAATAATCCTTTGGGTGAGTGTATATATATATATATTATGCAGCAAAAACATTGATGATAATAACAAGAACCATTATTAATAATTAAGCATTAAATCATCAAATTAGAATGATTTCTGAAGGATCATGTGACACTGAAGACTGGAGTAATGATGCTGAAAATTCAGATTTGATCAGAGGAATAAATTACATTTTACAGTATATTACAATAGAAACAGGTTCATTTAAGTTGTAATAATATTTCACAATATTACTGTTTTTACAGTATTTTTGATCAAATAAATGCAGCCTTGGTGAGCAGAAGAGACTTTTTCAAAAACATTTATTCCATACTTTTGTATGTTAGTGTACATTGGTGTAGAATATAGCAAAGTACAAAAACAATTCTAAAAATGAGTATTTTGAATATAGGACCTTTTCTTTAGGATCAAATAAAAAAAATGAAGCGTGTAGCGGCGTAACGCAAATTGAGTTGACAGGAGATAAAAAGAAAAGCCCATGGCACGAGTCATCCCACACCCCAAGCAAATCCCCATGCACTCCTCTCCTGGAACGCTCCAGATTAACATAATCAGAAGGCATTAATTATTCAGGAGGTGTGGTGAGCCGCTCCAGGGGTCAGGCTTTTGCTCTGTCTAATAAGCCATGTTTAATATTAACGAGGCAGACAGGCGGTGTGATTTGCATAGCCTTTATGATGCCTGCTGGCTGCAGAGCTGCTTGAGTTGGGTTTCACCTCGTGCTTTCCCTTACAATCCAGACTTTATTTTCTCATCCACCTGACAAAGTCCAATCGTGAACACCATTATATAAAAGTTGCATGCATCTAAATGCTATAAAGCATTTGGTGTCTTTAACCTCAGACACCTTTTATCTTAAAATCCTTAATGTAGCTACAATGCTGATTCGTATAGCTCCCGGCTAGAGTGAAAAATGCCTGGTTTTTGTTTACTTTTAATGGTGTCACAAGCAGCATGGTGAGCACTAATGAGCAGCTACTCTCAGAGTCTGTCCTCAGGCTGGAGCGTGTGTGTGTGTGTGTGTGGCATCTCTATTCCACAGAGACTTTCAGTAGCCACAGGGGTGGTCAGATAATATGCTAATAATATAGTTTTTTTTTTGACTCTACAGAAAGTGATCAGACCATTAGTGACATGTCTAGTAGTGTTGGTGACCGAGTAACTAAAAGTAGCAAGTAGCAACGATACAAACAAATAATTTTGTCTTTTAATATTTTTGTCTTGTTGTCCAGTAAAAACCTTAGAACAAGACGCATTAACTTGAGAATGCTTTAACTTTAAGCAGAAATGCATTAACTACAGTGGGAGAAACGTGGTTGTTTGTTTTTTCTTTTTAATTAAACTGTTAGGTTTTAATGCTTTTTTATTTTCTGTTTGTCTTTTTATTTTAGTTTTTGTTAGTTTTCACTCAATGACTGTTAGTTTCGTTTTCAGTGTTTTAAAGTTTAAGTTTTTTTCTTTTTTATTAAATTCGATTTATTTATACAACATAGCACAGAGCGGATCATGTGATCGAGTCGGTCCAGAGTCACGACAGCACAGAGCGGATCATGTGATCGAGTCGGTCCAGAGTCACGACAGCACAGAGCGGATCATGTGATCGAGTCGAGTCACGACAGCACAGAGCGGATCATGTGATCGAGTCGGTCCAGAGTCACGACAGCACAGAGCGGATCATGTGATCGAGTCGGTCCAGAGTCATGACAGCACAGAGCGGATCATGTGATCGAGTCGGTCCAGAGTCACGACAGCACAGAGCGAATCATGTGATCGAGTCGGTCCAGAGTCACGACAGCACAGAGCGGATCATGTGATCGAGTCGAGTCACGACAGCACAGAGCAGATCATGTGATCGAGTCGAGTCACGACAGCACAGAGCGGATCATGTGATCGAGTCGGTCCAGAGACACGACAGCACAGAGCGGATCATGTGATCGAGTCGGTCCAGAGTCACGACAGCACAGAGCGGATCATGTGATCGAGTCGAGTCACGACAGCACAGAGCGGATCATGTGATCGAGTCGAGTCACGACAGCACAGAGCGGATCATGTGATCGAGTCGGTCCAGAGTCACGACAGCACAGAGCGGATCATGTGATCGAGTCGAGTCCAGAGACACGACAGCACAGAGCGGATCATGTGATCGAGTCGGTCTAGAGTCATGACAGCACAGAGCGGATCATGTGATCGAGTCGGTCCAGAGTCACAACAGCACAGAGCGAATCATGTGATCGAGTCGGTCTAGAGTCACGACAGCACAGAGCGGATCATGTGATCGAGTCGGTCCAGAGTCACGACAGCACAGAGCGGATCATGTGATCGAGTCGGTCTAGAGTCACGACAGCACAGACCGGATCATGTGATCGAGTCGGTCCAGAGTCATGACAGCACAGAGCGGATCATGTGATCGAGTCGGTCCAGAGACACGACAGCACAGAGCGGATCATGTGATCGAGTCGGTCCAGAGACACGACAGCACAGAGCGGATCATGTGATCGAGTCGAGACACGACAGCACAGAGCGGATCATGTGATCGAGTCGGTCCAGAGTCATGACAGCACAGAGCGAATCATGTGATCGAGTCGGTCCAGAGTCACGACAGCACAGAGTGGATCATGTGATCGAGTCGAGTCACGACAGCACAGAGCGGATCATGTGATCGAGTCGGTCCAGAGTCATGACAGCACAGAGCGGATCATGTGATCGAGTCGGTCCAGAGTCACGACAGCACAGAGCGAATCATGTGATCGAGTCGGTCCAGAGTCACGACAGCACAGAGCGGATCATGTGATCGAGTCGAGTCACGACAGCACAGAGCAGATCATGTGATCGAGTCGAGTCACGACAGCACAGAGCGGATCATGTGATCGAGTCGGTCCAGAGACACGACAGCACAGAGCGGATCATGTGATCGAGTCGGTCCAGAGTCACGACAGCACAGAGCGGATCATGTGATCGAGTCGAGTCACGACAGCACAGAGCGGATCATGTGATCGAGTCGAGTCACGACAGCACAGAGCGGATCATGTGATCGAGTCGGTCCAGAGTCACGACAGCACAGAGCGGATCATGTGATCGAGTCGAGTCCAGAGACACGACAGCACAGAGCGGATCATGTGATCGAGTCGGTCTAGAGTCATGACAGCACAGAGCGGATCATGTGATCGAGTCGGTCCAGAGTCACAACAGCACAGAGCGAATCATGTGATCGAGTCGGTCTAGAGTCACGACAGCACAGAGCGGATCATGTGATCGAGTCGGTCCAGAGTCACGACAGCACAGAGCGGATCATGTGATCGAGTCGGTCTAGAGTCACGACAGCACAGACCGGATCATGTGATCGAGTCGGTCCAGAGTCATGACAGCACAGAGCGGATCATGTGATCGAGTCGGTCCAGAGACACGACAGCACAGAGCGGATCATGTGATCGAGTCGGTCCAGAGACACGACAGCACAGAGCGGATCATGTGATCGAGTCGAGACACGACAGCACAGAGCGGATCATGTGATCGAGTCGGTCCAGAGTCATGACAGCACAGAGCGAATCATGTGATCGAGTCGGTCCAGAGTCACGACAGCACAGAGTGGATCATGTGATCGAGTCGAGTCACGACAGCACAGAGCGGATCATGTGATCGAGTCGGTCCAGAGTCATGACAGCACAGAGCGGATCATGTGATCGAGTCGGTCCAGAGTCACGACAGCACAGAGCGGATCATGTGATCGAGTCGAGTCACGACAGCACAGAGCGGATCATGTGATCGAGTCGGTCCAGAGTCATGACAGCACAGAGCGAATCATGTGATCGAGTCGGTCCAGAGTCACGACAGCACAGAGCGGATCATGTGATCGAGTCGGTCTAGAGTCACGACAGCACAGAGCGGATCATGTGATCGAGTCGGTCCAGAGTCACGACAGCACAGAGCGGATCATGTGATCGAGTCGGTCCAGAGTCACGACAGCACAGAGCGGATCATGTGATCGAGTCGAGTCCAGAGTCACGACAGCACAGAGCGGATCATGTGATCGAGTCGAGTCCAGAGTCACGACAGCACAGAGCAGATCATGTGATCGAGTCGGTCTAGAGTCATGACAGCACAGAGCGGATCATGTGATCGAGTCGGTCTAGAGTCACGACAGCACAGAGCGGATCATGTGATCGAGTCGGTCCAGAGTCACGACAGCACAGAGCGGATCATGTGATCGAGTCGGTCCAGAGTCACGACAGCACAGAGCGGATCATGTGATCGAGTCGAGTCCAGAGTCACGACAGCACAGAGCGGATCATGTGATCGAGTCGGTCCAGAGTCACAACAGCACAGAGCGAATCATGTGATCGAGTCGGTCTAGAGTCACGACAGCACAGAGCGGATCATGTGATCGAGTCGGTCCAGAGTCACGACAGCACAGAGCGGATCATGTGATCGAGTCGAGTCCAGAGACACGACAGCACAGAGCGGATCATGTGATCGAGTCGGTCTAGAGTCATGACAGCACAGAGCGGATCATGTGATCGAGTCGGTCCAGAGTCACAACAGCACAGAGCGAATCATGTGATCGAGTCGGTCTAGAGTCACGACAGCACAGAGCGGATCATGTGATCGAGTCGGTCCAGAGTCACGACAGCACAGAGCGGATCATGTGATCGAGTCGGTCTAGAGTGACGACAGCACAGACCGGATCATGTGATCGAGTCGGTCCAGAGTCATGACAGCACAGAGCGGATCATGTGATCGAGTCGGTCCAGAGACACGACAGCACAGAGCGGATCATGTGATCGAGTCGGTCCAGAGACACGACAGCACAGAGCGGATCATGTGATCGAGTCGGTCCAGAGACACGACAGCACAGAGCGGATCATGTGATCGAGTCGAGACACGACAGCACAGAGCGGATCATGTGATCGAGTCGGTCCAGAGTCATGACAGCACAGAGCGGATCATGTGATCGAGTCGAGTCACGACAGCACAGAGCGGATCATGTGATCGAGTCGAGTCACGACAGCACAGAGCGGATCATGTGATCGAGTCGGTCCAGAGTCATGACAGCACAGAGCGGATCATGTGATCGAGTCGGTCCAGAGACACGACAGCACAGAGCGGATCATGTGATCGAGTCGAGACACGACAGCACAGAGCGGATCATGTGATCGAGTCGGTCCAGAGTCATGACAGCACAGAGCGGATCATGTGATCGAGTCGAGTCACGACAGCACAGAGCGGATCATGTGATCGAGTCGAGTCACGACAGCACAGAGCGGATCATGTGATCGAGTCGGTCCAGAGTCACGACAGCACAGAGCGGATCATGTGATCGAGTCGGTCCAGAGTCATGACAGCACAGAGCGGATCATGTGATCGAGTCGGTCCAGAGTCACGACAGCACAGAGCGGATCATGTGATCGAGTCGAGTCACGACAGCACAGAGCGGATCATGTGATCGAGTCGGTCCAGAGTCATGACAGCACAGAGCGAATCATGTGATCGAGTCGGTCCAGAGTCACGACAGCACAGAGCGGATCATGTGATCGAGTCGAGTCACGACAGCACAGAGCGGATCATGTGATCGAGTCGGTCCAGAGTCACGACAGCACAGAGCGGATCATGTGATCGAGTCGGTCCAGAGTCACGACAGCACAGAGCGGATCATGTGATCGAGTCGGTCCAGAGTCATGACAGCACAGAGTGGATCATGTGATCGAGTCGAGTCACGACAGCACAGAGCGGATCATGTGATCGAGTCGGTCCAGAGTCACGACAGCACAGAGCGGATCATGTGATCGAGTCGGTCCAGAGTCACGACAGCACAGAGCGAATCATGTGATCGAGTCGGTCCAGAGTCACGACAGCACAGAGCGGATCATGTGATCGAGTCGAGTCACGACAGCACAGAGTGGATCATGTGATCGAGTCGAGTCACGACAGCACAGAGCGGATCATGTGATCGAGTCGGTCCAGAGTCACGACAGCACAGAGCGGATCATGTGATCGAGTCGGTCCAGAGTCACGACAGCACAGAGCGGATCATGTGATCGAGTCGGTCCAGAGTCATGACAGCACAGAGCGAATCATGTGATCGAGTCGGTCCAGAGTCATGACAGCACAGAGCGGATCATGTGATCGAGTCGGTCCAGAGACACGACAGCACAGAGCGGATCATGTGATCGAGTCGGTCCAGAGTCACGACAGCACAGAGCGGATCATGTGATCGAGTCGGTCCAGAGTCACGACAGCACAGAGCGGATCATGTGATCGAGTCGAGTCACGACAGCACAGAGCGGATCATGTGATCGAGTCGGTCCAGAGACACGACAGCACAGAGCGGATCATGTGTTCGAGTCGGTCCAGAGTCACGACAGCACAGAGCAGATCATGTGATCGAGTCGAGTCACGACAGCACAGAGCGGATCATGTGATCGAGTCGGTCCAGAGACACGACAGCACAGAGCGGATCATGTGATCGAGTCGGTCCAGAGTCACAACAGCACAGAGCAGATCATGTGATCGAGTCGGTCTAGAGTCACGACAGCACAGAGCGGATCATGTGATCGAGTCGGTCCAGAGTCACGACAGCACAGAGCGGATCATGTGATCGAGTCGAGTCACGACAGCACAGAGCGGATCATGTGATCGAGTCGGTCCAGAGACACGACAGCACAGAGCGGATCATGTGATCGAGTCGAGTCACGACAGCACAGAGCGGATCATGTGATCGAGTCGGTCTAGAGTCACGACAGCACAGACCGGATCATGTGATCGAGTCGGTCCAGAGTCATGACAGCACAGAGCGGATCATGTGATCGAGTCGGTCCAGAGACACGACAGCACAGAGCGGATCATGTGATCGAGTCGGTCCAGAGACACGACAGCACAGAGCGGATCATGTGATCGAGTCGGTCCAGAGACACGACAGCACAGAGCGGATCATGTGATCGAGTCGAGACACGACAGCACAGAGCGGATCATGTGATCGAGTCGGTCCAGAGTCATGACAGCACAGAGCGGATCATGTGATCGAGTCGAGTCACGACAGCACAGAGCGGATCATGTGATCGAGTCGAGTCACGACAGCACAGAGCGGATCATGTGATCGAGTCGGTCCAGAGTCATGACAGCACAGAGCGGATCATGTGATCGAGTCGGTCCAGAGACACGACAGCACAGAGCGGATCATGTGATCGAGTCGAGACACGACAGCACAGAACGGATCATGTGATCGAGTCGGTCCAGAGTCATGACAGCACAGAGCGGATCATGTGATCGAGTCGAGTCACGACAGCACAGAGCGGATCATGTGATCGAGTCGAGTCACGACAGCACAGAGCGGATCATGTGATCGAGTCGGTCCAGAGTCACGACAGCACAGAGCGGATCATGTGATCGAGTCGGTCCAGAGTCATGACAGCACAGAGCGGATCATGTGATCGAGTCGGTCCAGAGTCACGACAGCACAGAGCGGATCATGTGATCGAGTCGAGTCACGACAGCACAGAGCGGATCATGTGATCGAGTCGGTCCAGAGTCATGACAGCACAGAGCGAATCATGTGATCGAGTCGGTCCAGAGTCACGACAGCACAGAGTGGATCATGTGATCGAGTCGAGTCACGACAGCACAGAGCGGATCATGTGATCGAGTCGGTCCAGAGTCACGACAGCACAGAGCGGATCATGTGATCGAGTCGGTCCAGAGTCATGACAGCACAGAGCGGATCATGTGATCGAGTCGGTCCAGAGACACGACAGCACAGAGCGGATCATGTGATCGAGTCGGTCCAGAGTCACGACAGCACAGAGCGGATCATGTGATCGAGTCGGTCCAGAGTCACGACAGCACAGAGCGGATCATGTGATCGAGTCGAGTCACGACAGCACAGAGCGGATCATGTGATCGAGTCGGTCCAGAGACACGACAGCACAGAGCGGATCATGTGTTCGAGTCGGTCCAGAGTCACGACAGCACAGAGCGGATCATGTGATCGAGTCGGTCCAGAGTCACAACAGCACAGAGCGGATCATGTGATCGAGTCGAGTCACGACAGCACAGAGCGGATCATGTGATCGAGTCGGTCCAGAGACACGACAGCACAGAGCGGATCATGTGATCGAGTCGGTCCAGAGTCACAACAGCACAGAGCAGATCATGTGATCGAGTCGGTCTAGAGTCACGACAGCACAGAGCGAATCATGTGATCGAGTCGGTCCAGAGTCACGACAGCACAGAGCGGATCATGTGATCGAGTCGAGTCACGACAGCACAGAGCGGATCATGTGATCGAGTCGGTCCAGAGACACGACAGCACAGAGCGGATCATGTGATCGAGTCGAGTCACGACAGCACAGAGCGGATCATGTGATCGAGTCGAGTCACGACAGCACAGAGCGGATCATGTGTTCGAGTCGGTCCAGAGTCACGACAGCACAGAGCGGATCATGTGATCGAGTCGAGTCACGACAGCACAGAGCGGATCATGTGATCGAGTCGGTCCAGAGTCACGACAGCACAGAGCGGATCATGTGATCGAGTCGGTCCAGAGACACGACAGCACAGAGCGGATCAAGTGATCGAGTCGGTCCAGAGTCACAACAGCACAGAGCAGATCATGTGATCGAGTCGGTCTAGAGTCACGACAGCACAGAGCGGATCATGTGATCGAGACGGTCCAGAGTCACGACAGCACAGAGCGGATCATGTGATCGAGTCGAGTCACGACAGCACAGAGCGGATCATGTGATCGAGTCGGTCCAGAGTCATGACAGCACAGAGCGGATCATGTGATCGAGTCGGTCCAGAGACACGACAGCACAGAGCGGATCATGTGATCGAGTCGAGACACGACAGCACAGAGCGGATCATGTGATCGAGTCGGTCCAGAGTCATGACAGCACAGAGCGGATCATGTGATCGAGTCGAGTCACGACAGCACAGAGCGGATCATGTGATCGAGTCGAGTCACGACAGCACAGAGCGGATCATGTGATCGAGTCGGTCCAGAGTCACGACAGCACAGAGCGGATCATGTGATCGAGTCGGTCCAGAGTCATGACAGCACAGAGCGGATCATGTGATCGAGTCGGTCCAGAGTCACGACAGCACAGAGCGGATCATGTGATCGAGTCGAGTCACGACAGCACAGAGCGGATCATGTGATCGAGTCGGTCCAGAGTCATGACAGCACAGAGCGAATCATGTGATCGAGTCGGTCCAGAGTCACGACAGCACAGAGCGGATCATGTGATCGAGTCGAGTCACGACAGCACAGAGCGGATCATGTGATCGAGTCGGTCCAGAGTCACGACAGCACAGAGCGGATCATGTGATCGAGTCGGTCCAGAGTCACGACAGCACAGAGCGGATCATGTGATCGAGTCGGTCCAGAGTCATGACAGCACAGAGTGGATCATGTGATCGAGTCGAGTCACGACAGCACAGAGCGGATCATGTGATCGAGTCGGTCCAGAGTCACGACAGCACAGAGCGGATCATGTGATCGAGTCGGTCCAGAGTCACGACAGCACAGAGCGAATCATGTGATCGAGTCGGTCCAGAGTCACGACAGCACAGAGCGGATCATGTGATCGAGTCGAGTCACGACAGCACAGAGTGGATCATGTGATCGAGTCGAGTCACGACAGCACAGAGCGGATCATGTGATCGAGTCGGTCCAGAGTCACGACAGCACAGAGCGGATCATGTGATCGAGTCGGTCCAGAGTCACGACAGCACAGAGCGGATCATGTGATCGAGTCGGTCCAGAGTCATGACAGCACAGAGCGAATCATGTGATCGAGTCGGTCCAGAGTCATGACAGCACAGAGCGGATCATGTGATCGAGTCGGTCCAGAGACACGACAGCACAGAGCGGATCATGTGATCGAGTCGGTCCAGAGTCACGACAGCACAGAGCGGATCATGTGATCGAGTCGGTCCAGAGTCACGACAGCACAGAGCGGATCATGTGATCGAGTCGAGTCACGACAGCACAGAGCGGATCATGTGATCGAGTCGGTCCAGAGACACGACAGCACAGAGCGGATCATGTGTTCGAGTCGGTCCAGAGTCACGACAGCACAGAGCAGATCATGTGATCGAGTCGAGTCACGACAGCACAGAGCGGATCATGTGATCGAGTCGGTCCAGAGACACGACAGCACAGAGCGGATCATGTGATCGAGTCGGTCCAGAGTCACAACAGCACAGAGCAGATCATGTGATCGAGTCGGTCTAGAGTCACGACAGCACAGAGCGGATCATGTGATCGAGTCGGTCCAGAGTCACGACAGCACAGAGCGGATCATGTGATCGAGTCGAGTCACGACAGCACAGAGCGGATCATGTGATCGAGTCGGTCCAGAGACACGACAGCACAGAGCGGATCATGTGATCGAGTCGAGTCACGACAGCACAGAGCGGATCATGTGATCGAGTCGGTCTAGAGTCACGACAGCACAGACCGGATCATGTGATCGAGTCGGTCCAGAGTCATGACAGCACAGAGCGGATCATGTGATCGAGTCGGTCCAGAGACACGACAGCACAGAGCGGATCATGTGATCGAGTCGGTCCAGAGACACGACAGCACAGAGCGGATCATGTGATCGAGTCGAGACACGACAGCACAGAGCGGATCATGTGATCGAGTCGGTCCAGAGTCATGACAGCACAGAGCGGATCATGTGATCGAGTCGAGTCACGACAGCACAGAGCGGATCATGTGATCGAGTCGAGTCACGACAGCACAGAGCGGATCATGTGATCGAGTCGGTCCAGAGTCATGACAGCACAGAGCGGATCATGTGATCGAGTCGGTCCAGAGACACGACAGCACAGAGCGGATCATGTGATCGAGTCGAGACACGACAGCACAGAACGGATCATGTGATCGAGTCGGTCCAGAGTCATGACAGCACAGAGCGGATCATGTGATCGAGTCGAGTCACGACAGCACAGAGCGGATCATGTGATCGAGTCGAGTCACGACAGCACAGAGCGGATCATGTGATCGAGTCGGTCCAGAGTCACGACAGCACAGAGCGGATCATGTGATCGAGTCGGTCCAGAGTCATGACAGCACAGAGCGGATCATGTGATCGAGTCGGTCCAGAGTCACGACAGCACAGAGCGGATCATGTGATCGAGTCGAGTCACGACAGCACAGAGCGGATCATGTGATCGAGTCGGTCCAGAGTCATGACAGCACAGAGCGAATCATGTGATCGAGTCGGTCCAGAGTCACGACAGCACAGAGTGGATCATGTGATCGAGTCGAGTCACGACAGCACAGAGCGGATCATGTGATCGAGTCGGTCCAGAGTCACGACAGCACAGAGCGGATCATGTGATCGAGTCGGTCCAGAGTCATGACAGCACAGAGCGGATCATGTGATCGAGTCGGTCCAGAGACACGACAGCACAGAGCGGATCATGTGATCGAGTCGGTCCAGAGTCACGACAGCACAGAGCGGATCATGTGATCGAGTCGGTCCAGAGTCACGACAGCACAGAGCGGATCATGTGATCGAGTCGAGTCACGACAGCACAGAGCGGATCATGTGATCGAGTCGGTCCAGAGACACGACAGCACAGAGCGGATCATGTGTTCGAGTCGGTCCAGAGTCACGACAGCACAGAGCGGATCATGTGATCGAGTCGGTCCAGAGTCACAACAGCACAGAGCGGATCATGTGATCGAGTCGAGTCACGACAGCACAGAGCGGATCATGTGATCGAGTCGGTCCAGAGACACGACAGCACAGAGCGGATCATGTGATCGAGTCGGTCCAGAGTCACAACAGCACAGAGCAGATCATGTGATCGAGTCGGTCTAGAGTCACGACAGCACAGAGCGAATCATGTGATCGAGTCGGTCCAGAGTCACGACAGCACAGAGCGGATCATGTGATCGAGTCGAGTCACGACAGCACAGAGCGGATCATGTGATCGAGTCGGTCCAGAGACACGACAGCACAGAGCGGATCATGTGATCGAGTCGAGTCACGACAGCACAGAGCGGATCATGTGATCGAGTCGAGTCACGACAGCACAGAGCGGATCATGTGTTCGAGTCGGTCCAGAGTCACGACAGCACAGAGCGGATCATGTGATCGAGTCGAGTCACGACAGCACAGAGCGGATCATGTGATCGAGTCGGTCCAGAGTCACGACAGCACAGAGCGGATCATGTGATCGAGTCGGTCCAGAGACACGACAGCACAGAGCGGATCAAGTGATCGAGTCGGTCCAGAGTCACAACAGCACAGAGCAGATCATGTGATCGAGTCGGTCTAGAGTCACGACAGCACAGAGCGGATCATGTGATCGAGACGGTCCAGAGTCACGACAGCACAGAGCGGATCATGTGATCGAGTCGAGTCACGACAGCACAGAGCGGATCATGTGATCGAGTCGAGTCACGACAGCACAGAGCGGATCATGTGATCGAGTCGGTCCAGAGTCACGACAGCACAGAGCGGATCATGTGATCGAGTCGAGTCACGACAGCACAGAGCGGATCATGTGATCGAGTCGAGTCACGACAGCACAGAGCAGATCATGTGATCGAGTCGAGTCACGACAGCACAGAGCGGATCATGTGATCGAGTCGAGTCACGACAGCACAGAGCGGATCATGTGATCGAGTCGAGTCACGACAGCACAGAGCGGATCATGTGATCGAGTCGGTCCAGAGACACGACAGCACAGAGCGGATCATGTGATCGAGTCGGTCCAGAGACACGACAGCACAGAGCGGATCATGTGATCGAGTCGAGTCACGACAGCACAGAGCAGATCATGTGATCGAGTCGGTCTAGAGTCACGACAGCACAGAGCGGATCATGTGATCGAGTCGGTCTAGAGTCACGACAGCACAGAGCGGATCATGTGATCGAGTCGGTCCAGAGTCACGACAGCACAGAGCGGATCATTGTTAATGAGTCAACTGCGATATTCAACAAGAAGACGTGTTTTTTATCTGCAGGGAATTGATTGGATGGTTCAAAGTGGCTCAATGCGACAGGTGGTTGAAAAACAAGAGGGCTTCAGCCAAAAGGAAAGTTGTGCCAGAGGCAGAGCATAAGTTACGACTTTTTGATTAAATGTTAGGCAGCATTTTTTCTTCAGAATAATGTGCAGTGCTGAGAAAGAGTCAATTTTGTTATGACTGTTGACTTTGCAAGCTGTGGTTTAGTAAATGTAGATCAAATGTAGTCCTCTACCAGCAAAAGGTTATTTTGCCGCTTGTCAAAACTGACACACATAATTGTGGGAGGGCAACAACTTCACATCACAGAGAAACAAATCTTTCACCCTAAATAGGCTATTGAATTGCAATTAGGCTGCACAAAGAATCATATGCTGTGGACGTTTCATCAATGGGCAATTCCAGCCTCCTCTGCTGTTTTGATCTTGATAAGCCGCGAGCGGCTGGGAATTTTTCATAGAAACTTCTCATTAATGCAGCGGACGCATGCTCGCATTTCTGCCTGACCTCTCGTCTGCAGCCCTCAGCCCTTTAACTGACAGCGGAGGGTAAATAAATAATTAAAGGGCATTTTGCCGCTGTCAGTGAGATTGCATATTGCACCGTTGACATTTTGAAAACAAATCTCGGATTCATGAGCTATCACTGTGAGGGATCGGCAGAGGCTATTAGTTCGACTGACAGAAATAGACGTGAGATCGTGAAATATCGTCCTGTAATCTCACTGATTTATGAGGGTGTGTTGCCGCTTCATCGAGAACCACCACAGATTTATTGCCACTCAGGTGGAATTATTAATGAAGCTCAGTTTGCCAAAGCTGACGATGCCGTCTCTGTCTGTGTGTGTTTGTGTGGTTTATATAGAGATGTTAACTCATCAAACAGCTCAACTCAACACAAGCCTTCCAGTCTTTCTTGATCACTTTGCGCTTCGTTTGTAGAGGTTTTGCAAACATCACTATTTATTGGTTTTGTCATATTTGTTGAATTCCTATTCCTTATACTTTCCATTAGAGATTTGCACCAGTAAACTTTGGGTAACACTTTATTTTACAGTGTCATTGTTACATATGTTATGTACTTTAACAGTAAACGATGCATAATTACATGCAACTAATCCTACCCTAACCCTATAGTAACTACATGTTGTTAATTAATATGAATCAGTACTTAAATCTATATTTACACTGTAGCAATAACTCTTTATTTTAAGGTTGCGTAGTTACATTGTACTTACTCAAATAAATGATTGAGTAATACTAATTAACTACATGTATAGAGTTACGATTAGGGTTTAGTTTTGGATTAGTTATTTATGCATGATTTACTGTTATTACTAGAAGTACATTAAGTAACATGTAACTACATCACCTTAAAATAAAGTGTTACCCTATTTTTACTTTTCCTTGGCTGTCTGGCAGATGATAAAATGCACAAAAAAGAAGAAAAAAGTTCACAAAACAAATGTAATTTATACATTAAAAAGTTAGTTCAGGCAATAATAAATAAAAAAAGAAGTAGCCTAAATATTCTATATTCGTAGTCAATTCAAGCTTGTAGAAATTAAAGCGTAAATATCAACATTATAAAAGTAAGTAAAACCAACTCAGCTTTTCTGATACTGGTGTTCCCATCATGCACTGGGACATGAATAATTAATAAGGTTAATTTTTCGCTGTTTACCAGCTGTATTTACACCGTTTTATCATTGCTTTTGTTGTAAGGTTTAGTAACTTGCCATTTTGTGACATTAAGAGTTCATTTTCTACTTAAAATGACACATTCATACTCAAAAACAATCCATCGAATGTTACCGTAACTATATACTGTGTATTGTGTACCAAGTATTGAGGTCTCTTTGTTCATGTGCCGCGTTACTTCTATTATGTAGATACATTGTCTACACAATATCTATTGTGTTATGTACTTATTTGTTTCTAAGTAAAGCATACACTTTAAAAGTGTGGTTTAATTCAGTGTTATATTGTTTGAGTAAAAAGTATTGCAAAGGAAACTTCAACTAGAGACTAGAGAAATGCTAAAATTAAGTTTACATGCAAATGTTCTTTCAACGGTGGAAAATTAAGTTGTTTGTACAAAGACTAGTCTTGTTTGATCAACTAAATATGATTATGCAAAAAACTGCATCATTTTTTAAAAAGTAAATCAAGCAGAAAATGTTTATTGGTGTTGCGTCCCAAATGGCACACGATACACTATGTACTCAACCGTAGTGTATACATTTGATAAGATTATTTTGTCATTCAACATCGGAGTCTGATGTCCTTCCCCCAATTAAAGCTGCCACAGCCGAGTGCATGAAGTGTCCAACATTCCACACTTTTTCCCCGGTTAATTAAGTGCATCATCTGGGTATTTAAAGTGTGCTTTTTAGGGGTTCAAGTGCGTAGTGCTGAAATCCTATGTAATTGATAGAATAATTAGAAAAGGATCAGAATTCTCCCCTAAAAGTGATCGTCACAGGCTCAAGTGTGGATTTTTCAAAAAACCTTCAAGTCCTAATTTTTTCATCCGATCGGAACCAAACCAACGCAGAAAGATTCTCTGGAGTCTGATCGTCAATATTTTTTTTTTTTTTTTAAGTCTAAATTTACGATTTACGCTCGCGATTGGACACCAAAACATTCAAAGTAGGCTAAAAAGGCTATAGAGACAGAGCGACACGCATCATAATCAGAAGACCACGCCCACCTCGGGCAATCAAACCGTCTCCATTGACTTTGTATTACGTGAAGTGGCCTCATTGTCATTTTTGACTTGTAACAAAAAACCGAACCATGTATAAAAGCTAATATGTGACAAGGTGTACAGCAAACAAGCCAAACAATCCAGAACGAAAAACCCAGAAGTTTTTATAAGCTGTTGACCCAAAAAACGAGCGTTTAAGGACAAAAAAGTGGATACAGGCAATTGAGACAGAGCGCGAAACGTTATATTACACTGAGAACTACACCCACTAGAGGGGAACGTAATCAGCAACAGGAAATATAATATATAAAACTGACATTTGGATATTTGACTTAACAGCACACTGAGACATACTGAGGCATACTGAGTGTCAGGATCCCAAAATGTACCCATTCTTCCTGCTGAAGCTTCCCGTCTTTTTCTTCACTTTTGTCTCCTTAAACGCTCGTTTTTTGGGGTCAACAGCTTATAAAAACTTATTTATGTGTTTTTTTTTAGCTTGTTTGCTGTACACCTTATCACATATCAGCTTTTAGACATTGTTTCTGTTTTTTGTTATAAGTCCGAAATGACAAGGAGGCCACTTCACGCAATGCAAAGTCGATGGAGAGCATTTGATTGCCCCCCCCCCCCTCCCGCCCCCAGTGTGGGCGTGGCCTAAATACGCTCTGTCTCTATCCCTCTTGAACAGAATGAGATAATTTCACGAAACTCGGGTTACCTATTGGCTTGGTCTATGGTCGTGTGAAAATGGACGCGGCGACTGGCCGCTTGGTGGCGCTATAAAATGACCCCCCCCACACACACACACGACTATAGCTACGGAACAGTCAGTCCGATTGACTTGAAAGCTGGCATGCGGTGTCTTTGTCCAAGGTGCGGCGATTGTTTACGAGGACATTCCACCCACGACATTCATACAATATGGTACAACTCTTCATTCTGAGCAACTTTGAATGAACTTTAAATATTTGAGATTATTTCAAAGTCTAGTTTCACGAACTAGTCCTAGGTTTTTGGCTCAACCTCGATAACTGTTATGGATAATAAAAAGCTTTAAAAATTATATTTCCTTAGTAAAATGCCTGTTTTTGGCAGTAAATTTACTTTTACATCTATGATCTATGGTTACATGCTTGCTAAATAAAACATAATACCTTTTTACGCATGTGCTTAAAAAGCCTCAAAGTGCTTGAACCCCGTTATTTGCTGCTTGCTATTTTTACATTTGAAATTTTTCAGTGTGAACACGCAAATGTATTGTAAAAGTGTAATTTATTCCTGTGATCAAAGCTGAATTTTCAGCATCATTACTCCAGTCTTCAGTGTCACATGAATGGGAAAAACACTAAAAGTGGCTGTCCAGTTAGTTGTCGTGCATGATGAGTTTACATAATATCAGGGTAAAAATCTCAATTCAAAATGTTTATTGAAACACTTTTTGGCCAGAAATACAAGTATTTCCTTTATCAAAAACTAATAATATTACATGAATTATTCTTCATAGAGAGTTGCTCAGTGTAAATTCTGTTAATACATTAGAACATTTTTTTTTTAATATTACATCCTCTTTAAATGGCATTGCAAATTATAAACTACCCAAAGAATTGATAAATAAAAAAGTGAAGCAAACTTTAAAAGAATCAGTGTATTCTGTCATACAGAGCATGAATGTATGGAGTAAGAAAAGAAAAACATTCAAAAATGCTTTTTTTATGTACAGAGACAGTATGTGTGCTGATCATTTGATTATGTGTTGTCACTTAAATGGCATTATCAAAAACAAATCTCTCTGTCAACAGCAGTGCCACACTCTTAAAAACAAAGGTTCTTTATTGGCATCGATGGCTCCATGTAGAATCTGTAACATCCATGGAACCTGGAATTTTTTTTTTTTTTTATCATTTTAAAATGTTCTCTTAACACTAAGAAAAAAAGTATATTTTTAAGAACTGTTGACTGAAAGGTTCTTTGTGCAACCAAAAATGGTTCTTCTATCTGGCATCACTGTGAAAAGTGATTCCCTTTGGAAGCTTTATTTTTAAGAGTGCAAGGTGTTATAATTTGAGAATTGTTTCGGATGCAGATATGATAACAGAGCTGATCAGAAGATTTCAGAAGTAAATTTTCCATGCATTTTCTCCATAGACATTGTTAAACAAGGACCAATCACTTGTTAAACAAGTGAGCCAATCTGGACCTGAAAGAAAGCTTTACAGAAAAATATACAGTCACTTCATACAGCATACATCTTCTTTATGGACATTATCAATGGTATTTTGCTTCTGGAACCCTACAGCTTTGCTCTTTTGATGTAGCGATCTAGGTACATTGTACCCGAATACACTCTCAGAAAAAAAGTTACAGTGGAGGTACAATTTTGTTCCTTGGGGAACAAAACGTATAACTGTACGTTTAAAGGTACACAATTGGTCCTTAGGGTACAATTATACCATTTTTTTCCCTCTACTTAGGTATGCAAGTTCGGTCCTAGAGAGCCGCTGTCTTGTAGAGTTTGGCTCCAACCCTGAAAGACGTCTACAGAAGCTCTTATTGAGAATTAACAGAGGTTTATATGTTAATGGTCACAGTTATGGTGATCAGTGTTTCATTTAGTTGGCCAGTTTGACTCTTGGCTTTTTATGTGAGTTTGTGGTTTTTGTAACAGTGTTAACAAAACACATAATCTGTTCGAATCAAAAGAAGCCATAAACAAAAATTACTTGCAGTTGATAACTCATCACTGACTAGAAATTTTCTTAATTATATTCACCATCAATACTTTCTTTCCACAGATCTGACATTCTGAATTTTGATTTTTAAATACATTCTAGGGGGAAAAAAGTTCAGACGCACACAGATGTCAAGAATCAGCATATGAATCTCAACAATGGTGACATACTTAATGCTGCAATGCATGCTGGGAGTCATGAGTTTTATACTGTGGTGGCTTAGTAGGGTTGGAGCTAAACTCTGCAGGACATCAGCTCTCTAGGACCGAACTTGCCCTGATTTAGAGGTACAAAAATGTACCCTTAAGGGCACCATCCCAGTGACGAGTTTGAGAGTGTATGAATAGCTGAATATATGCATGACTGCAGTTTTGATGTCAATAATTTGTTAAAATCTGGGTAAAACCAAGATGTCATGATGAATAACATTAATGCTCAAGTTAAATCGTTAAAAATACAGTTTAAAAAATCAGTTTCTTCATGTTGGTGATCTGTAAGAGAAAAATCACACTTAAGAACGAACATACTGTACTGTGCAAGAAGACAAGTCCATTTAAATCATGATCTATCTTTAAACCTATTCCAAGATGTTCACAGAGATTATGACAAAAAGATCCCTTGTTTCCACAATCGTACATGTTGGCCATGTTTATTGAGGCATCACCAGTTTTGGAAAGAAAGCTGGTAACATCAATCCTCTCGGTTCATTTTTGCAACGTGGTGTTCTTTTGGTCAAAGTAAGGTACTGAAGTACCAGAGCGGTTTCACGTTCTCTGAGTTCTCGCTGGAGATTTTGTTGAGTTGTGTAGGTTGTCCTGCGGGTTAGTTAAGGGACCTCAGACTGGTCAGTTGGAGGTATCCGAGTGAACGCTGTTTGCTCCCTCTATAGGAGACGTCACAGAAGATGGAGTGACGGCATCATGCCAGCCACCGTTACCCTAGAAAGAGACACAGAAAAGACCATTTTAGAGGTGTAATTAAAGTCAGAGTGGAAACATTAGCTGCTATTGATTTTTGAGAGTAAGATCAGATAAAGCGCTCTGTTTGTATCCATTTGCCATGGTGAAACAAAACCCAGCTTAAACCAGTCTAACCATGTCCAGGATGGTCTATTCATATGGTTTTAGAAGGACACTTAGGCCCTGTTTACACCTGGTATTAAGATGCGTTAAGAATTCGTCTCTTTTGTCCACTTGTAAACACTTCTGTCCTGATTTATTTGACGGGAGGGTCTATGGGCCGGTAAATGTATGTTTTTCTTTTTTAGATCTTTCTATCTAATGGACGAAAAAACCTCATGCGATTTACATGTGAATGCGTTTCTGCTCTGACAGCTGCAAGACCAGCCGAACGCAGTGAGTGTGTGTTAGAAATCAGGGATGATGAGAGAACATTGAGCTTGGTACGTTTTTCATCTTCAAACCAAACTTGTGTCTTCAGCCGACAAAGTTTGAATCCCGTCTGGCTAGAGTGCTTCTCGTAATGTCGACGCATTAGCTCAGTAGGAGGAGAGTAGACAGTCTTCCGTGGCTGTTTGAAAGCATTCGACCACATGAGCGTTTACACTAGGAAAGCAATCCGGTCGAATGCGTTTTCGACTACCTCTGGAAGTGGTCGAAAGGGTGTTTTTTGCTAGTTTCAGCCCGACGCAGATAGCAAATGCACTCGCACGCATCTGTTTAGTTCAGTTCAGTTCAGTTTTTTTATAGAGCACATTTAAAAACGGCCTCAGGCTGACAAAAGTGCTGTAGGCCTACACATAAAAACATAGCAAATAGTAACTAGAATCACAGATAAAATTGACAAGAAAAAAAACAGTCCAAGACAAAATACTTATGCACTAAAAGCAACAGAAAATAAATACGTTTTAAGACATGACTTGAACTCAGACAGAGAGGAAGTCGATCTGATTTACAGTGGAAGCCTGTTCCACAGTGTGGGGCCTGCCACTTCAAAAGCTCGGTTGCCCCTTGATTTTAACCGTGTTCTAGGTATCTGAAGGAGAAGTTTTATTTCAGATCTAAGACTTGTTGGTGAATATAAATGAAGTAAATCCGACAGATAAGAGGGCGCCAAATCATGTAAAGATTTATATACCAATAATACAATTTTATATTCAATTCTGTAATTTATTGGAAACCAATGGAGGGATCTCAAAAGGGGGGTGGCATGATCAAATTTCCGCTTTCCCTTCAGGAATTTAGCTGCGGCATTTTGAACAACCTGCAGGCGCGATGTCTGGGATTTTGATATACCAAAATAAAGTGAGTTGCAGTAGTCCAGGTGCGCGGTGATAAGAGCATGGATCGCAGTCTCCAACGAGCGCTTGGGAAGATAGGATTTAATTTTTGCCAGGGAGCGAAGATAGAAAAGCTAGATCCAATGACACTACTAATCTGTTTATCAAATTGAAGGGAACTATCTAATATCACACCTAAATTCCGTACTTGGGAAGAGATAGATAAATCTAGAGAACTAAGGTCAAGATCGTGTTTTGGCCTAGTTTCTGAAGGGTAAAAAACAACAACTTCTGTTTTTTCTGTTCGCTCATGGGCGTGGTGGTCTGAAGTAGGAGGAGAGTAGATGGTCTTTTGGGGTTCTTTGAGTTTAAACACATTCGATCACATGAGCACAACTGGCTTTTAAAGGGAATGGGAGATGAGACTCTGATTGGTTTATTGCACGTTACGCCCAAAACACACCCATTAAAGGGTTAGTTCACCCAAAAATGAAAATTCTGTCATTAATGACTTACCCTCATGTTGTTCGACACCCGTAAGACCTCCGTTCATCTTCGGAACACAAATTAAGATATTTTAGTTGAAATCCGATAGCTCAGAAAGTTGAGCCATCGGCCTCAATTGGCACAATGGCACTTTACACTCTCAAGACCCATAAAAGGTACTAAAGACGTCGTTACAAAGTCCATCTCACTACAGTGGTTCTACAATAACTTTATGAATCGGCGAGAATTAGTTTTTGTGCGCAAAGAAACTAAATAACGACTTATATAGTGATGACGATTTCAAAACACGGCATCATGAAGCTTCGAAGCGGTATGAAACAGTGAGTCGATTCATGACTCGGATCGTGTGTCAAACTGCTGAAATCACGTGACTTTGGCAATCCAAACACTGAATCGACTCACTGATTCATAACGCTTCGAAGCTTCATGATGCTGTGTTTTGAAATCGGTCATCACTATATAAGTCGTTATTTAGTTTTTTTTTTGCGCACAACTATTCTCATTGCTTCATAAAGTTATTGTAGGACCACCGTAGTGAGATGGACTTTGTAACGACGTCTTTAGTGCCTTTTATGGGTCTTGAGAGTGTAAAGTGCATTGTGCCAATGGAGGCCTTTCTGAGTCATCGGATTTCAACTAAAATATCTTCATTTGTGTTCCAAAGATGAACGGAGGTCTGACGGGTGTCGAACGACATGAAGGTGAGTAATTAATGACAGAATTTTCATTTTTGGGTGAACTAACCCTTTAAGAGACTAGGTACAACCCTTTTGGACCATGCGCCTGGCACGCAGATCATTTTTCCCATCATTATATTAGTAAAACTGGATTTGGACATGCCCTAAGCACTTAGATCAGGGGTCTCCAAACTCGGTTCTGGAGGGCCACTGTCCTGCAGAGTTTAGTTCCAGCCCCAAATAAACATACCTGAACCAGCTAATCAGTGTCTTACTAGGCCCAAGTAAGACACTGATTAGCTGGTTCAGGTGTTTTAATTGGGGTTGGGGTTATTGGGGTTTAACAGTGGACCGAGTTTGGAGACCCCTGACTTAGATCGTTAAAATAGGGCCCAATTAGTCACTTTTTTAGGACGTAACGCAATATTGTAATTCATTTATTTTTAAAAGTAGCTTTCCCCAACAGTGTTTGTTTGTTTGTTGTCACAGTGAGAAAAAGACTTACTTGTGTAAATAAAAATAAGATACATATTGACTAATTTAATTAATTGATTGATTTCATTTCATTCTTCAGCTATGTATAAACATTCAAGTCAATATGTTATTTTTTGTTATATTTAGTCAGTCTAACTCAACATTTGTTATACGTATCTAGGCTGAAAAGAGTCAACTGCAACACTAGCTAGATTGGGTACTTGGGTACAATTTTAAAATGTTGTTATTTTTATTATTATTGTTGTTGTTGTTATTTACACTGGCAGATTTTTCCCCCACTTATTTCCCACACATTCCACTACTTGTTTATACTATAAAAATCCTGGAGTCATTACTACAAAAATCTGTCAGACAAAATAAATTGGTATTAACAAGCCTTGTATTAACCATTCTCAAATATCCTATGCAGTACTATATACATCTCTCTCATTTCAAGGATTTTTTTATATTTTAACTGTAAAACAAGACTTAAAAAACAATTTGGAAATCGTTGTTTTTGTAATGGGAAGGTTGTGTAAATGTTAAGAGTGTCTATGACATCTCAAGCTATTCGTCCTGCCCTTAACTTCTCTTTGCGATATGGTTATGGATGAAAATTTTCCTCTCGCATTAGTATTAGGCTTTTTTTCCTGGACGTGGCTGCCTCAACAGATAAATGAACCTTTAACGCTGTGACTCCATTATAAAGCGTGTCTTATCAAACCTCATCTGGGAAGATGCTATTCACATCTGTACAAAGCTGCAGGCAATTCCAGTTTCATATTTTATTATAGTGATAAGGAAATGGACTGCAAATTCGCTCAGAGAGAGAGAGAGAGAGAGAGAGAGAGAGAGAGAGTGTGTGGTTCAATAAGAAGGCAGATATATACTGCCAAGAGCCGTGCATGTCGTTGTGTTATTAGATGCATTTTGGAAAATGGAAATGGAACGCATTTGCTTTCTATCCCAGCAAACAGCCCTGTGTGCGGATATTAATATGAATCCATACGTTTATCTTTGCCTTTTCACAGAAGCAGCATCACCTCTCCCTGTCTTAATCTCGCCTGTCGTCTTTGTCGGCTCATGGAGCGACGGTTTGATCATACAACGTCTTTCTGAATGACTCCAGGAGACCTGCTGTGAAGAGATTATTCCTTCCCCACCACATGAGATGGTGTGTGTGTGTGTGTGTGTTGCATATGTGTGTCAGGGATATTCAGACCCTAAAGCACATTTACACTAGAGCTTTAGCTGCAGATTTAAGTCTGTTTGACTTTGGTTTGTTTAGTTAAAAATGTCCAAGCGTCTGCATTTGCCTACTTGCACAGAATGTATTAAATATTTTACTTAAAATAACACACTTACGTTCATGCCATGAGGGCTGTAAAGTGGGTTTCCACGCAGACCATCGCTGTAACCCAACGACTGACCGATGGCGTGACGTATGGAGTCTCCCTGCGGAGAGAGAAGGAGAGGACAGGAGATCATAAATGGTGAGAAATAATGAAGGACTGGCTGTGATATTATTGGTATTCTAGACATGTCATATATATATTCAAATGTTTGAGGTTAGTAGGACATATTAGATTGATTGAAAGTGACTGTAAAGACAGTTCTAAGAATCCTCAAAAGAAAGAAATTCCACAAAGTGAACTGTTTTCAATATTGATAATAATCATAAATGTTTCAGCAGAAAATCATCATATTAGAATGATTTCTGAAGGATCATGTGACACTGAAGACTGGAGTAATAATGCTGAAAATTCAGCTTTGATCACAGGAATAAATTACATTTTAACATATAATCAAATTGTCAAATCAAACAGTTATTTTAAATTGTAATCATATTTTACAATATTACTGTATTTTTTATCAAATGCAGCCATGGTGACCAGAAGATACATTTAAGTAATATTATGTTGTACGTTATTTTCAGGGCTTGACATTAAAAGAACACGCCACTTTTTTTGAAAATAGGCTCATTTTCCAACTCCCCTATAGTTGAACAGTTGAGTTTTACCGTTTTCGAATCCATTCAGCCGATCTCCGGGTCTGGCGGTAGCACTTTTAGCATAGCTTAGCATAGATCATTGAATCTGATTAGACCATTAGCATCTCGCTCAAAAATGACCAAAGACTTTCAATATTTTTCCTGTTTAAAACTTGCCTCTTCTGTAGTTACATCATGTACTAAGACATTGTGTAAAATTTTCTAGGCCGATATGGCCAGGAACTATACTCTCATTCCTGTGTAATAATCAAGGAACTGCCATCCCATGAGTGCAGTGGCGCAATGATATTACACAGCACTGAAAATGGGCTAACATCCGTCAACATAACCAACGTGACAACCTGCTTACACAGGGAACGTGCTAGCTGGGGACTATTTTCAGGCGTTGCGTAATATCATTGCGCATGACATCACATCGGCCTAGAAAATCGCCCTTTTCATTTTCCATCATTCTTAGTACACGATGTAACTACAGAAGAGTCAAGTTTTAAATAGGAAAAATATCCAAAGTCTTTGGTCATTTTCTGAGCGAGATGTTAACGGTCTAATCAGATTCAATGAACTATGCTAAGCTATGCTAAAAGTGCCACCGCCAGACACAGAGATCGGCTGAATGGATTCGAAAATGGTAAAACTCAACTGTTTAACTCTAGGGGAGTTGGAAAAGTGTTCCTTTAACACCCACAAACGTGCGCACACATAAAGCCGCCTCTCAGAACTAAATTGGGTTTGTATTACACACAAAATAACGTTGTCTTGGCGAGTATTCACATAAACACAATCACTTATGTTTTTGAGAAAGGAAACGCATGTGTAACAGTGTAATGGATCTGTGCGCCAGGTCTTAAAGTGACAGCAGCCTAATATACCGGCTGCCAAATTATGAGATAATATTAAAACATCTATATGGCAGTTTTCCCTCATGGTATCGATGTCAATTGTGGCCAGTGAAAATGCAGAGTGGCTAGTAACTTTGGAAAACCACAATGTCTGGTGAGCAAAAAACACCTGGTTATTTTATATACTGTGCTCTTGCACACCTGCTATAGTCTCACACTAATGTCTGCTTTCAGCTGCAGTGTGTGTGATACCTGTGTCTGTCCTGGGCCGGAGACCTGGGCTGGCTGGTATGAACCGTTCAGGCCGGACATGCTCATAAACATGTCTCCTGAACTTGGCAAACTATACGACCCTGAAGAACCTGCAGAGAGACGGAGAGGAGGAGGAAAATGCTCAGTGAATTTTTCTTGTATATAATGTTTGCATGTTAACCCTACTGTTTCATATTACTGTATCACATTTCTAAGACCTGCAAATTATTAACATGATCAAAACTTTGTGAAAAGCCTGTCGCACACAATCTACTTCATGCCTTATGTCATCCGATACATTTTTAGCAAGTAAAAGACCTTTTAGTGTAATTGTAAAAAACGTCCACGTTCAGCTCGTGGTTCACTTTGCTGTGAAATCTTTTCATTTCATTTCATTTTCATTTCAATACTTTATTCATCCCCAAGGGGCAATTAACAAGGCCACGTAGAGTAACACACAGTCACTATCATAAAATAGTCATACAATAGACATATAACACTGTGCACAAGTGCAAATATATTAAAACAAGTCCAAACATATATAAAGGAATAAATACGTTAATATATATGTATATATATGCAATTAAAAAATCACTGCATGGTGAACTTGATGGTGCTTAAAGACGGCTGTAAATTTAAAAGCTGCACCGATTTTGGAACAAAGGTTGCCCTCCTCCTTTGTGTCCTACAGCCCGGACAACAGAATATATTTTATTATCTTAAAGAATATATTTTATTAGGGCCCGAGCACCGATGGTGTGAGGACCCTATTGTAATTGCTCAGCCTGTTATTATTCTTCTCCGAAATGTATCGCATTTTTGAGGGCCTAAACATGCTCGAAAACTCATGAAACTTTGCACACTCGTCAAAAGTGGTTTCAGAAAAGTGCGTGGCAAAATGGCTCGATAGCACCAGCAACAAAATTTCAATTAAGCGCTGTTTGAGCTACTTTTCACGTACAAGTATGACATTCAGTACACACATGTAACAGCCCAATACCTTGAATTTTCTCTTCAACATTTTAGCTTTTTGCCATTTCCAGACGTTGCACTTTGACAAACTCCTCCTAGAGATTTAATCAGATCAACATCATATTTGCACATTCTAATCCAAAGGCCTTAGCGATGTTAAATTGCGAAGATCTTGAGTTTTCCCTGAAGTGTCCGTGGCGGCCTCACAAAGTTCGATGTTTCGCCATAAAACAGGAAGTTGTTGTAACGCATACAATTTCCGATCTGCCCCAAACTTCACGTTTTATTAGAGTCCTGACCTGAAGACATCTACATGCCAATATTCAGTTAATCATAGCGCCACCTGTGGGCAACAGGAAATCTACACTGCGATTAACTCCCAGAAACTCATTTAAATATGCGATGAAGTCCAAAACATGCTAGAAACACATTAAATCAAGCAACACTTGGCTTGTAACTCTTGTAACTCACTTGTAACTCAGGCATACAGTGTACGATATGCCCCAGACTTCACATGTTTGATAATAGTCCTGACCTGAAGACATCTACACGGCAATATTCAGCTATAGTCAAAGTGCCACCTGCTGGCAGAAGGAAGTGTGGCACATTAAAATGACTTTGTGTAACCCCTACTGTTCGAACCGCCCGCTCCAAGCGGGACTCGAACCCGGGTCCGCCGGCATTAGCATCGGACGCTCTAACAAGGAGGCTAAAGGCTGCAACATCTAGTGTCAGTCGCTAGAGCGTCTCTTGAGATCAGAGGAGTGAGGTTCACTCGCACAGCAACTACTAGTTGGCATTTGCTGTATTTCTCCTATATTTACTCACTTTTTCACTATTCGCTGTTTTCCTGAAGCCGGTGGCCCCGGGTGCGAGGGTCCTTTCATCGCTGCTTGCAGCTTTAATTTTGTTATTAAAATTTCTAGATGAACACTTACTGGACTGAAGCAACTTTTTGCATTGTATGGTTTTTAAAGGGGTGATGAATTTAGAAATCAACTTTCCTTTGAGCCTTTGGTATATAAAAGTTCATCGTGATATAAGAATATCCTGCAAGTTTCAGAGCTGAAAACGTCCTTGTTAGTCTAAGAAAAGCTTTTATAGACACCAGGCCCAGAAAACGAGAGATCTCACAATATGTCGACCACTGACGTCATCGAATGCTGAAACGCCGCCTCAAGCCCGCCCACCGACTCGTGGAGCTAAACATGCCGGTTCCAGCTCACGTGCGCAAGATATTGCGCGTTTGTTCGCTTCATTTCACCGCGGAATTGATTGTAAACAAGATATAGGTCGAGACTGGATTTACAGACTGGATATTGAGATTAAAACACAATGTTGCTTCTATGTTGGATCCAACAGGAACGGTGCAACACACTTATGTGAGTAAAACATGTTTTTATATGTGTTAGTATTGTGCATTGTTACAGATCGTTTGAAATCTATTGATTACATACCTTAGCACGCGGTCACAGGCTGGAGAAGGTGTTATTGGTTCATTCGTGATCAGACTCGGACTTGTAACGCCAGTGCTCGCAAAGCCCAAAGTCCCGGGGCTATGTGTTTTTCAGACGGGCTATCACTGGCCTGCCGCAGGCCATTCTTGCGTGCGCGCGTGTGTGTGTGCGGTTCGCGGTTATATTCACTGATGATCGGGCCGACCAAGTAATACAGAAATAACATTCCAGTCAATCGCGGGTGGATGAGAGATGAATCATTGTGTTTGTTTAATAAAGATATTTTTCGAATCTTATCCAATCCTAGCCGTGGGCGTTTACCTCCAAGTCTTCAGTGCGGCACGCCCATCAAAACCGACCGTTTCTTCAGAGAGCCTCAAAACCATAGCCTATTACTTATTCATTATGATGTCTTTGAATGTAAAAACCACGCGAACGACATAAGTTGACCTCAGTATAAAAAATTTTGAAAAGCCAGTTCATGACACCTTTAAAAATACTAAGATTTGATAATAAAACAAAGCATATAAGTACACCTTACTATTGTTGTGAAATATAGAGTGTCAACTATATGGATTTTTGGCGATATAAATATCAACATCTGCACCAAATTGCATGTTTTGAACGACATTGGTGTTTTTTCTATATCCTTGATTATGAGCTCCATACTCTCACTATATCATACTATATGAGCCACAAAAGCCTGATGTATCAAATATGATACTCATAAAAAAAAAACACATTTATTTTTTTTGTCTAAAGTTTCAATAAAGTGTTCCATTTAAAACAGACAAAAGCTTGTCAGGCTTTACAGGGTTAGAATAATTATCCAAATTGATACTTTTTGGGGTAACTGCATAGGCACATACACAAATGAACACAGAGACAGAGGAAGTTCACTGTAACTATCATCACAGGAAGTGTCTTCAAGTCGCCGTACCAGTGAACATGTTGTTTAACAGATTGTTTTTATCTTCTGCTCCGTCCAGCTGAAAGTCTTCATCTTTCATCTGAAAACCTGTAGAGAAATCAGAACAGAATCCATTTAAACTCTTAAATTACATTTTCGAGACCAAATAATTAGACAATCTACTGTATATAGGGGAAAGCGGGGCACAGTTTTTTACGCAAGTGAATGTTTCACAGGGGTTTCTTTTCTATGTAGACATAAACCTTATGTGCTGGCTATGAAAAAGCTATCAAATATTTCTGCTGTTACTGTCTAGGAATACAGTTCATTTAACACTATAGAAGGCCATGTTGTCACAGTGGGCTATTTAAGTAATTTACCTGTTGATGATTGGCAATTAATTTAAGGATACCCCTGATTTGGGCAACAAATGTTTATATTTGAAACCAACATGCAAAACTACAACTAGAGAAAACAAGTCTTTGTGCAAGTAGAGTCAAAACATTAGGGATAACTAGCCCCGGTGGTCTCATCCATAGTGTGTGTGTGTGTGTGTGTGTGTGTGTGTGTGTGTGTGTGTGTGTGTGTGTGTGTGTGTGTGTGTGTGTGTGTGTGTGTGTGTGTGTGTGTGTGTGTGTGTGTGCGTGTGTGTGTGTGTGTGTGTGTGTGTGTGTGTGTGTGTACCAGAGCTGGGCGTTGCGGGCGAGTTGGTCTGGCTGTTCTGCACAGCGGCCGCCACAGCCTGAGTCGCAGTCACTGCGGTCTTCGCTGCGTACAGATTCGCCTCTTCCTGGAACTTACCAATGTTTTTCTTATAGCGAATACGTTTATTACCAAACCAATTAGACACCTGAGATAGAGAGAAAAAGAGGCAAATGGGGATGAATCTATGTTATATTATTTATATAAATATTATAATTTTTTTACCCCAAAATCAGAGAGAAAAAGAGGCAAATGGGGATGAATCTATGTTATATTATATATATAAATATTATATTTTTTTTACCCCAAAATCAAAAGGACAAAAAAAATAAAAGAAATTATACACTACCATTCAAAAGTTTGAGGTTGTTATGATTTTTTTTTAAATGCTTTTGACCAAAAAAGTCTCTTTTGCTCACCACGGCTGCATTTATTTGATCAAAAATACGTTAAAATTTGTGAAATATTATTACAAATTAAAAGAACTGTTTTCTATGTGAATATATTTTAAAATGTAATTTATTTCTGAGATCAAAGCAGAATTTTCAGCATCATTACTCCAGTCTTCAGTGTCACATGATCCTTCAGAAATCATTCTAATGTGATTTGCTGCTCAGTTATTATTGGTGCTTATTAATAATATTTATTAAAAGTACAGTTTTGCTGCTATATTTTACATTTTAAAACATATTCAAGTAGAAAAGTCATTTGAAATGTTTGACTGTTTTTCTGATTAAATAAATGCAGCCTTGAAGAACATAAAAAAACATTAAAGAATCATTTAATTAATCTTTTAATTATTTCAAGCTTTTGACCAGTAGTAGAGAAAGTAGCCTCTTTAAACACCATTAACATTTTTTATTTAAAATTAAACACATTTTCCCCCATAATGAAAAAAAAGCTCACCCAGACACATTCTTGACAGTTTTTATGACATTTACCTATGTCACATTTATAGAATTCATAAAAAACATGTTTTTCATTGCATAGTCCAATGAAATATATGCTGCAAACAAAACAATCACAGGTTCTTCTATAGAAAACATGTTTATATGTGTTTTACAGCGACTGTTATTCTCATGGGGTTGTAAATGGACCAACCTTTTTTTTTTCAAAAGAACATTAATGTTGCAACAAACCCAGACATATTAAACATCCACCCCGAGCAATAGCTCCTTCATAAAAGATCTCCAAACAGGTTTTAAACTGCCAATGGGAGGCGGAATAACTGAAGAGGCGCTATAAAAACGCCTCGCTGATGTCATAATCTCGGGAGCCAATAAAAGACAGCCAGAAGACATGATCCAAGTGCAAAAAGGCATGTAAGTGTTCCAGGTGGTGAGTAAATGTATGCATTGTCTTATGGCCGCACGAACACTTCCGGTGCGGTCTGTAAAGAAGGAGTGCAGCTGCTGCACTGGATGAGTGATGTAGTTTGATGTATCGTTTGTTTCAGCACACAGAGACACGGCTGCCACTGCAACCAACATCGACAGACAACACAGCGGACGGACGGATGCTTTAGTGACATACCTGTGACACAGTGATGGTGCTTCCCTTCCCCTAAGGGCACAAAAAGAAGGGGCTTTTTTTTACAGTTACATCCGTTACACAAACAACACCCGCTCCCATTAAACAGGCTGAATAAAGGATAGACGTTCATCATAATGTGTGCAACAGTCGGCCTCTGGAAGTAAGAATGCCATTCAGAGTGATCATGTTTTAAACTGAGGGTGTTATTCTACGCTGAAAAGAAATTTGGTGTAGGATTTACTTCGAAACTATTTTCGCTCACTCAGAAATTGCTAGTCAATTTTTAGATATAATTACAAAGAAACTGCACGTAACACATTGGTTTAATGTAAAACATACCCTGATAATCTTTATTTACAACTTTGAAAAATCACAGCTGTGTGATTTCTACTAAACAATATTGTTTCTAATTTCAGAATTTCCAGTAAAGAACTACATTACCCACAATCCTGAAGTAATAACCTAAAAACTATTAATAAACATTTATTGATTAAAAATAAAATATAAATATTCGATGTAAAAAAGGATTTTAAGTTGAAGTACTAAAATTACTGAAATAAACTAAAACTGAAATAAAAAAAACTACTGAAAATACACATGCAAAATTACTACGAATTTAACTAAAATTAAAAATAATAATTCAAAATATTAATGGAAATGGAAGCTTGTTTCTGCTACTGAATAAAAAATAAAAAAGGTAATTGCAACTTTTTTTCTCAATTGCAAGTGCACATTCTTCTCTGAATTGCGTGAAATAAACTCACATTTGTATGTTATAGTCAGAATTGTGAGATAAAAAGTCGCAATTATTTTTTTAATTGTTTTATTCCGCGGCGGAAACAAGCTTCCATAAATGGAAACTATAATAGTATATAAATAATCAAAAAATAACAGTTCATTTATGTGTCATTTAGGGGTGGATTTATCTAAAACAAAATTGTGTAAGTAGACTTCATGATTTGGATTTCTATGTGTCCAAAAGTACTGATTACTGATAAGTTCAGTAAACAGAGTGGAATATACAATTCTGCACATATATCTCTATAGTTGACTTTCTTGTTGAAGTTGAAACTAACTAGCTACCTACTTAACGTTAACATGGGGAATTGTCTCATTGGAGCATAACAGTCAGTAGTTGTGTTTTCTGATAAGACGCAACCACCAAATGAATTGATTAAATTGTTGGTCCCACTTTATATGAAGTGTCTTTAACTACTAGTATGTACTAACATTTGATGTGAAGGTGATTTCAACTTTGTAAAAAGTGATCACGTCCTCGTTGAGCTCGTAAATACAACTTGCATGCTGGGAGCACCTACTTGTATGTGACCACTTTCATTGTCAGTTAGGAACCTGGATGTGCTCTTTCTAGCATTTTTCCATCTTGAAATTATATCTAAATTACGACATATGCTCTAAATGACAAATGCTGAACAGTTAGTTCATAGATTATTGTAATGCTCTACTGGGTGGTTGCCCTGCTCGCCTAATAAACAAACTCCAGCTGGTCCAAAACCAGTTCTTACTAGAACCACATTAGCCCGTTTCTGTCAACAATGCACTGGCTCCCTATTAAACATTGCATACATTTTACAATCTTGCTTATTACTTCCAAAGCACTAAATGGTTTAGCTCCCCAGTACTTGAGCGAGCTCGTAACACATTATACTCCATCACATACTCCAAGCACTGCTACAAGCTAAAGATAGAGGGTCACTTTTCCAACTCTGACCCTCGACGCATGTGGCAGGGCATTCAGGCTATCAGTGACTACAAACCCACCCACTCCACCCCCGCAGCCACTGATGTCAACTTCCTGAACGAGCTAAATTACTTTTATGCTCGTTTTGAAAGAGACAACAGAGAAACTGCCACCAAGCTCAAACCCTCAGCTGACCCCCCACCAATCACGCTCTCCTCCACAGATGTCTGCAAGGCACTGAGCCGGATCAGCGCGCACAAGGCTGCTGGACCAGACAACATCCCTGGACGTGTGCTCAGGGCATGTGCGGAGCAGCTCGCTGGGGTTTTTACAGACATTTTCAACCTGTCTCTCGCCCAAGCAGCTGTACCATCATGCTTTAAACGCACTTCCATTGTGCCAGTGCCGAAACACTCCAGCCCGAGGTGCCCTAATGACTACCGCCCTGTAGCACTCACACCCATCATTATGAAGTGCTTTGAGCGGCTGGTCCTGGAACACCTAAAAGACTCTCTACCATCCACATTGGACTCACACCAGTTTGCCTACCGCAGCAATAGGAGCACAGAGGATGCCGTTTCCATGGCACTGCACTCTGTGCTCACCCATCTGGACCATAAGAACACGTATGCACGCATGCTGTTTGTTGACTTCAGCTCCGCATTCAACACTGTCATCCCATCCAAGTTAATAGCCAAACTTGGAGACCTGGGCATCAACACTTCAATGTGTAACTGGATTTTGGACTTCCTAACTGACAGACCCCAGAATGTTCGTTCAGGATTCACCTGCTCCACATCCATCACTCTTAACACTGGTGTACCACAGGGCTGTGTGCTAAGTCCGTTTCTCTACTCCCTCTTCACCGCCGACTGCAAGCCTGTGTATGGATCTAATTCTATCGTCAAGTTTGCGGACGACACTACGGTGATCGGGCTCATCAGCAACAACGATGAGACTGCCTACAGGGAGGAGATCCAGCACCTGGCCACATGGTGCGCTGATAATAACCTGCTCCTCAACACCACCAAAACGAAGGAGCTCATCGTGGACTTCAGGAAGGAGTCAAGAGGCACACACGACACCATCCACATCAATGGAATGGCTGTTGAGCGTGTCTCCAGTTTCAAGTTCCTGGGGATCCACATCTCGGCGGACATGTCGTGGACGACCAACACCTCCAGCCTGGTCAAGAAGGCTCACCAGCGCCTCTTCTTCCTGAGGACACTGAGGAAGAATCAGCTCTCCTCGGCTATCCTGGTGAACTTCTATCGCTGCGCAATAGAAAGCATCCTGACCAACTGTGTGGCAGTGTGGTATGGGAGCTGCTCTGTTGCGGAGCGCAAGGCACTGCAGCGGGTGGTGAAAACTGCCCAGCGCATCACAGGGACTCCACTACCTGCCATCGAGCACATCCAGAGGAAACGCTGTCTGCATCGAGCTCGCAGCATCCTCAAGGACTCCTCTCACCCAGCCCACAGACTGTTTTCTCTCCTGCCCTCCGGCAGGCGTTTCAGGATCCACCGGACCAGGACCAGCAGACTAAAGAACAGTTTTTTCCCCAGAGCTGTCTCTTTATTGAACTCAAACCCCCGTTGATCCACTTCCCTCATAAACTGCTAACTCTCCTACCTCACATCTTCCTTCACTTTGTTATTTGCACTACCGACTGTTTATCACAGTAACAACTGTTTACATATGCATCTTGCACTGCCATATCTTAACTGGATTATGCTCATTTGCACTGCCGACTGTATTTATAGTACCAATGTTTACATTTGCATTTTTGCACTGTACTTCTAAATGTAATATGCAACCACTTTCCACTGCACTTTACACTTTTTTTTTTTTCCGGATAGCTCTGTCCATAATTTATTGCACTACCCTAATCCACTGCTATTCCTCATATTAGCCTAACATATTATTGTATACCTCTATCTGTAAAATTCTGTTTATAGTAATAGCCATCTGTATATTGTATTCATAGTACATATTCACCTGTAAATTCTGTTTATAGTAATAGCCATCTGTATATTTATTCACTGTACATATTCACCTGTAAATTCAGTTCTGTTTATAGTAATAACGTCTCTCTATTTATACATATTTATACATATTCAGTACATATCCATGTCCTGCACTTACGCATCCATTGTATATCCTGCACTTGCTGCTATTGCACTTCTGGTTAGACCTAAACTGCATTTCGTTGCCTTGTACTTGTACTTGTGTAATGACAATAAAGTTGAATCTAATCTAATCTAATCACATCTACTGCGATCTTCAGGCCAGTTGATAACACCGAGAATATAGAAATCAACTGCAGGTGGTCGATCCCTTTCCTATTTAGCACCCAAACTCTGGAACAGTCTTCCTAGCATTGTTCGGGAAGCAGACACACTCTGTCAGTTTAAATCTAGACTGAAAACACATCTCTTTAACCTGGCATAGTCATATGCAGTGTTGGGGAAAGTTACTTTGAAAAGTAATGCATTACAATATTGCGTTACTCCCTTAAAAAGTAACTAATTGAGTTACTTAGTTACTTTTTAAGAAAAGTAATGCGTTACATTACTTTTTCTGGGCTGGGCTTGTTTTTGTTTTTGTTTTTGTTTTTTTTTATAAAAAAAAAAGTAATATTTTTGTGCAACGGTAAAGACCTCTTCATACCAAAATTGAAATAATAAGCCCCAGGCTGAGGTAAAAATGCAAATTCACGCATGAACAGTAGAGGGCGCAGCTCTGCTGCCATTCTGGATAATGCTAGAATAGGATGCAGTAGGAAAAAGTTTTACCAGTAAAAACAAAAAATCTAGTAATTTTCATCATCAAAGGACAGTAGCAAGACATTGGTAAATTAAATATAAAGGTAGATTAAATGCATAAAAATAGTTGTTTTATTTAACATTTAATTATTCGAGGCTTGCATAGTATTCTGATTTTGCATTTGACTGATTTTATTCATTTTGAGGAGTACTGAATCTTTATTGTGCAAGTGAGATAAATAAATGCTCACATTTAGTCTAGAACTACGATAACCATCATGTTCACACACACACCTCTGCACTCAACATGGGGGCAGGAGAGCCGGCAGTCAAATTAATTTTTAAATTTTTTGAAAAAGTAACTCAGATATTTTGTTGTAAATTTGAAAAGTAATGCGTTACTTTACTAGTTACTAGGAAAAAGTAATATTATTAATTATTATTAGTAATTAATATTATTATTAGTAATATTATTTACTCAAGTTACTTGTAATGCGTTACCCCCAACACTGGTCATATGACTATCACATTTCTATGATTCATATCCGTTAAAGGATTGTTAGGCTGCATAAATTAGGTCAGCCGGAACCAGGAACACTTCCTGTAACACCCGATGTACTCGTTTACATCGTAAGAAGAAAGGCATCTTTGGTAATGTTAGTCTCTCTGTTTATCCCAAGGTTACTGTAGTCAGCCGGATCCGAGCCGCATCCAGATCAGATGGTGGACCTGGGCCTAGACACAACCACAACGCTTCCCTGATGTGTCAGCAGAGATCCTGTCATTTAGACTCTCCCCTGTGAAGGCCAATGCCATCCAGTGGCACTGATCCTCAACAAGCCCGTCCCCGGGTGATGACTCTTAGCTTCAACCAGATGGAACCGGACAAATATTCTGAATGTTCCGATCCAATCTGATTTCTGACCTGAAATGTTTGTCTGAATCATCATCATCATACACTGTTCGTTCATTGGCCAGAGGAGACTGAGCAACTGAGCTTTGTTTCTCCCAAGGTTTTTTTTCTCCATTCTGTCACTGATGGAGTTTTGGTTCCTTGCCGCCACCGCCGCCTTAGCCTGGATGCCAGCCGAACTTAGCCCCGCCCACAACATTTTTACTCGGGCAGTTCGGTCTGGACTTTCTCCGTAGAGAAGTAATTATGCCTGAACAGAAACTGTTCAGACCAATGAAATTGTCAGGACGGGCTTTAGACGATGATGGACAGATGATCAACATTAACGTAATCATCCACGTCATCAAAGGCACTTGGGTTGAGTTTGTTCTAATCCTAAACGGAGAACTTGTTCGTATATGCATTCACCTTCACTATTTCTCTCAGAAATGATGATCGTGTAGGGAAGTACTCGTGTATCCTTAAATTCTTTTTTTTACATCACCGGCAAAGCTCGTCTTTTTCTTCTAACGTTACTTATTCCAGCGTGCGTGCAGACAGGGTTGCCAAGTTTTTACAACAAAACCCGCACAATTGCTAACGTTCCTCAAAACTAGCCAAAAACAAGCCCAATAGCTTTCCAGGGGGGGGTTCTCCGGGAAAAAAAGGCATTTGGGGGGTAAAATATGTGTTATTTTGGCAGGGCTGGCAGCTAAAATTTGCATTCCTGGGTTTGTATATCACATAATTGGGGTCGCTTCAACCCGCGGACTTGGCAACACAGTGCAGTTGAGTTCTGTTGACATTTGACAACTAACGTTATGCGTCGCTCCGTTGCTCTGATTGGTTGTAGGTCTATCCAATTGAGGTCTTTCCTGGTTCGGTTGAAACACGCCCCATAATCACAGCCCAACGGAGCAGATCAGACTCATATTCTGACTAGAATTGAGTATGACGACGTCAGGCTACCGTCGCCTCTGTCGCCTTTGGCTTTTGGCTTGCTGAGTTGGGGACACTAAATATTCAGCTATATTACTGATCCACCTGCATTGACACTATATGATAATTGAACTGAGCTGGAAAATGACATCACTGTTTTCTCCAGAGCGAAACAAATTTTTGTTGCCATCACTGTAAAGCTTTGAAACAATCTGTATTGTAAAATGCACTATATAAATAAAGGTGACTTGACTAGTAGGTAAAGACACCTAATATAAACTGGGACCAAATCGTTTGCAATTCTTTATGGTTTAAGTAACTCACAACAGTACATTTACCAAATTTTCGGAAGTTTTTATAATAAAAAAACGACTTGCCTATCTTAATTCGAGCAGCCGAGTCTGTAGCCATTTTCACAAAACATCTTAAGACACATCTTTTCCAGCAGCCCCTGACCAATAAAGACTAGCACTTAACTATTCCATTCATTTTTCTGTTTGTTTGTTTATTTAATTAAAAATTAAAACTATGTACAATGTGTATTCCGCTAGATTAACTGAGACTTGTTACAGCACTTACATGCTGTTGCCCCTTGTTTGTTTAATTGCCTCTATTGCTCTCCTCATTTGTAAGTCGCTTTGGATAAAAGCGTCTGCTAAATGATCAAATTATTATAAATGTAAATGTAAGAAAGCAATGGGAAAAATACTTCCAGGATCCGTGCTGCAGAAACCTGTGTGTTGCGCTCTAAATCACTTCACGCTCATTTCCAGATGTTAGCTTTGCTGTGCTTCTTCACATGTATTTTGAGCCAAATTCTCTGCACCTTCACAGTGTCACAGACCACCTCTAACAAATTTGTTAGTGATTTTGCTCAGATTGTGAATAAAATCTCCTCTTGTTTCACAGCTGAAGGCTCGTGTGCGCAGTATCGTCCGAGAACTGGACACTCACCTGTGACACTGTGATGGCACACTTCTTCGCCAGCTCCTCTTTGGCCTCCTCGCTGGGATACGGGTTACTGAGGTGAGAGTAGAAATACTCGTTCAAAATCTCTGTCGCCTGCTTGCTAAAGTTGCGCCTTTTCCTCCTGGAGAAGTATAAAACAGAAAAAAGAAATCATTGGTGTTGTTAGATCCTGAACCATTTCAATATCTTTACATACTTAAGGTTATTAAAGTGTGATTTTCACTAGCAACACCACCGAATCGCATACATAATCATTGTTTTCAAAGGTTTAGCTGGTTAGCATGGTGTAATGACACCCTGCTGGTAGATGCTGTAACTACACCCAAATACATAAAGTACTGTATTATTGAATGTAGGTTATTTTATCAGGACCCTGGGCCGATTCTCACCACTATTCACGGGCCGGGCCCTTGATCAAGCATTTGTGTTTTCTTAATCATTACTTTATTAGCCTAATTAGGTGGGCAGAAAGCTGTGCCATAGTCAGAAATAATATATATATTTTTAGCAAAGTAAAAAACTAATACTACAACAAAATTGCACAAGTCGATCAGGATTAGTCAAAAAATGCGTGTTAAACTCACAGCACACGCAGTGATGAAGCGCGCAGAACCGCTCTGAGACGCCAGTCATGAGCTGCTCACGTGAACTTTTAATGTTAAGCTTTGCTTAACTATTTCTTTTCATTTCGAATTGTTTCGTTTAAAGGTAGACATTTCAAGCTTTCTATACACACATTTCTCATATCTGTGAGGCAAGTAGCCTGCTGAGTTTTGCTTTATTTATGAGAAGCGCTCCAGTTCATGTTTAATGAAAGTGATCGCTCCAGCACCTCCATATCACGATTGTTGTCTGCTATAGACTATTTGCTTCTTATTTATTAAACCCAGGCAATTGGCAGATGAAACATCGATTAAAATTAAGATACAATTTATACAAAATGAAATGCACTTTAAAGAAAGGCTTTCTACAAAACAAAACTTAATGAAGTGGTCAAAATCATTTCTGACCCACTCGCATCTTTGCACTTTTCATAATCAGATGAAATTTTAAAATAACATTATAATATTTAAACTAGGGCTGTCAAAAGATTAATCGCGATTAATCGCATCCAAAATAAAAGTTTGTGTTTACATAATATATGTGTGTGAACTCTGTTAATTATTATTCATATATAAATACACACACAAGCATGTATATATTTAAGAAAAAAATATTATTTTTATATATAAAACATTTATATTTATATATATTATAGATTATATAAATGTATATACAGTATATACATGCAAATATTTCTTAAATATATACATGAATGTGTGTGTATTTATATATAAATAATAATTAACAGAGTACACACACATATATTATGTAAACACAAACTTTTATTTTGGATGCGATTAATCGCGATTAGTCTTTTGACAGCCCTAATTTAAACATAAATATGAAACAAAATACATTGTTTAATGGCTACAACAAGTATAGTATGCTACAGTACTGATAAATATCATGTCTGAGCAGGATTTGAGCGAACGTCATTTTACCGGTGAGCGGTTCATGAATGGAGCGCTGAAATAGAGCGGATTATTGAGCTGAGCGTCACAGCGGTCCGCTTCGCTCAGTACAGGCTCGTTCTCGTCAAAACGTCCACGTATTAAACAATGGTCGGGTTTAAACAGGCTCATGATTACAGTTAATGTGTCTGGCCGGGCCGGGCTCGGACACAACGGGCTTGGGTAGAGTCGGGCTTGATTTTTTTAACCCCATCTAAGCTCTACCCTGTAAAGCCTGACATATGAAATAATAGTCTGAAAAATCTCATTTTTTTAAATGGAAAATCTAAAAAAACAAGTTGCATATGTATTTTTGGTATGTGCACTTATACAGTGTACTTACCTAAGAACGTACTGGCGTAAAATAAGGGACTACATGGGTTAAGTTTAGGTTTAGGAGTAGGTTTAGGGTTAGTACCCAGGTATTGTAATTACTATAATAGTATGTACATGGGGAACAGGACTGTAAAATAAAGTGCTATCGTGTTTTTTTTGTTGAGTATCATATTTGATACATCATTTTATGGCTCATATGATATAGTGAGAACATAGATTTCATACTTGAGGAGCAAAACTTAGTAAACATATTAATTTGGTGCAGTTGCTGATATTTAAATGGACAAAAGTAAGATGAAATTCTGATGCCTGTAAAGTAAATCAATGAGATCTTTATTACATTAAAGCAGATACTTGCATAAATTCCATTTAAATATCGGTCGTCACTCTTTATCTGACAATAATATGTTTTATAAGATGGTTTATATATGTTTTAAATGCTTAGTTTTATTATCAAAGCATAGTATTTTTTAAACATATGATGCCATGCACTGATGATTGAGAGATGAACAAATAAACAAAGTTTCACAAAGTTTTGATCTTGACTTAGCAATTTGCGTATGAAATGTGATACAGTAGGCTTTACAGGGTTAAATAAATAAATGGCGCTAGATTACTTCTGCCCTTAGCAGCCACTCTCTCACTCTCTTTATGAGGTCATCACTGAGCCCACCAATCGCTGTCTGCTTCATTTGCATTCATTTGAATAATTCGAATGAATCATTTGAATAATTCTCTGATGAGCAGACTTATGCATAATTTACTCTTAGCTTTAAGTAACTCGTGCCCTTGCAAGCCAACCGGAACTAATTGGCAAATTTCCTGTGCCCACCCAGCTTAATCTTCTGGCAGTTTAAGCTCAGTTCTCCAGAGGATTCACAAGACCTTAAAATATTACCACATCACCCACTCATTCACACATGCCACGCTTTCAGCACATCGAGTACAATGAGAAACATACCCACACTAGCAAAAACACCTACATGTGCAAAAACACAGACACACCACCAATAATCATTTTTCTTTATTAAAGCAAATGCTTTATTTTCCAAAGTAAGTTACAGTGCATTATTAGTAGGACAGTTTCTCTGGGGCAAATTGAAAATGAGTTGGCCCACCCTTTCCAGCTATAATAGCTTCAAATCTTCTGGGAAGGCTTTCCACAAGGTTTAGGAGTGTGTTTATGGGAATTTTAGACCATTCTTCTAGAAGCGCATTTGTGAGGTCAGGCACTGATGTTGGACGAGAAGGCCTGGCTCTCAATCTCCACTCTAATTCATCCCAAAGCTGTTCTATCAGGTTGAGGTCAGGACTCTGTGCAGGACAGTCAAGTTCCTCCACACCAAACTCGCTCATCCATGTCTTTATGGGCCGACGCTTTGTGCACTGGTCAGTCATGTTGGAACAGGAAGGGGCCGTCCCAAAACTGTTCCCACAAAGGTGGGAGCATGAAATTGTCCAAAAGGTCTTGGTATGGTGAAGCACTAAGAGTTCCTTTTACTGGAACTAAGGGGCCAAGCCCAACCCCTGAAAAACAACCCCCACACCATAATCCCCCCTCCACCAAACTTTACACTTGGCACAATGCAGTCAGGCAAGTCCCGTTCTCCTGGCAACCGCCAAACCCAGACTCATCCATCCGATTGCCAGACAAAGAAGCGTGTTCTAGAGTCCAGTGGCGGCACGCTTTACCCCACTGCATCCGGCGCTTTGCATTGCACTTGATGTAAGGCTTGGATGAGCTGCTCGGCCATGGAAACCCATTCCATGAAGCTCTACACACTGTTCTTGAGCTAATCTGAAGGCCACACGAAGTTTGGAGGTCTGTAGCTGTTGACTCTGCAGAAAGTTGGCGACTTGCACTGTGACCCTCAGCATGCGCTGACCCCGCTCTGTGATTTTACATGGCCTACCACTTCATGGCTGAGTTGCTGTTGTTCCCGATTCCTTCCACTTTGTTATAATCCCACTAACAGTTGAGCATGGAATATTTAGTAGTGAGGAAATTTCACGAATGGACTTATTGCACAGGTGGCAACCTAACACTGTACCACGCTTGAGTTCACTGAGCTCCTGAGAGCGACCCATTCTTCCACAAAAGTTTGTAGAAGCGTCGGCCGTGGAAGTGATTGGAACACCTGAATTCAATGATTTGGAGGGTGTCCCAATACTTTTGGCAATATAGAGTATGTGTATGTGTCACTAGTTTTAATGCTTTTGCGTTCCCTCGCAATTATATAGATTAGATTAGACTAGATCTTTACTGTCAATGTACAACATACAACGAAATTATGGACTTGCCAACATATACATTTAAAGGGGGGGGTGAAACACAAATTTTCAGTCAATCTCATGTCAGTCTTGAGTACCTATAGAGTAGTATTGCATCTTTCATATCTCCGAAAAGTCTTTAGTTTTATTATATTTATAAAAGAAAGATATGCTGTACCAAGTCTTTCCGAAAAAAGCTGAGCGGCTGGAGGCGTATCATGTGGGCGGAGCTAAAGAATGACGAGCGCGCGCAGCTATTGCGTTGAGCTATGCATGTTTACATAGAAAAACAATGGAATCGATAGCTAACAACACAAAGACATTTGAAGCAGTTTTACTCACCGCCTGCTTCCAACGCACAACCGTGAACCTTAATCGCTGGGATTGCTCCATCTTTCAGCATTAGGCGAGCTACATATCCAGAGTTGAACTGGGGCTTGTTTATAAACCATCGTCGCCGAAATTCAGGGAACAAACAAACACTTGCACAACTCCTGCTCCGGAAAAACAAACTCCATCCACTGTCCCATTAACGCTGGGTTCTTTGGGAAGCTGTGCAGGGTTGTCTTGCTTTGGTGACATTGTTGATTCCGTGAAGTCCGGTGAATGCAGCGCAGATGGCTTGCTCTTTCGATTTAGTCGCACGCGCGCCCTTCCGGGAGAAGAGCCCGTACGGCCCGTACAAGGACATTCCGCCCCCTCTCTCATATACCCATACTCGAAAAAAACGTTCCGAAACTTATGAGAAACCGGAAGGAGTATTTTTGGCACAGAAATAATCCATCAAACGTTCAACTTTTTTTTTTTAAACTTTGTCCATGTTTAGGATGGGAATCCAAGTCTTTAACCGTGTAAAAAGCTCAGTATGCATGAAACAGCATTTCACCCCCCCTTTAAAGCAGCACTAGGTAACTTTTCAACCTTTATAATATATTTTCAAGACTCTTGTGATGATACATCGACTTACAATAGGTTGAATGACACGTCTGCCATAGCCTGACGGGGTCTGTATCGTTTTTAATCGTACTTTTAAACTTCGGGTTTCGGGTAGTAACCCGAGAACAAAAAGAACTACAAAATTCGACCGCTTTACGGCATATACGTCACTTCCACCACCACTTCCTTAAATTCGGACGTGCGAGCCCAACTATCATTTGTTTGCCGAATGTTATAGTCATGGCCGAAGCAGCACAGAAAAATAAGAAAGCAAAGGTTTTGTCGGAGGAAAGCAAAAAGAGGAAAGGAGAAAGTGATGGGATTAAAGGCAGGACGAGGATCAACATTGGGCAGCGTTTGCTCGTTGGCGTGAGCTGAAGGAGGAGGGGCTACATTCTTGCAAGTAAATACGTAAGACGTACAAAATCATATTTTAGGATACCTAATATGTCTGTGATATTGGTTAAGGGTAGCTTGATATTATAATATTGACGATGTATGGTTATTTCCTACCACTCAAACATTGAATTGAAGTATCATATAGATTCTGTAAAACGGGAACCAATAGACTAGGCTACTATAATGACGCTGGCTTGTAAACGTGAGTATCGCGATCATTTGGCATTTGAAAAAAAATAACATCCATGAAATTATATTCATATGACATGCTGAAACATGTGCCACTGTACCTGGGATGAAGACATTTCACACGCGACGCAAGCAGAACACCTGCATGTGAACTCCTGCAGTGTTCAGGGGTTTATCATGGTTGTCATGTCAATAAATGCACGTGCGATGCATCCACTGATGTAGGATGACAGAGTTTACGACAGTAGTAGAGGACAATACTGTTTCCCAACTGTAGGGGGACCCCAAGAGCAAAACCTACCTAGTGCTGCTTTAAAGAATAATTAAGGGCATATTATAAACGAAGGCCATACTGCATGTAAATTAAATAAAGTGCTCATAATGTTGGGTCATTATATTGCATATAATCTGCGGGCATCAGGGAGCTGCTATCAATATGCGTGGTTTTTAATGCACACTCACTTTTTACTTTCAAATTCGCGATCACGTGTACTCTGTGTATGGGAGAGGCGGAACTGATCGCACAATTTACAATATAAGATATTCGTCAATGATGCTCAGGATCCTCCAACATCAGTCATCTCTCTTCACGTGATACATGAAATCTGATTTACTGTAAAGTACAGCAACCATGTCCCTTTAGGGGCTCCATAGAATGTGTTATTCATTTTCCATGCCTTTCTACACAACCTTTTTATGTAAATGAGGCGTATTATAGATTGCAAACACATACAGCATGCTGGAAAAAGTGCATACATTAAATGTTACGCAAGTTGTTTTGGATAAAAGCATTTCCCAAATGCATGAAAGTCAATGTGCATAAGTCCTGAGTTTCTGACCTGGCGTCGAGGAAGCGGGACCTGAGGATCATGACGGCCTCACAGGTGCTCTGCTTGAGCTGCATCTGGATGGAGCTGAACTTGCGGTGGATGATGTTCACCATGCGCTCGATCTCTTTGGGCGAGACGGGTCGTGTGCGAGACTGCTCCCTCAACAGGTTCATCACATGGGTCGTGAACTCGTTGCACGCCTGTGAACCAAATCAAACCAAATGTGAATCAAATTACTTGTAACTGATAGTGAATGCAAAATCGTTTTCAGGGTTATTATGGTTAACTATTAAAACATTTCTGATTGTTTATTGAAATAAAGCTGAAATAAAATAGATGATTAAATATTAGATACGCATCGAGTTGAAGCAGTAAAATTAGTATCTGGAAAATAAACCAAACAAAAAAATTTACACTAATAATACAAATAAAAAATATAAATGAAAAGTTGTGAACCAAAACCAATCAAATTACTCATAACCAAAAAATACACCAAACTGGTAAGACGTACAATAAGGTTTATACAGTAGTGAACTAAATTAGTTAAAATGAACTATAATGGGCAATATTTCAACAGCACATATTAATCTTAGTTAATGTCAATCTCAGCATTTACAAATACATTTTTAAAATCAATGGTTTTATCTGTTAACATTAGTTAATGCACTGTGAACCAACATGGATGTGAATATTTTTATTAACTAACATTAACAAAGGTTACTAAATGCTGTAAAAATATATTTCTTATATATTTAATATATATAAGTTAACTAATGCATTTACTACTGAGACCTTATTCTAAATTGTTACCATAAAATGAATAATATAAATTAAAATACATCAAACATTTTACTAAAACTGACATAAAAATAAAATTCATTAAAAACATTAATATATAAAAAAATCCCTTTAAATTTAACACTGAAAAAAATTATATATTAAAAAATCCCTTTAAATTGAACACTAAAAATATAAAAATAAAAGCTCACAAAAATGTATTACAAATATAATAGCATATAAAATAACACTATTCATTATGTGTGTGGTCATGTGAATGTTTTCATTGCATGAGAAAAAAAACTTGGCGTTTTTCCCTAGAATGATAGTAGTTTATCTGTGTACTGTAATTTTTCCAGTAACAAGCAGCTATATGATGTCATGTTTCTGATATAGCTGTATATTCCTGTATTTATGTACAGGCTGAATTCGGGCGTGATGTTGCAGACCTGCTCGTATTTCTCCAGCTCGGTGTGGTAGATCTGTCTAATCTGGGTGAGTTTTGCTCTGTAGTCCGAGTGCTCGATGGAGTTGTCAGCTCCGACTCCCACCGCCGCTGTTGCCGCAGCAACCGCTGCTGCCCCGCCCCCTTTCTCTGGTCCAGACACGCCCTCTGCCAGCAGCATGTTATCCAGGCGCATGAGCTGAGGGTCAGGAGGGTCTTCATCCTGACTGCCACGGATACTGAGACCTGTCCCAAAACATGCCATTTAAATATTAATATGCAATCATTTTAAAATGATCTTTGGTTCTTTTCACATGCATCTTCTCTCCTAAAAATAAAGGTTCATATATATATATATATATATATATATATATATATATATATATATATATATATATACATATATATATATATATATATATATATACAGCTCTAGAAAAAAATTAAGAGACCACTTAACGTACACACACACACATACATATATATACAAAAGTGATTGATATATGACTGTATGACTAATGTAATTTTTAAATCATATATAGAATATTTATATAGATTAGGGCTGCGTGCACAATATATCGAAATTATCGAACGCACACACACACACACACATACATATATATACAAAAGTGATTGAAATATGACTGTATGACTAATGTAATTTTTAAATCATATATAGAATATTTATATAGATTAGGGCTGCGTGCACAATATATCGAAATTATCGAACGCACACACACACACACACATACATATATATACAAAAGTGATTGAAATATGACTGTATGACTAATGTAATTTTTAAATCATATATAGAATATTTATATAGATTAGGGCTGCGTGCACAATATATCGAAATTATCGAAATATCGCAAATGTACATATCGCAACGGCACGCAATATCTGAATGATTTTAATAGGCTACTTCAACATTGTGAAAAGTGTACGTTTTAGGTCGACGCATATAGCAGAGAATAGACTGAGCACATGACTGTTACTTATGTGACTTGCTTGACGTTAAAATGAGTTATTAAACGCAATAACTTGCAAAAACAACTCCTTGCAGTCTCGTGCTATCTGACACACACACACACACCGAAACGTGCGCACAAGCCGTTCTTTTTTTTCGTGTCGTGTTACACACTCAAACTGTCAAATACACACAGTTATGTCAAAATGGCTGTCTTGATCAAATCAAATCAAAATCAAATCAAATCACTTTATTGTCACACAACCATATACACAAGTGCAACAGTAGGTGAAATTCTTAGGTGCAGTTCCAAGCAACATAGCAGTCATGACATGACCTGAGACGTACGACATTTAAAGCAACATCAGATTACACATCTGATGCGCACACTATACACTACAATAACCAATAAATAATTTACACGATGAGTGTAATTTACATGAGTATTCATGTAAACACAGTCGCTTATGCTTTAAATGCTTTACATTTAGATTTTACACACTTAATAACACTTAACTTTTTCGAATATCGCATTATTTAACAAGGATATCGCATTTTTCTTCAATATCGCACAGCCCTAATATAGATCTTTATATAGATAAAGATTCTAAATTCCTTCTTTCTGGTTTGGAACAACACGAGGGTGAGTAAATTATTATTTGATTCCGTTTAACCACATAAAAATACAGAGATGAGATGAGCAGTGTAACCTTAGCCGTAAAAAAACATTCAGACATGCAAAGACAATTTCTTCAACACCTGGGCCACCCAGAGAAGGTTTCAGATAGCCAGTTATTTCCTCTTATCACTCCACAATGACTAACTGAGTAGACAGGACCACCACAGAACTGCACCCCCCTCACGTCCCCAGCCATTAATGCCCGGCGCAGGATTAGTCTGCTATGACACGCTGTTTATCAGAGGTCACGTCAGCGAGCGAGGTGTGTTTGTGCCAGCGCCGACTACAAGAGAATGATTGACAGTGGCAGGTCTCTTCACTGAGGTGGGTGGAATAAAAGCGCTGTGAGCCGTTAAGATGTGCTCCAGCGGCCACCGGCAGCGATCAACTCTAACGTGGCTTCCTTTAATTCCACACCAAAGACTTTTTTGGCACTTCACATTTGATTCTGAGTTTGCAGGCATTGGAGTGGATGCTCACGTGAGCGTGGGAGAAACAAAAAAATTTTTGCTGATACATATCATCTTTTTTTATGTTTTTGTCATTCAGCTTCCTAACTCTGCTGAGTTAGAATATATATATTCACAGGGCTTGAGATTAACACCCGGCGAATCCGCAATCACTTCTAGCCACTTTGGCGGGATGAATTTTATATATACGTTTTTCAAGTCTTTAAAGGTCCCATGGCATGAAATTTTCATTTTATGAGGTTTTTCAACATTAATATGAGTTCCCCTAGCCTGAATATTGTCCCCAAGTGGATAGAAATGTTGATCGGTGTAAACCTGAGTTCTGGCTGTCTTTCTCTGCCTTTGAGAAAATGACAGGCCAGACGAGCCAATCCTGAAGTCTCCTGGTTTGACGTCCAAGCAGGAACGGTTACCTCCCTTTCCTCCGCCCAGAGCATCTGGCTCGCCCATGCAAGCGCTATATTTGTCCTCGAGAGATCATGGCTTGTGAACGAGTGATTGCTGGCAGTTTCTCAGTGTTTGGATGTACAAATGAAAACAGAAGTCTTTTTTCAGTTCCTTCTGATCTGTGATCAGTGATTTCTTATGTGTAAGTTAGCTAATTATTTATTATTCGTGCACACAATGCGGCTTCTCTCTCTCCAGACAGAACGGTGTTTTCGTGTTTTCTATCTTGTGAGTCAGTGTTTTTGTACGTCCTCGTCGTGTCTATCGGTTCTAAAATGTGCATACAGTCGTTTCTGCTCAACATCGGCCTCACACACGCCGAAGCTCGGGCTGCACTGGCCGTTGGCCTTCAACATCCCCGACCCCCAGTACTGCATCTGGCCCACAGCGGAGGCACCAAACGCGGCGTGAGATTAAGCAGAAGGGGGGTAAGCGTGAGCATATCCGGGCTAGCCAGCTTTCCCCACAATAAACTGGATTACATTCGATTACTGCTGTTGTGTCTTTGTTTGCGCTGTGTACTCAACGCGCGTCACTGACGCTTTTATTTTATTTAAAAAATAATGCTATTATCAACACTTACTTTTAACTCGTTCATCTCGACAGCTGTAATGGTACATTGCATGTGTTACAAAGTTGGTAATAATGATGAAGACGGACTCGGCGTGACTGGGACTCGTGTTTATTCAGAACTCTCAGATACAAACACAATAAACTTGCGCTGACAGACAGCGCTCTCATAACTCAGTAGTTACTATAAATAACTTTGTTAGCAATCGCTCATCTCCGTCTCTGGTACGTTAGTGATGTCCGGTTCGCGAACGATCTTTCTTTTGAACCAGTTCTTTTTAGTGAACCGAGTCAGTTCACCAAATCGGACTGAATCGTTTTAAACGGTTCACGTCTCCAGTCAGCGCTGATCCATAATTTACTAAAGTTACTAACTTTCTGACATGAGTGACAGTCCCTCCGACTAGAAATAGACTAATAACCTGAAGTATATGCTGTAACTACAACAGTTCAGACATGCTGAGAACTGATGTGAAGTGCCTGCTCGTGCCTCATAGACCAAGTTAAACCACGCCCCCTCCGCTCATTTAAAATGCAAAGTCGTCAGCCAATCACAACAGTGGGCATTTTTACTGAAGTCTCACAGCAGACACGCCTCTTGAAGCAGGGCATTCAGCCACAGGGCAAACAGCAGTATTGAAAAAATGCCTTTTATTTCTAAATTATGACATTTTATGATGTAAAAGTCATACTAACAATATAAGTACACCTCAGGAAACATTATAAAATAATAGAAAAATGCCATGCCATGGGACCTTTAAAAAAGGCATCTGAAATAATAAACTAAGTGAAATGTAGTGTTGTCAAAAATATAGATTATAGACGCTTCCAATACCCATTTTCCACAGAATAGACACACAATACCAGCGTCTCTCATCTCTGACAGCGAGTGACTCACTCGCTCGTATCATTTGCTCAAGATGAATATTGTTGGTGTTACAGGGCTTGAATTTAGGCACGTATTCCTTAAAATTGTACTCATTGTACTCATTCCTGCTGATATTTTGCTCACACCCAAAATGCTCACACAAAAAGCCGCTTCTTAGCACTAAACTGAGTTCGTTTTCGATGCTTATTGCGTTTAAACAGTCAAATACACACAAAATATTGTCAAAATGCCGGCCTTCATGAATATTCATATAAACCATAGACTAAAAAAATATGGACGTAGTGTCTGTGACGTCACCCATAGGATTCTGAAGAGCAGTTTTGAAGCGCAAAGTAGGGTCGAGTTGGCCGTTGCCATCTTGGCAGCACGTTATCGCGCGTCACTCCCGGATAATAGAAAATGGGCAAAGAGGCGGGTCGTGGGCAGAGCTGAGGTGACGCGATGACTAACAGACAGCAGACAAACGGCAATCCACCTGTCACTCAAAGTGGCCACGCCCCCTTAATTATGCAGAACTTTAAGGCTTTATATAATGTAAAGGAATTAGTTATTAAAAAATTCACCCCCCTCACAGTCGTCATGAAGGGCAAAATTAGCCGTATAGACCAAAACCACAATTTGTCCCAGACTGTAAACGTGTTTTTTTTGCAGTAAAGTTGGGCATTTTAACATGGGGCTCAATGAGATTCTGCTCCCTTCTGGAGTCGATGAATTACAGTTTAAGTCACTTCCGTATCGGCTTCAAGAGAAACAGGGGGAGGTTGCAGCTTGATATAAACACAGTCAGTTATGTTTTAAGTGAACGCAAACAGTTGAGAAAGAAAACGCTTGTGTAACAGTGTAATGGATCCGCGCGTCAGGTCTTAAAGTGACAGCAGCCTAATATTCCTGCTGCCAAATTATGAGATAATGTTAAAAATATCTAAACATAATTTGAGGAATCATTCATGTCATGCATTTTAATACTGAAGTTCGAGTTTAATACTTAGTGTTTGATTTCCGTACCACTCAGCTTTCTACTGTAAAAGATACACTTAAAAATATATATATTCAAGCCTAAATGAAAGATTTATGTATTTGAAAATGCATATACAATTTCCATCCGTTCGGATCACACAGTTTTAACATAAACTAATAAACGTAATGTGATGCATATTTGTAGATTTCTGTAATAGTACGAATAAACTGAATGTGTTTAAAATACACAATAGCTAGCCAGGTTTATATATTTATCATCAATAAATCCAATTAGTTTCAATCTTATATATTTAACTAATTGAATATTGCTTGTTCCACAGCTAGCCATATATGTTCATACTTTTTAACTGAATAATGAATGGATTTATGTTGATTTTAAGCAATTTATGCATCACATTAAGTTTATTAGTTTATGTTAAAACTGTGTCATGAAAATGGACGGACATTTTAATACATAAGTCTTAAACTAAGGTGTAAATATTTTAAAATCTGCACAGATCTCAATATATTAACTCAAGCTGCAAAACATTCATTTTAAAGCTCTATACTATTTCTGGATGTTAATAATTGACACATTTGCGTCTTTTTTTCTCAAAAGCTTTTTAGAGAAATTTGATACTTGAAGAAACATTAGTGCGCATCAGATCATAGCAATTAATCTCTGTTCTGAGAAACATTCAGTGCGATGCCATTGTTCTGCAGTTTTAGGTGATTTTCAAGATGCTCTTTCAAAAAAACCTGAGGACAAGATTGTAAACACGCCACAGCTGCTCAGAATGACTAGAATAAGATACAACAACACACACACACACACACACACACACACACACACACACACACACACACACACACACACACACACACTGCCCTGCAGATACACACACACACACAGTATTCATGAGGTCAATGCAAGATGACATTTAAAGCACAGCAGACAAAGGCGAACAAACACAAGATGGAAGGAATGAATATGAGAGAATCAAAAGCGTCCTGCAGGACTGCATGTTTCCTCCACAGCATATGAACATTTGCTCTGCTCTTAATCTCATTTCAATTTAATCTCTTTCCTTTTCTTTGGTGTCGCTTCCATTTTTAATGGCAACAAAATGGTAAAGGTGGCCACATTCGCTATTCAGACCTCAGGCAAAGAAATGCTAATTCAGCACAGCGCATCGCATGAAATGCATCTCTCAGGCAGCGGCTCTCAGTTTAAGCAGACGTCGAATTAGTTAACGGTGACAGGAAAAAAACAGGATCGACAGAGAGGTGCATATATACATAGACAAATGTATTCATAACTATAGTGGTGTCTAAAGTATTCCAAATATGTGACTGAAAATACACCTTGCAGAATCTACGAAATGTTCATAATTTTAACAAAATAACAGGAGAAAATGCATGTTCATTTTTATTTAGTACTGTCCAGAATAAGCCATTTCGTATAACAGAGATTAGCCGTGTTTCCACCGCAGGAACTTTCTCCAGGAACTAGGGACTTTGGGGTGGTACTCGGTGTGCTTCGACCGCAGGTCTAAATGAAGTTCCAGGTAAATATTTCCGCCTAAAAACGGCCCTTCTTGCGAGGTGGTACTTTTTCAAAGTTCAGGAACTTACGGGGGTGGGACTTGGGCGCTGAACATGCTGATTGGTTGAGCTCACGATGCAGCATTTTATTTCAACCTAAAAGTCGGTTGCGGTGCGTGCAGTAAGATTCGTTTGCTGTTCGAACCAACAATGAAGTTTAAAATATATGACCGATGGACCGACGACGAGGTTCAGGCTTCATTAAGTGTATTTGCGGAAGACGAAATCCAGTGGGCTCTGGAAAGTCGCGCGCACGTCACCGGACTAATGTTCACGGCACTTTAGACCGCGATGGAAACGCAGACAGCAACAGGTCTGGGGGAAAAAAAGTTCCTGCGACAAATTGCTCCAGGTAGTTCCGATGGAAACAGGGCTGTTGACAAATAGTTCACAAGACAAAATAATTGCTGAATTTATAAAAATGACCCCGTTCAAAAATACTGTGTGTCGTTCCCTGGATGTGTGTGTGTTTTGTAATGGTTGTTCTTGAGTCTTTGAGCAGTTAAACTGCCCAACATTCTTCGGAAAAATCCTCCAGGTCCTGCGCATTCTTCAGTTTTCCAGCATCTTCTGCACATTTGAACCCTCTCCAGCAGGGACTGTATAATTTTGAGATCCATCTTTTCACACTGAGGACGATTGAGGGACTCAGACACAACTACTAAAAAAGGTTCAAACATTCACTGATGCTGCAGAAGGAAACACGATGCATTAAAAAAAGGGATTTGAAGATAAGGGTAAATTATACTTATTTTGTCTTCTGAGAAACATGTCTCTTCTGTTGCTTCTGAAGGATATGATCTTTAAACAAAATAAGAAAAATGTACACATCTTCATCCTCCTCCTCGGAATCTCAAAATCATACATCCACAGCTGGAAAGGGTTCAAATATGCAAAAGATGCCGTAAAACCAAATAATTTACAGGACCTTTAGGGTTTTTCTGAAGAACATTGAGCTGTTTAACTGATCAGGACAAACAAGAGACTCAGAACAGTACTAAATAAAAAATATGGCAGCGGCTATTTGCACTAAGTGAAAATAAGATATTTTCTTAGCGATAGATGCTATTTACTAAGTGAAATAGCATACTAAGTGAAAATAGTGATATATTCTATTTACACTATGTAAAAGTAGTTATTTGCAATATGTGTAAATACAAATAGTATTAGATGCTATTTATACTTTATTTTGGCAGATGCATAATATTTGCACCTCAGTATTGTTGTGCATGAACAGGATGCCTTTATTATTACTAAACATTTCGTTAGGCACTTTATTTCCACTTTTAGAACAATTTCTTAATTTGTATTGAAAGTAAATGTCTTTCCGATGTGATGGGAAAAGGGAGAAGAGCGAGCTCTGCAAAATGCGGATTCGAACCTGGGTCGATCGCGTCAAAACCAAGATCTTTGAGCCCTACACTTTACTGACTACACCACTGAAGATGTTGAAATACAAGTGTTTTTTTAAATCTTTTTTGGCCCAACCAGGCATTGTTATGGTGCGTTCACACCAGATGCGAATGAAGCGTTTCGTGCGAGTGATTTATGTGTTAAGTCAATGCAAAGACGCAAATAGACATTCTGCGGCGCGATTCGCGCGAATGACACGGCGCGGATTGAGCGTTTGACGCGTGATTCACGTGAAACGCGCAAGTTGAAAAATCGGAACTTTGGCGGATATTCGCACCGCGTTAACCAATCAGGAACTTGCTCTAGTATAGTGACAACAATGAGGACAAATCATGTGTGGTTACCCCGAGCTGTACGATACATCTTCGTACTTTATAGAAACAGGGGAAAAAAAGGATCTTGCTTGGAAGAAAGTGAGTGAGGAGGTCGGACAGTCTGGTAAGTTGTAGAGCTGCAACTAACAATAATTATTTCTGTCGACTAATCTAACGATTATTTTTTTAATCTAACGATTATTAGTCGACTAATCTAACGATTATTTTCCAGATGAATCTGATGATTCTTCTTTACTGATTATTGTATTTCAAAGAGGGTAGTGAATTTGTATATTATTTTAACATGAAATCAATGAATGATGACTTTTAATTGTATTTCAGGAATGGTTGTGTACTTAAGCCATTTTATAATGAAATATATGAAACCAAGAAGCATTTTAAACATTATGTATAACTAATGATACTATTCATCATAAAATGTATACAGAGGAGGCCTAATTAGGAAATGTTGTTTACTATAATAGTTGAGTATGATTTACTTATTGATTTGTGTCAATAGTAAACGAAAATGCACTTGTATTTATCTGCAAAAGGTTCACATACAGGAGCTTTCAGCATAGTTTTAATGTAGAACTAGACGTCTATTTTGAAGATATACATGTGCATAAACAACGACTAAAGCTGCCAGAAGTTTTTGCACAAAATTCAAAGACACATTTAAATGATTAAAACTAGAGGCATATCTTAACTTTAATGTTACTTTAATCATGTAAACTACCTATATACAGCATGTTATATATGCATGTGTTTGGGACAGAGGGGAACCAGGTCGCATTAACAGGAGATATATGCAGCCCATAATAAATCAAAGCACGAGACGTACTGGGGTCAGAGAAGAACACCGGAAAATGTGACCAAATGGACAATATTCATCTGCATTTGCAATACACACGCCACAGTTCAGCTGCGCGAGTCAAACACTGGCAGTGTGAAAGCCCAATGGGCGCGCACAGCTTCTGCTCTGCCACCGCGTGCAGTGTGAAACCGGCGTTACAGAGCGAACCAAGCACAGTTTTATTCGGCTTCTGTTTAAAGTACTCCCACACTTTTGAATGTCGCGGTCAGGCTTTATGTGATAATTGATCATTTTCACTTTGCCCGGGAGCGGAAGCCGGCATTATTCTAGATCTGTTCTATTCTAGAACGTAAATAATGTGACGCGTCGACACATTTCAACGTATTTTCGTAGTCGTCGTTGCAGCCCTAGTAAGTTGTAAAAAACGCTCTTTACTCAATTTGAGCTATACATAGGCCTATTGAGACTACAAGCTAGTTAAAGTCAGCAAATTGAGGTTATTCGCCGTATTTTAAAACAATCCATGTCAGCCATTTCGCAACGAGACGAGCCAGCTGGCAGAAGCCCCTCCCATGACGTAAATTCGCGTCTGTTGTGAAGTGAATGTCACGCGCGAATGAGTAAACTCAAAATGTTCAAGCGTCCAACTCGCGAATAGCGTGATTTATCCGCTTCATTCGCGTCTGGTGTGAACGCAGCATTAGGCAGAGCTAGTGCGAATAGCACTTGCCAACAAGGCACGCTATTTGCACTTGGTGCAAATAGACATTCCGAAAAAATACTGCGCCGGGTGTATGATATGGCCCAAAGAGTTGATGTGTCAGATCCGCGTCGTGGGTGGCAGCTCGTAAAGTGACAGCAGCCTAAAAAACCCACTGATGTGACGTCTGTCATTAGACAATCAACGAACAAAACAAAGAGAAAATAACTCACTGCTCTTGACTGAATAACGTTTGTATCTTTAATAAGGATTCATCTATATTTCATTTATAATTTATGCAGTGAAGACTAACTTTATCAATCAATTAAAATTCGATTTTAAAGGCACAACATTGCTTTACATACTGGGTTACCAAATGTTTATTGTTAAAAAGATGGAGGTCTTTCTATATCCCACGCTGGTACGGTCCTCCTCCTCCTCCTCTGTTTGCCAGTGAAACTAGATGCTGATGACAGACCGAGGCCTGAGTGTGAGTAAAGCGTCTGAAACAGCTGTGTGTGTGCTGAAGCGTCTGCTCTCAGGGGTAACGGCAATTTAACTTCTCCACCTGACACCTCAGACAAATACCCAAACAGCTCTGGCTGATGTTGCCCATTTGTTTGGGATAAAATATATGGTGTATTTTGTGCATTTACTGTGAGAAATGTGCAGTATGATGCAGAAAATGTTACTTTATATCTTACAAAGTTTACAGTATCATAGCAATCGGATTGAATGTTGATGTGGACCACCTAACACTAAGAAAGCCATAGCAGTTTTTTTTTTAGGTTGAAGACTTGTAGACGTCTAGCCTTTATTTTGGACGGTAAAAACAGTGCATCAAAAGATTTTACTTGAATGATGTACTAAAATGCTCTATATGAGAAGATGAATGGCAGGTTTTGAGCTGGTGTGTGTGTTTTTATCAGAGAATCGCTGTAGATTAGGAAGGCCTGGTTAAACCCTCAGCTACCACGGGAGAGATCTTACAGAACAAAACCCCAGAAATCCATGACCTCCATTACCTCACTCAACCCATGTCCTTTTGCAGGATCCCCCTGACAGGCCACATGAGTTCAAGCACAAGTGCATTAATCCTTCATTGCCATTAATCCGGATTAGTCAAACAACGACTTCCGATAATCATCTTTAATCACTGGTGGAAGTTGCCTGGGCATGTTAGGAATACATCAGCGTCTGGGATCTGATGTTGTGGTATTTCTCTGAGCTATTGCTCAATCAGCTCACGTCTGGAGCGTTTTGAATGTTATTTTATTATTTTTTATATATTATAGTATTTATTATTAGTTTAATTATCTTATATTTTAGATTTTAAATTCAGCTTAACACTTTCTTATGTGCTATTGTCATTTTAATTTGGGTACATTTTGTACTTCAACTTAAACTCGCTTCAGTTCATTTCCAAGGCAACATTTATAATTTCCGTTTAAGTTTTGTGTAATTAAAATGGTTCATCTAATATTTTATTTTATTTCGGCTGTATTTTAATTACCGAAAACAATTTTTTCAAAGTCTTACACTAATAAATGATGTAGGATTTACTTTTAAACAATTTCACCCAGAAATTGCAAGTACATTTCCGAAATAACTGTATTTATTATAATATATTTAAATAATAAATGCATTAATTTATTTTAATATATATCATTTATTTATTTACAAATAGTGGTTATTTAGATCAAATAAGGTATGGCTTGGGTTCAATATAAATAAAACATTCATGGGTTTCATTTATTTTATATATATATATAAAGTTTTAGCTCAATTAATAATGCATGTTCAGGATGGATTTAAAGGTGTAGTTCACCCATAAATTGTCAATTCTGTCATAATTTTCTTTCCAAGCCCATATTATTATTCCACTGAGGTGAGCTCCAAAAACAACCCCCAAAAACACCATAAAAGAAGTCACTATGACATGTGAGCTTTATGTACCATCTTCTGAAGTCATTCTAGGTTTGTGCGAGGTTAAAGTGTCCCAATGCTTTTTGGATATTATTTGTTGTGTAGCTGTTTGTGAATGTAAAAGGTCTGCAATGTTTCAAAGGTCAAAATGCACACTAAATAAAGTTATTGTCTCCCAAAAGAAAGAACTGATTCTGAACTGCCAGAAACGAGTCGCCAGTAATTCCAGTCTTTTTTCCTGCATGAACCTATGTAGTGTTTGTAACTAATTTGCATAATGCATGCCATTGGCTGCCTGTGAACAATGACTCCATCGTTACTGTTTGTAATGGGCGCTTGGTTTCCGACGCTCACTGTAAACAGTCGACCAATCACAATAGACTGAGCCGTCTGACCAATCAGAGCAGAGTAGGCTCTCGGAAAGGAGTTTAGAGAGACTGTTGCTGCGTCCCAATTCGCATACTATCCATACTAAATAGTATTCGAAAAAAGAATTAGTATGTCCCAAATCTTAGTATGTTGAAAAAAGTATTCCAAAGATTCCCGGATGGTTTACTATTTCCGGTCAGAATCCGAAGTGCAGATCGATTCGCACTCTATGATATTGCCCACAACCCATTGTGAGATGGACGAGGTTTCGATTAGAACTACAAACGCGGATAAAAAGTGTTTAAAAAACTACAAACATGACGGTTACGCGAGTCTGACGGTTAAGTGGAGAGGATTAGATAAAGTGGTTTGAGTGAGCAATTATCAGTATTTAACCTGACGAAAAGATATTTATTCAATATTATCCACATTATATATCTCCTTCAGCAGCACTGAGAACTTTTGTAATGATACGTTTGGCCATTAACTTTGCAAACACATGAGAGGAGTCTCTGCATTAAAGACCCACGAAAGGCAGATCAACGAGCGACTACATTTCTCTCCGATACGGTAGGAAATTAAATTGAATGTGGAGGATTTGAACTGTGACGATGATTGACAGGGCAGTTTAAACAGTGACAGGTGACAGAGCACGTAACTAAGCAACAGAGTCCGTTAAAGGTGATGAAGTAGTATGTCGCAAAGCTTGCATACTCTTCTGCTACACACTCAAAAGTATGTACTTTTTCTTCACAAAAAGAGTACATACTTTTAGGTCGTAGTATAAGTAGGCGAATTGCGACGCAGCCTGAGTCTTCAAACGAACCGTTTCAGGCACTGTTGCTGTGTTCGAAATCGTCCCCTATACCCTCATTCGCTATTCCCTACATTGCTCCAATAATAATGTCCACTTGAAGGAGTGAATGAAAATGAGCGAGTGAATTCGGACACTGAGTGTGCCGGAAGGGCTGCCCCTTTTGCATAGTTTGTGCTGTTTAATAATCATTTGAAACGTAGCAAACCGGCACTCGTTAATGTCCACTAAATGACTGTCCCCTCAAATAGTTCCCTATTTTAAAGAGCTGATGCTACAATGTATATTTTTTTGTGTTCCCCTGAAGAAGGTTTGGTACGACACGAGGGTGAGTGAATGACTGATTTATTCCCTCGAAAGAAATCACAAGAGAACTAACTCCTGTCCTCTAGCATAAGCCTTCACGAGCGAGGTCTCGCTCTAAAATAAATATAATCCAGAGCTCTCAAATCTTCACAACCCCACATTTACAAGTCTAATTTAATCTGCTCGGCGAAACGCTCAAAGCCGGTTTCATCGCTGAGCAATGACAGTTTTAAATAAGAGTTTTAAAAGCCGAGTTACTGTACAGCTGGAAGGAGCTGTGGGTGGTTTTGGATTTCTTCACAGAGCAAAACCAATCGCTGAAATGCATATTTGATGTATAAAGACTCTAATAGACGGCATTCTCTCTCCCACGACGCCCCGGTTCGCGCTCAGAAAATCTTCTCAGAGCCACGGCCTGCTCTTAATTAGCACTGGGATCGAAACAAGTTGGCTTATACCAACGGCTACAGAAATAAAATGAGATGTTTTTTTCCATGTTAAACCTTCTTATGTCAGAAAATAGCCGCCCGCTGGGTGGTTTCAGGCATTTAATGCTCTTTTCTAGAGAGCGGTATGGATGCCTTGTCTTAATTTGTTCACACTTTGTTACTAAAACATATTTGTGTGGGTTTAAGCTTCATAATTTGCTCATTAGAATTTGTATTCTAATTAGTCTTTCAGTCACACTGGTTCATTTGGATGAATATAGCTCAGATTAAAGCTTTAATTGCTGCTGTCAAACACCAGCTATATTAACAAGTCCCGTGAAGTCGACAAACTCACAGGCTCTTTCTGCCAGGAAACACTTTCGCGCTCACAGGGTTGAGAGACTACGAGCTTTTCTGAGAAAACTAGTCTCTCAGAGTTTGCCAAGTTGGTGGATTAAAATCTTGTAAAAATATTTTGTTTTGTTTGAGGCACTTAGCAGAAGGAAAACGAACTATCCATAACCATAACTGTATATTCAGATGTATTTAGTGAATTATGTGACATAGAGTGAGTGTCTGGCACTCTTCTTTATTTATTGCTAAGAAAAATACATTTCTTAAATTACATTTGAGCAGATTTCTTTTTTAAAGGATAAAAAGACAAAAATACTAATAGTGATTTTCTTCTTTTTCATTTTCACCCAAGCTGAGATTGATTGGCTCAGTGATTGGTTGGTTGATTGATTAATTATTTGATTAATTGGTTGACTGATTGGTTGAAACAATTTTCTACGCATTTTCTTACCAAATGTTACACATTTTGTATTCAAGATTTATTCTGTGAAAACAACTCAATATACTTCATATTACTTTTTCTTTGGATGTTTTGAAGATGTTAAAATATTTTTAAAGGATAAAAAGACGAAAATACAGATTTTTTTTTTTTACTTTTTAGTTTTCACCCAAGCTAAGATTGATTCATTCATTGATGGGTTCAGTGATTGGTTGGTTGATTGATTGATTGATTGATTGATTGATTGATTGATTGGTTCATTGATTAATTTATTGATTGATTGATTCATTGATTGATTGGTTCATTCATTGATTAATTAATTGACTCATTGATTGATTGATTGATTGATTCGTTCATTGCTTGATTCATTCATTCATTCATTGATTTAAAAAAAAAATTCCCCCATTTTCTTACCAAATGGGTAAGAAAAATAAATTTTTATTAAAGATTTATTCTGTGAAAACAAGTCAATATATTTAATGTGTTTCGCCCAGGCTAAGATTGATTGAGTCATTGTTTGATTTGTTAATTCATTCATTCATTGATAAAAAAGTTAAAGAGCACCTATCATGGAATTTTGAAATTTACCTTTCATGTAGTGTGTAACATAGATCTAAGTAAACAAAAACATCCTACATAGTTTGAAATATGACAGTGCACCGTATTAGGGCTGTCAACGAATATTCTAAATTCGAATATATATTCGAATAGTTTTTAAAAAACGAATTTCGAAGGTGAAAATTAATATTCGAATAAATAACATTTTTTGGGAAAAAAACACCCCCGGTAGTAGAGGCGTGGCTGTCTGCTTTGCGAGTGGGCGCTAGCGCGCCTGAAGCCTTGTGTACTGTGGCCTGTCTCCGCAGCGCGAGCCCCCGCTGACTGCGCGCGCTCCTCCCCAAACGGACGAGGTGTTTATATTTGACACGCTCGCCGCTGTGCTTTTCTTTGAAACGACAGATGGCGACTCTGAGTAATTGTTCTATAACCCGTCAGGAAAAGCGTCGAGAAGAAGTGGGCTAATGTCCACAGGTGACGATATTTATTTTAGTACACTTCACCGAAAACCACACTACAAAAGAATCATGTAAAACAGATCAAAATAAACCTTGATATTACTTGTGACATGAGAACAAAATGTATGTAGAAATGTAACATTAACTTATACAACTCAATTTATGATATCTAAATGTTTCCTAATTTCACTAAACACTTTAGTGAGTTTTCACTTAGTTTCGTGAACTTTTCTTTATTAAACGGGCTTTTTTATGCTTTTGTAGGCTCGTTTTGTAAATATAAGCAACTAATTTGTATGTGCAAACTGGACCAGCCTTACTTTGCATCGCCCGCCACAAGCTCTCTGTCTGCAACACGACAAGAGGCCATAACAGAGAAATTAATTTTGTTCATTTGTAAGGACATGAGAGCGATCAGTGTCGTGGATGAGGCGGCTTCAGGGAGTTCTGTCAAGCAGTGGAGCCGAGGTACTGACTGAATAGATATTGCATGAATAAAGGATAAATGCACTGCTTCCACACTGGTTTGATTAGGCCTATTTACCGTTTCATGTCAAGGAAAAGTTCCATGTGTACCACAGCACAGCTCGCTCGGAGCGTTCAATAATATGCTGTAAAACTTATATTAATATTTGTTTCAATCACTGAATGAAGCCTGCTATATTTGGGACAAGAGTCACAACCTTAAATTGCTTGCACAAAACTCTTGATCAGCCTCAAAATGTGTTTGTTCATTTAAACCGTTACGCGCAGAGAGCGTGAGGGCGAGAGAGAGTGAGGTCTGTGGTCTTTAGCCATTAGTTGATTTACTTGTTTGTGTGTAGGTAATACGTTGTCAAATATGTTTAAACTTAAATAGACTACCTATATAAGTAGTTGTCTCTTTGTATTCATTTGTCCTGTTATTGACGTAATGCGCGTCATTGATAAAATAAGCAACCAGATGTTCGAATAGTTCGAATATTCGTGCTTTTTTTAGAGGGAATATTCGAACGTCATTTTTTAGCAATTTTGACAGCCCTACACCGTATATATAGTTATTTTCTTTCAAAAGTAAGAGTCGACTCTGAGTCATTTTTAAGAATCGTTAGAAGACCGAAGCTTTTTCTCTGACTAGATGACGTCAACTTGTCAAGTTATTTGAATACGATACGCCCACTTATTGCGCTCCAAGACGCCAGTGAAAACTAGAAAACATCATGGCGACGAGACGCCAGTGAAAACTAGAAAACATCATGGCGTCGAGACGCCAGTGAAAACTAGAAAACATCATGGCGTCGAGACTCTAGGTGTTTCTCAATGTCAAGGATACTTCCTCTGCAGGACTGGTCCTTCCAAGTCACTTCCTTCAGAGGCTAGGCGAGGCTCCTCTTTAGCATTCGGAGAACAGGTAAATGGAACAGGCTAGCAAGTGCACGTCATTGCGTCATTACATCAGTGAAAAGGTCCGTTAGCCATCAATAACGTAATTTGTATAATATCAATACGGTAGTCATTTGTACTGGCATTTAAACGTTAAACTTTACTTATATTTACTATGGTTATAACAAATGTTTGGTGACGTAAATATTGCCCCGTTAACGCTCCGACTCCGCCAACGTCCGATATTTTGTATTTTTTTAACAAGATAGCAAAGCTGCGCGCATAGGATTGTGGGTGATTTGAGAGCGCGAAGTGCGCGAAGTCTACTCGTATGCATCCTTTCCTGTATATGGCATATTTTTCGAACGAAGGACTCAGACCTTGGTTGAAATTCCGAGGATCCTCGACATTGGAACAGCCCTTCGACGGCTGTCGATGACGTAGCATCCTCGGAATTCTGGCTTCCGAGGATCCTTCCTTGACATTGAGAAACGCTGTGTTCTGAAGTGCGACTCAAAAGCAAACTTTTTTCATCTGCCCAAGGATGAGCATTTGAAGACTAAGTGGCTTGAAGACAAACCATACATCGTCGCGATTGAGTGTTTATTAGTCGTCAAATGTATGTTTCGCGATCTCAGGAAGCTTTTATTATGGACTTCTATTATGGCACATGGTTCTTCTTCGTCTGTCTGTTCCATTTATGGACTACATGTGCACAGAGCGCCCTCCGGCTGCCAGGATGAATTGAAAACAATAAGAGACTCAATCGCTCATGATTAGGCTACATCTGCGCATTTTGAGGAAGTATTGAATAAAAATACTCCTCTGTTTAGAAATTTGACACAGACATATGAGAATCTATCAATATGTCTCCTCATCTGCACACTTTTGAACTAAAAGCCCTGAGGGATGTTGATTTGTCGCAAGTCTTCGTGAGGAGAATAGAGGAGTTTTTTATGAATGAGATCAGCTGAGGCTCATATTACAATCAAAAGGTACAGACGCGGTTTTCATATTCATAACTCCTGACACATATTAACAAATTACTGTCACTATAAGACTTTGATGGGCATTCCGTTTCCGAAAATATCTGCACAGACTATACCAATCACAACTGACTGGGTCATCGGACCAATCACCGCAGATTAGCGCCACGTAAAGGCGGGGTTTTGAAAAGTGAATCACTAAAGGAATCATTTGAGAATCGCTGTCAAAACAGGTAAAAATAAATGCATATTATAAGAAAACTAAAGTCTTTTTTGTCATTGCATGCATGCAAAACTGTTGTTGGGGACTTCTAAAACAATATTTGGAACATTTTAAATGCCATGATAGGTGCTCTTTAAGGTAAGTTTAAGGTAAGAAAATGTAATTTTTATTGAAGATTTATTCTGTGAAAACCAGTCAATATATTTCTCATAATTTTGCTTTGGATGTTTTAAGGATGCTTAGATATTTTTAAATGACAAAAAGACACAAAAAAAAAAAAAAAGATTATGAAAATGTTTTTTGTAGTACAGTGTGAAGTTGGGCAGGTTATATCCAGCCCTTCAAAGTGCACTAGACTTTATATAGACTTTATAATTTATTTGGAAACTATCATTTTTTAATTATTATTATAATTTTTTTTTATTCATTATTTTTACAATTCCACTTTGGTGCCAAGTTAATTTATTTAAACCCAAAAATTATAGTTTCCAAATAAATTAATTTGAATAAATTCTGGAGCCCTGAAATGACACACTTGACCTTTAATGTAAATTAAATGAAACACTCAGTTTATGATGTCATTGTCTAATTAGCCATTTATTAGGCTGGATCTTTCTCAAATTGAACGATGGTCATGTGATTTAATAATTTATATTTCTCATTCCAGTGGTATTTTCTACATTTATCGGTCAGTTAATCATACACACATACTGTGTGCAACTTTAACCGTTTAAAGCACATCAGTTTCTCTCTTCACTACAGGATGAGGATCCTACAGCTGCAGCTCTAATCACTGTAATTAAGAGATAATTGGCATTAATTATTCTCGCATAAGCTCATCACAAATCAACGGTAAAATGGCTACTGCTGGCTTCCACACGCGACACACCGTGGTTAAGCTCTCAGAGACTCTTCGAAGCGTGTGAATTTACATCACAATGAATGTCTTCTTCTACTGAAGTGTAAAGCATCTGTCAATCAAATGCAAGTGCTCCTGCTCAGTTTGGGAGTGAAATTTGAGCTTTATGTATCAATCGTTTCTGTGAATTTATTTTGTGCGCAGTCATTTGCAATAGACATTTTTATCATTTCAAAATGAACCATAAACTTAATTATTGGCATTTAAGTCTAAGTTAAACATCTCTAATACTATTGTTCATACTTAATGTTTGAGATTTGTTATAAGCGCTATCACTAAGTACTGGACTTAAATGTGCTATAAACATGAATGAATCATGCAACTTGTTGAGATGAGGCATGCTAGGACTTTTCTCAAGTGAACCACAAGTGATCTAAATTATGCTTTGCAGATGATAAAATTGGAGAAAAACATCCCACAGACGCACACGGAAAGACAGACCCAAACCATATCAATGGACCAGAAGATTTGAGAGTGTAGGACTCCACAGTAAGTAAATCACCCAGAACACCATAGCAACCACATAGCAACACCTTAGAAACAACATAGAAACACCATAACAACTGTATAAATACCCTAGAAACAACCCAGAGAACTATAGAAGCCACATAACAAACACATAACAAAACCCTAGAAACAACCTAGAACACCTTTAAAATAACAAAGGAACATCCTAGAAACAAACCAGAACACCCCATAAACCTTAATGCAACACCCTAGAAACAATCCAGAACACTCTAGAAATCACATAGCAACACCCTAGAAACCACATAGAAATAGTAAGTTTGCTCACCTCAACCTTGCATTTCCCAGTGTCCCTGTCACTAGCCGCGTTTCCATTACCCTTCAAATTGCGCAAATTGCGAATTGAAAATACGCCCAATGGAAACGCGTCCATTTCCCAAAAACTCCCATATATCGCAAAAAAGTTTTTACGCTCACATGAGGTGTTTTTTCAGGGCAATTCGAAAAAAGAAATTTTTGCAAAACTGCAATGGAAACAGGTCACCTGGTACGGTGACGCATTGCTGCCACATAGGGCCTACATATAATTTTTTCCACTCAAGTATGTCTAATAACGAGATCTTATGTCGTTAAAACAACATATATTTTCTCATAATAAGGACAGTGGCGTAACTTTAACATAGTAATGATGGACCCCGATGCAGCCAAACATATCATAACTATCTATAATAGGCCTACTGTAATTAAGACATAATATTCAAGAAATGTATTAAAAACAGAAAGACGCTGTAGTTTCAGCCTTCCTTAGAGGCAGAGTCAATCTGGTTTGCTTCTTATTTATTAAATATACAGGCAAATAGTTGATTAAACATTGATAAAAATGTAAATACAATTTATAGAAAACTAAATTAATTTTAAAGAAAGACTTTCTAGAAAACAAAATTCAATGAAGTGCTCAAAATCATGTTTGACCCCCCATGTCCCCAGACATATGCGCATCTGATTATAGCCTTACTCATGCTGCTCACTTTTCATAGTCAACATATGAAATGAAAAAAATACTAATATTTAAATTAGTGCTGGGCATCGATTAAAAAAAATTAACTAATTAATCGCACTTTTTTCTGTAATTAATCGCGATTAATCGCAAGTTTTTAATATTTTACGTTTTTAATATTTTGATATTGTAATAATTTCAGTTACTCTCCAAATTAATGTATAAACAATTTAAAGACAGCATATTTTAAATGTGTTGTATTGTCATATTTTTATGAATGAAGGCCAGTATCACTGATACTAAAGTGTCTATAAAACATTAATGACGTTACATTACAGTATAACTGAAAGCTCCCAATTTCAACATTTATTAGGCTTTAAAAAAACAACTTTTAATTTAAGTGAACTTAAAACAATCTTTACATAAACCCAAAATAATAAATGTTATATTTACCCATGGCCTTCCCTGTTATATACATATACAGAAATGTAATAGTTATCTTTCTTAACTGCATAAATAATAAATTAAATATAGATGAATCATCATTAAAGCTACACTTGTCTCTGTTCCCGTTGTTCTTTGATGAACATTAATGACATCATCATCAGTGCTCCTGTCACTTTAAGAACAGCCGCGGATCTCACTCGCTGTCCCGCGCATCTCATTTCCTCACAACTCTTTAAGTTAATTTAAGACGTTATTTAACTAATTTAAGACTCCTAATATGAGAATACTCAAAATCCTCTGTGTTATTGTTTGTTCAAGAGCAAAAGAGAACTCGATGTGAGCAGGAAACTGACGCGAGTCTATCTATGCGTCGAGTGTGTGTGTGTGTGTGTGTGTCCCTTGATTAGCTGACATGAGACGCATCCACACAGACAGGACACACACAAACACACACACACACACACAGGACATTGGCATACAGCGCGTTCGCTTGTGTCTTGTCACGCTTGGAAGCATTTACATGAATAGGAGCGTGATGATGATCATGTAACGCTAAGCAAAAATGGAAATAAAAACGGACGCTGCGTTATTTGCGTTAAATATTTTTAATGCGTTAAGCTGAAAAAATTAATCGCCCGCGTTAACGCGTTAATTTGCCCAGCCCTAATTTAAATATAGCCTAACTATGAAACTAAATAGGCCACGTTTTCTTTAACCCTCTGTCCGACGAAAGCGTCTGCGCCTTCTGATGGATGTTTTCCTTTATGACAGCGGAAACAACCCACAATACTCCATACTACAGATAAGTGCAAGATATAATTATAAACAGTAAAACTTTTATTTGTGTACACTCAATAACAACAAAGGCCGTAGATTCAGGGAACAGATTATTTTGTTCATATTTCCAACAAACGAAATTCCAAGCCAAAATAACGAAGTTGTTAAAAAAAAAACAATAACCTGGCGTATGTAAAAGTCGATCATTTGTTACAGATGGCGCGGTATGTTTGGACAGAAGACGAGACCGAGTTCTTTTATAAAAGACAATAGAATAGAAAATGCCACAATTTGTCAAGACCTTGAAGCAGATAAGAGAGAAACACCCAGAAACATCTCATATGTGCCGCTCAAGTAAAAGGTGCTTTCCTTGCCATCAATGCTTGGATAACACACACGTCTCCTCCCATTAAAAATAATGGTTTATGTATATCCCAGCCCCCACACGAAAACATAAAATAAAAACACCCCCACATAAAAACATACGTGGCATAATTTTTGGAATTACTTATCACGAGAGGAAAAAAATCGTTTTAGTCGCATAACATCAGTTAATGTAAACGCAATATTTTTTTAGCGACTTAATATCGCAAAAGTTTTGTAGTGGAAATATGTAGTGGAAACGCGGCTACTGTCAGCCTCTCATGACTGCCAAACTCGACATCACATTAAATGCAGCAGCAGTGCCACACACACACACACACACACATACACACACACTCTCAGTCCTGATAATAGGGGTAATTATGGCTTATGTGTTAATTGGAGTGCATGGAGAGACTGTAGAGCAGTCAGTGTGACACGGCTGATGAACGGGATGCTGAAGCTGTTTACAATAACAGCATCATGGGAAGAGACACTTGTTTTAACAGCAGGGTTGGTGGTTCATATTCCTAATGAAAGATTGGACACACACAGGATAAGGTGCCACACGGTGTGTACAATTTTCAGATTTGACCTACAAATTGTACTTACCTACATGTAAAGCTTGGATAGATGACATTATTTTAATAATTATTATCTAATAATTATTTCTCAAATAGGCTTGTGTATCAATTAGAATAGGAAAGATTTAATCAAATTAAATGTTAAATATTTTCCCACCAAACAGGCTATTTTTGGACTCCTTTTACATGTGAGATGTTCATGAATCGTGCATGATCATGAGATATGATAAGACGTTAGGCTGAACTGACATTTTTGTCATCTTGTTCTTCATTGTACATCTGTTCTTTTTGTTTAGTATGTTTTTAAACCCTAAAGCTTTCTGTTTTCTTTCCAGGTTTTAAATGAGAAAATCCCAGCCTCTCAGTGGCGTCTCAGACATTTGGACCCCGCTGTGGGAAACAACGTGAATAATGACCGGCTCAGTGGTGGCGGGGCATGTTGTCGATAGCGACAGATCAATTCGAAAGTCATTTTCGCCTCGAAAATCATTTTGTCTTTGAGGAGTCATTTCATGGCTAAACCGTGTGACCGCTTGTTATCACTGCAGGAAAACAACCAACAGAAATCTTTCCAAAAGGGCTTCGCAGAGATATTACATGTTGTCAAAACACAACCTGATGAGAAAAGCAGCAGGGTTAGCACCGCACCGATTTTGTGTAACAAAACGCATGCTTCACTTGAACACGACAATCCAAACACAATTTAAGAATCACAAATCATATATTGCATGCCATTATTCAGACACATGGCATGATAGAACTCTCTTCCTGCTCTAAATATACCTCAATAAACTTGCTTAAGCAAACATACTAAATAACAATAAAAGCCTTGTCCAACACTGAGACTGCTCTATGTTAATCCAGACCAGGGCTTGACATTAACACCCACCGAATGCGGGTGTATTTCAGCAGTGGCGTGTAACGCAGTCACTCCTTCTAGCCACTTTGGCGGGATGAATTTTATATATAATATATACAATTGTCTTTAAAAAAGGTATCTGAAATAATAAACTAAGTGTGATTTTTTTCGATACAAATTGATACCGAAATATCTGAATTGCTTCCAATACTCAATTTTCAACAGAATGGACACACAATACCAGCATCTCTTTCTCTCTCATCTCTCTGACAGTCAGTGACACACCGCCTCCCCTCACTCGCTCGTTTCATTTGTTCCGGATGAATATTGTTGGTGTTACAGGGCTTGAATTTCGGCGCGGAATTGCATGTATTGTGCATAATTTTACTCATTCCCCTAGATTTTGTGCTCACACCCAAAGTGCACACACATAAAGCCACCTCTCAGCACAAAATGTAGTTATTTTTCGCTGCTTATTGTGCTTAAACAGTCAAATACATACAAAATAATGTCAAAATGTTGGTCTTGGTGAGTATTCACACAAACACAGTCAGTTATGTTTTATGTGAACGTAAACAGTTGAGAAATAAATGCATGTGTAATGCTGCGTTCACACCAAATGCAAATAGAGCGTCAAAATCACGTCTATCGCGTCTAGTTGGACGCTTGAACATCTTGAATCCATTCGCGCGTCCACAGCGAATTGGACGCGCGTATAAATTGAGCGTTTGAAGCGAAATAGACGCATCAAGGCGCTCCAGGAGAAATATGTCATAAAACACCACTCAGCATTTTTTTTTTTCATTTTCATAAAAAAAAAAAATATTAAACATTAATAGCAACACAAATGTGGTCCAGGCAACGCACAACCTACATTATCTTCACTGCATGTATGTTTAAATATCCTAAAATATGAAGTTATGAAACTTCTCTTTGCCCTCAACTAAAACAATTTGGCAGACAACAAATTATAGATTCATGACACCAAAGATCGCCCGTTAGATCCACACAAGACGAACCACTACAGAGGCATCAGAGCCAGTTTCAGTTGTGTCCCATTTGTCATTTTAGGTCTCAGAAGGTGCTTGCGAGCGTCCCCTTTGAGGTCGATATGCGCCCTCGATGCGCACTTCTGCTGAAACCGCACTGGTGCGGGTTACGCAGTGGACTTCTTCCCGGCAGTCAAAGCAGCATTACGACGGAGGAAGACAGTGAGGGTTTAGGGTGCCATTTGGGACAGGGCCATACAGTGCATGAATTAGGACTAACCTGTACACACACACACCAGCCAATCAGACCCCTGATACAACCTTACTTGGCCTCATTACCCAGCTATACCTCATTAACGATGGCAGACTCTCACTGGAATGAACGTTAATTATGCTAATCAGGAGACCGCTGCTCAGAGGATTGTGTTAATGCCCTGTTTAGGAAGCATAAATCCAAGAGAAACAGTCTCCAATGTCAGGCTAATGAGGAGGCGCTCACAGCGATGCGTTCATACACGGCACATCATTGCATTAAAAAAATGGAAAAATGTAACAGATGCAGAGAACAACGTTCCACAATTCACCTTTTAAAAACATTTAAAAATACATATAACTGCCATTTCTAACTCGAAAAGCAACGTTTGTCGAGACAAATTTGACAGCTTTGTTAAATAAGTTTAAGGTAAGGTCCTTCAAATCTGAAGTTTGCACAACCCTGGTGTCTGAAAACTGAAATGTGTCGACTTTCCAGCCCGTATATGAAGGCAACAAAGTATGTCTGAATCCAATGTTTTGAAGGCAGCACTTTTATAAGGGTTTAAATTAACTCAAGAAAAGCCAATGTGGAAACACGTATGGTGGAGGCCAGTGTGAACTGTAATTTACCTCTGACGCTCATGCTTATGTAGATTTATTGATTGGAAACTGTAAATGAAGGCCACTGAGAACATCCATCGCCCTTTAGTGTGCGCAGCAATCTTTCTTGAACAGGAACTATCGATCGATATGATTTCCCAAGACTCCACTGAGGCGGGTGTAGGAGGAGGACTAACTGTTTTTTCAATGTTCTCTCAAGGACCCTCTGAATCAACAGTTTACTGAGCTTCTATAGCGCACTGAGAACCTGTGAGCTTAACACTGCTAACCAGAAGGTCAAATATTCACCCTCATGTCTGTATGACTTCTTCCATAATTCTGTAAAACTAAATCTGAGCTGCTCTTTTCCGTCCAATGAAAGCATGCAGTAACCAGGAGCTGACAGACTCAAAACATTATATGACTCATGCATTATTGCAAGTCTTTTCAAGTTTTACGATAGCTTTGTGTGAGGAATACAGACATTTAACTCATTATTTACTGCACATCTACTCTGTCATAACCGCCAAATCTCACCATTCTTGTGCATATTTGTTTATTATTATTATTTATAGTTTTTTTATGATGCACTACTTTTCAAATGTTTGGGATCTGTAAGATTTTTTATGATTTTGCTAGTCTCTTCTGCTCATCAAGGCTGCATTTATTTGATAAAAAATACAGTAATATAGTGAAATATTACAATTTAAAATATATTTTTTCTATTTTAATATATTTTAAAATGTAATTTATTCCTGTGATCAAAGCTGAATTTTCAGCATCATTACTCCAGTCTTCAGTGTCACATGATCCTTCAAAAATCATTTTAATACGAGGATTTGCTGCTCAATAAACATTTATGATTATCACGGTTGTGCTGCTTAGTATTTTGTGGAAACGTGATACATTTGTTTGAATAGAAATGTAAAAAAAAAACTGTTTATTAGATTTAGAAATAGTGTGCAACATTATAAATGTATTTACTGTAACTTCACCATTAATGTTAAGCACATTTGCTGGATAAAAGTGGTTCTTTCATAAAATAAAATCTTACTGACCCTAAACTTTTGAATGGTAGTGTACATACAGGATGGGAGAAAAATAAAATAAAATAAAATAAAATCTTACTGAGCTGACCATAAACTTTTGGATGGTAGTGTACATACATGATGGGAGAAAAATAAAATAAAATAAAATAAAATAAAATAAATAAAATAAAATAAAATAAAATAAAATAAAATAAAATAAAATAAAATAAAATAAAATAAAATAAAATAAAATAAAATAAAATAAAATAAAATAAAATAAAATAAAATAAAATAAAATAAAATAAAATAAAATAAAATAAAATAAAATAAAATAAATCTTACAGACCATAAACTTTTGAATGGTACACTCTAAAAAAAAAAAGGTTCTATATTGCACCAAAAATGGTTCTTGGCTCGTAATCATAGGGGAACCTTTTTTAGTGCTATATAGCACCAATTTTGGTGCTTCAGTGGTTCTTCAGCGGTTCTTCAGAGGTTCTTCAGCGGTTCTTCAGAGGTTCTTCACCGGTTCTTTGACTAAGGTGCTATATAGCACCTCTGAAGAACCGCTGAAGAACCACTGAAGCACCAAAATTGGTGCTATATAGCACTAAAAAAGGTTCCCCTATGATTACGAGCCTTTTTTTTTAGAGTGTAGTGAACATACATGATGGGAGAAAAATAAAATAAAATAAAATAAATCTTACAGACCATTAACTTTTGAATGGTAGTGAACATACATGATGGGAGAAAAATAAAAAAATAAAATAAAATCTTAACGACTATAAACTTTTGGTGTACACAGAGAATGGGGGAAACTTTAGTTGATGCATGAAAGTAAAGCACTAAAATATACAAACATAGAAACAAAATTGTAGGTGCAAACTAAATTATATGCAACATATTGCATATTATAAGAAACATCCAGATGGTGATATAAATATTCTGTTCCTAGAATGGAAAGAGTTAATCAGCCAAATCGAGTTGCAGATTGTGTACGTTTGCTAGAGGACTTTCCAGATTTTAGAGAATAATGTGTTTGGTCAATGGAGGGAATTCTTGTGCATATTCAAATCTGGCATGTCACGTTTTGTTATAAAATGCAAAAACAGCATTGCACATGTGTTTTCGCGGTTGTGGTTAAACTATCCCTTCATCAACAAAAAAATGGCACGATACTAGTGCCATGTATTAGTAGTGTATTAACAGTCCAAACACCTGGGAATGGGAAGTTCCAGCCATACACCCAGTTTTCTGTCTCAGGTGTAAATGCAACATTCAGTATTTTCACCAGGACATTTTAAGAGCACATTGTTATTCAATCTGTCAAACTCACACAGTTCATACATTTCAGATGAGGGCAGAGGAGTCAGGTGTGGTTCGAGCGCGCACATACCCATTATATGGTGTGTTTGGGCTTTTCAAGCTCTTGTGTGCCAAAAGCGTAGTGTACGTCTGATCAAAGCCGTACGCTCCACTGGAGACAAGGCACGCAATACTTCACCTTGGCTCTGGTGCTTTTCTTGGCATCACCTAAAAGCAGTCTTTGTTCCCTTGTTCTAGATGAAAGAATCAATCCCTGACAGCTACCATACAGGTGAGACAACAAGCTAAGAGAAACCAAGACTGTTCGCTTCAGGGACGAAGGTGTTTATATTTGTGTTTGCTGCAGAAGTCGAATGCACAGAGAGTTTTTGCTGCTGAATCTTGACAGGAAAAGAAGGAACTAAAGAATTGATATGGTTGCTCACAAGACATATCAAAAAGTCTCAATCAAAATGTTCTCTTTACGTCCTGCTGATTTAAAAATATATATTTTAATAGAGACAACATGCATTCATGTCTTCCCTTCATTGGGTTGTTTAAGATGCTAAAGTGCCCCGATTATGCCCTTTTTGAATATCACAGAGTCAACATTTCCATCTCACTTTCTGTACAAACCTTTATAACAATGAAACACATTTGCATTATGGTTTTTAATGGTTTTCATTGTCTGCCCAGGAACGACGTCTACTCTGACCCGCCCTCAAACACTGAGACTGGAAGATGTTTGTGTTGTCGACATTTCGAGAAGACGCATTCAAAGGACAAGGACTCGCGCTGGAATTGATACGATGAATCCGACACCATTGTTCCTGTTCGTGTCACTGTGTGCAAGAGCTGAGGCAGCTGAAATTCAGATATGACAATGGGTGTTACGTTTAAGCGGTAGACCAATCACAACAGACTGGTCCGTCTGACCAATCAGAGCAGAGTCGGCTCGGCAGAAGGGCAGGGTTCAGAGAGACTGAGGGCCCTATTTTAACGATCTGAGCACATGGTCTGAAGGGCAGGAGCACTTAGGGCGTGTCCGAATCCACTTTTGCTAGTTTAATGATGGAAAAAACGGTCAGCGTGCCAGGCGCGTGGTCCAAAAGGGTTGTACAGTCTCTTAATGAGTCATGGGAGTGTTTTGGGCGTAACGTGCAATAAACCAATCAGAGTCTCATCTCCCATTCCCTTTAAAAGCCAGTTGCGCTCACACCATGGTGGATTCGCTGTTTACATGGCGGAATTTGCGAGCGGAATTTCCAGAGAGGAATTCTTTTATTTTTAATATTTAGAAATGTTTGTGTGCTGCTGCTGCGCGTCCCTGTGTGAGTAATAAGCAGAGTGTATGCACGTTGTGCATCCGCCTATAGGCATATATTGCTAACACTCCCTTTAAATAACACAAAATATACTGCGCTATTGACTTTAGAGCAGGTTTTTGTAGATCAATGGCGTAGTCGTCTCAGTTCCTCAAAATAGCAACGCCAACAATGCGCCTGAACACACCTGGTTTTCAGACCAGCATGCCCATGGGTGAACAGATGGGGCGAATGCATTTGCTATTTACACAACGTGGCGCTGCACGTGAAAATGAGAACTGCGTCAGGCTGAAACTAGCAAAAAACACTTGCATCGCACCTGGCGTCGCATTGCGCCGGGTGTATGATAGAGCCCTGAATCTTCAAACTAACTGTTTTCAGACTCTTGAGGTGAGGTGATGTGAAATGTATATTAGGAGAAAATTAAAGTGTTTTTTTGACCTTTGATGCATGTAAACCTGTTGTAGGAGACGAAATTAGGAACCTTTAAAACAGTATAATAGGGGCACTTTAAATTAAATCTACCTAGTACAATCCCAGATAGCAAAAAATATCGGCACGGCTTCTTTTTGCTGCCGGAGATCCGCGGCTGTTCTTAAAGTGACAGGAGCACTGATGATGATGTCATTAATGTTCATCAAAGAACAACGGGAACAGAGAAAATTTTAGCTTTAATGATGATTCATCTATATTTAATTTATTATTTATGCAGTTAAGAAAGATAACTATTACATTTCTGTATATGTATAACAGGGAAGGCCATGGGTAAATATAACATTTAATATTTTGGGTTTATGTAAAGATTGTTTTAAGTTCACTTAAATTAAAAGTTGTTTTTTTAAAGCCTAATAAATGTTGAAATTGGGAGCTTTCAGTTATACTGTAATGTAACGTCATTAAAGTTTCATAGAGACTTTAGTATCAGTGATACTGGCCTTCATTCATAAAAATATGACAATACAACACATATTTAAAATATGCTGTCTTTAAATTGTTTATACATTAATTTGGAGAGTAACTGAAATTATTACAAAATCAAAATATTAAAAACGTAAAATATTAAAAACTTGCGATTAATCGCGATTAATTACAGAAAAAGGTGCGATTAATTCGTTAATTTTTTTTAATCGATGCCCAGCACTAATAAATACACACACATTCATGTATATATTTAAGAAATATTTGCATGTATATACTGTATATACATTTATATAATCTATAATATATAAATATAAATGTTTTATATATAAAAATCATATTTTTTTCTTAAATATATACATGCTTGTGTGTGTATTTATATATAAATAATAATTCACAGAGTACACACACATATATTATGTAAACACAAACTTTTATTTTGGATGCGATTAATCGCGATTAATCTTTTGACAGCCCTCATTTTTTTAAATGTTTTTTTTACTCTCAGATTTTGTTACCATTCACATGCATTATACGACTGACAGACTGCAACGGTTGGAGTTAAACATCTTTATTTGTGTTCTACTGAAGAAACAAAGTCACCTACATCTCGGATCTCCTGGGGGTAAGCAGATTTTATTTTCATTTTTGGGTGAACTATACCTTTAATAGAGATGATGTCTTCATAATCTCTATACTTCAGCCAGCATTTACAGTTAAAACTAACAGATAAGTCTGACAAGATTTTTTTTTTAAGTTGCATGACAGCAAAAACCTAAAACAATATTTCAATCTGACATTAGGTTAACATTTATTTCCCCTGCATGCATACATCCTCCTCTGGTCTATCTCACCTCCTCTCTGTGAGATATCATAAATTAAGACAGGTCATTTCTCCAGAGCGTTATCTGTCATGCAGAAATATGCTGTGTGTGAAGTGGACTAATTCATTATGACTGTGTGTGATATATAGCAGCCACTCAAGAGAGTCAAGAGTACAGGAGAGCAGTTAAAGCAGCAGACATCAGCATCTTCAAACAAACACTATATGAGCCCAAGATTTACTGCTACTCTTCATGACCCAAATCAAAACGCTCCAACACGGAAACTGTTGTAAAGGCGTGTGACTCTTTCATGAGCATGGGAACAATCCTAATATATATTCTCATGAGCATCAACTGTAAGCGCAACATTCCTACCATCAGTGAGTCGTCCTCTTCAGTCACTGTGCACATGATTGAGTCTGTATCATTTCACATCAACTGGACGTTTCTCTGGGAGTGTTTTCTGTGACTGTATTAAAAGTTTCAGTTTGGGTCAAAGTTTTTGTCTGTCTATCTATCCATCCATCCATCTATCTATCTATCTATCTATCTATCTATCTATCTATCTATCTATCTATCTATCTATCTATCTATCTATCTATCTATCTATCTATCTATCTATCTATCTATCTATCTATCTATCTATCTATCTATCTATCTATCTATCTATCTATCTATCTATCTATCTATCTATCTATCTATCTATCTATCTATCTATCTATCTATCTATCTATCTATCTATCTATCTATCTATCTATCTATCTATCTATCTATCTATCTATCTATCTATCTATCTATCGTCTGTCCGTCCATCATCCGTTGTCCGTCCATCTATCATCTATCCATCCATCCATCTCTCTGTCTGTCTATTCTATCTATCCTCCGTTGTCCGTCCATCTATCTATCTATCTATCTATCTATCTATCTATCTATCTATCTATCTATCTATCTATCTATCTATCTATCTATCTATCTATCTATCTATCTATCTATCTATCTATCTATCTATCTATCTATCTATCTATCTATCTATCTATCTATCTATCGTCCTTCCATCCATCTATCCATCGTCCGTTGTCTATCTATCTATCTATCTATCTATCTATCTATCTATCTATCTATCTATCTATCTATCTATCTATCTATCTATCTATCTATCTATCTATCTATCTATCTATCTATCTATCTATCTATCGTCCATCCATCCGTCCATCCATCCATTGTCCGTTCTTCCATCTATCCATCCATCCATCCATCCATCTATCCATCCATCTATTCATCCATCTCTCTGTCTGTCTATTCTATCTATCTGTCCGTTGTCCATCTATCTATCTATCTATCTATCTATCTATCTATCTATCTATCTATCTATCTATCTATCTATCTATCTATCTATCTATCTATCTATCTATCTATCTATCTATCTATCTATCTATCTATCTATCCGTCTGTTGTCCGTCCGTCCATCCATCCATCCATCCATCCATCCATCCATCCATCCATCCATCATGACCTCCAAAATGTTAATAGCCTTTGAACTATTGTTTTCAGTTGATAGGCTGCTCTGGGAGGTGGCTAGGCTTTTAATAGCATTAACTTATTCCAATAGCATTATTATCTATCTATATGTTGTCTGTCTATCGTCCATCTATCTATCCATCCGTTGTCCGTCCATCCATCCATCCATCCATCTGTCTGTCTATCATGACCTCTAAAATGTTAATAGCCTGTGAACTATTGTTTTCGGTTGCTAGGCTGTTCTGGGAGGTGACTAGGCTTTTAATAGCATTAACTTATTCCATAATCATAATTTCATCTGAGACAGTTGTGCTTTTAAACAACAAACATGAGAAACCAAAGCACAAAAGTTTGCCCTTTACATTGTTGTGTGATCCAAATGTCCTCCGACCATATTTTACAATATTCAGTGCGCAGTACAATACAATCGCCCTTTGAATGGGCGGCCGCGAGTGAATGTCCATTGATTACTGTAATCTATCACATTACAGTACAACTACAGGACATATTAGAGCAAGAATACATTCAGATCTTGTTGGTCCGATGACAGCGTTGGCGACAGCACGCACTTCATCATGTTAAGATGTTTAAGCGGGAGTCTGAGCAGACGGGAGGTTTCTGTGGGAGCAGCTGCGGCGTCCGGTCGCACTGCGAGTCGGTCACTCCGAGTTGTCAGGTCTGATAAACGAGAGCCGAGCTGTTCAATTTCACATTTCGTCCTCGTCATATCCAGAGCTCGGTGATCATGCGCCACTGACCCGCGGAGGGCGGGCAGGAGGATATTGATAAAACAATTATCTGCTCGCCGTTCATTTGATTTTCTATTTCAATTACCGCCAGCGAGGACGGGAACGGGGAGGATTGCACTATTGATTTTTTTTTCCCTGTGAGAGGAGAGTGTGAGACTCCTTCACAGGCTGCTTTGATGACACCGCAGATGTGTAATAACATGCTGTCTGGTGTCCTTGTGCTGTTTTAAAGTCTCACTTGTTGCAGTTATGTGTTTGGCGGACAAAAGAAAAGATGTTAAATTAATGTGAAGGCAAAACGCTACAGGCAAAACCGCTGGTCAAGTTTGAGATGTATGGCTATTTTGCTTCCATAACATGTCTTCTTTCAGACTAGTGGAAAGAAAACATCCAGAATACGCCTTTAAGTGTTATATCAGACGTATGTCTTCAGCTCTCCAGACTGCCATCACTTCCCGTAGGTGAGGTCAAAATAGCGGCCGGGTCATAGATATATACATAGATACCGCATTAGTGCCTGCGTGGATCATGGCGTGGATCGCTCGAATGAGGATCTACGTATACATATCTATGACCCGGCCGCTATTTTGACCTCACTGACAGGAAGTTATGGCAGTCTGGAGAGCTTAAGACATACGTCTGATATGAGGTGATATATTTGCATAAATACAGTTCGGTTTCTCTCAGAAATCGATCGTTTCGTGTCTTAATACATCAATGTGTCGTCACGAGCCGCGGGGTTTAATTTGAAGTTGTCTGTCCATGTTTTTTTTACTCTAATAGAATTCGTCTCCATTGACAAGCATTATATGAGTGACACACAGCAACGGTTGGAGTTAAAAATCTTCATTTGTGTTCTACTGAAGAAACGAAGACACCTACATCTTGGATGCCTTAGGGTTAAGCACATACAATTTTCGTTTTTGGGTGAACTATCCCTTTAATGAGAAATTGAACAGGTGTTCCTAATAATCCTTTAGGTGAGTGTATATGCATAATAATCAAGGAGCTTTGCTGCCGTAGGTGCAGGAGGTGCAATGATATTACACAGCGCCTGAAAATAGGCAAACTTCCGTCAACATAACCGACGTGACAACCTGCTTACACAGGGAGCGTTCTAGCTGGGGACTATTTTCAGCCGCTGCGTAATATCATTGCACTGCTGTACGGCAGCAAAGCTCCTTGATCATTACGCAGGAATGAGAGTGTAGTTCCTAGCCGTATCGGCCTAGAAAATCACAACTTTTCATTTTCCATCGGTCTTAGTACACAATGTAACTACAGAAGAGTCAAGATTTAAATAGGAAAAATATCGAAACTCTTTGGTCATTTTTTTGAGCGAGATGCTAACGGTCTAATCAGATTCAATGATCTATGCTAAGCTATGCTAAAAGTGCTACCGCCAGACCCGGAGATCGGCTGAAAGGATTCAAAAACGGTAAAACTCAGCTGTTTAACTCTAATGACCCTATTTTCCTTTAACAAGAAATCCAGGGTGGTTCCCTGAAAACTAAAAGTTCATCCATATTCCTGGATGCATTCGCACCACCAGAAGGAACTCTGAAGTGATGTAAGCCGCGCTTGTTGTTGTGACTTTTATACACAGTGTGTAGACTGCTTTTTTTTTTTTTAAATGGGTGCTGGTGTTTCGCATGCGTTTAGCCAATCCGCGTATTAGACCCTACTCTGAAATAGGAGCTAAATTAGTTCCCCCAAAAGGAGTTCCTAGAACCAAAAACGTTCCTAGTTCCTGCGGTGCAAACACGCCAAAATCCGGGTACTTCCACCAATAGTTTTAGGAACTATGAAAAGGCTCCTCAGGTGCGAAAGAGGACATTGTGTGAAACATTGTAGACCAGACCAGTTGTCGGCGATTCTTCCTATTGAAGTGTTGCGTAATGTGTGACCCCCCGTCTCTGATTCATCATGTAATGTGCACACAACAGCAACTAAATGGCACCCCAGACAGGTCATGTGGTGTGAGAAGAACAGCGATCCGACGGCTGTGAGTGTTTAACCGGCATTAGTTGCTGCTCTAGTGTATTTTATCAGCACATCTCAGTTAAAAGTCCCTTGAACATTCAGCTACTGTATCTGGTCACGTCCACCGTGAGATTCCCAGGAGGCTCTATTGACACGACTGATAGACAGTCATAAACCAAACCTGCTAAACAAAGATATTAAAGAGAGCCGATGATAAAAGACGAGGGAAAAGAGAAGTGCACTGTGGGAAGAATTGATCAGCTCTTCCTTTTAACAAATCAGGGTGATCTCAATCATATCCATACACAATATTGACATACTGATAGCGTCTTTTATGCATGTATAGCTTTAAAGGTCTACACATGTTTACAAATCCAGTGAAGACGGGTTTGAACTGGAATTGAAAGAAAGCAAAGTTCAGAACTCGAACACAATCCCACATCAAGACTAGCAGTAAATGAAGACTTTTTATTGCAAATTAATTTATAAATCCAAACCAAATTGTACATTGTTTGTAATTACCATAGGGGTGCACCGATCCGATATTAGGATCGGATATCGGCCGCGATACTGACAAAATAGCTGGATCGGGGATCGGAAAAATTAACAGATCCACAAGCCGATCCAGGTGTTTTTTTCCGTCGCAGCAGAACCTACGTCATTCGTCAGCTTCACGTGTGTCGCATGCTAGAAGGGAGCGAGCCAGAGATTCGGCTGTGTGGAGGAGATATTTCACGCTTGCCACGCCAACTAGTTCGTCGCTGTTTCGAGGGTATTACTGCAAAGTAAGGGTCTTTCCTGCATTGACATTTTTTTGACGGCCAAAGCCTAATTTGATGAGTTATTGTGATTTACGAGTGATGTAGAACAGATGCTGCGCTTGTGACTGAGTGACAGAGAGACCGATCTGAGAGCTCCTCCCCCGCGCGCGCTCTCTGGGTCTTCAAAATAATCAGTGTTCGCTCTCATATTTCACATATTAGTCCAAATCAAAAGCTCGGAAGACCGAAACCATGTTGCACGTGACACATTCGGACAATTTTGTCCTTGAATTATCACTGGGTGTGAATTGCGCTCAAAAAACATTGACTCTTCTCTGACCAGCTGACATAAAGCATACTTTCAATAAGCGGGAGACAAATTATATCCAGTTATGAAGTGTTTTCTGTGTGTTGACATCTTTCGCGATGTTCTAACAGACGGGATTCGCACACAACGCGTCTGCTAATGTCCGATTCGTGACCTAATGACTCCTTTGAACCGAATCATTTTAACGACTGGCCAGAACAACTGATCTGTCCAACACTGAACTCATGAACTCAGTTTATTAATTTACTCAGAACGCAACTGAAATGAGAACACAAGTGTGCTTACCCATTTTAGCAAGAGTGGGTAGTAAGAATTATTTTTAATTATCAACAGTATTTCATCTTATTTCTGTTGACAATGTGTAGTAAAATAAATAGGCCTAGCCTACAATCATTTAATCTGGAGTGAGGTGAAACCAGAACAAAGTTGTTATTAGCTAGCTGAAAATTTTTATTAAATTGCATATGGTAGAAAATTAGACTATTTGTTAATTTGTAATGCTACTTTTTAATATTGATATGATTATAAACCAAAACAATTATCTGTAGTGTAAAAAATGTTTGGTAACTGTCAGATTACTATTGTATGTTTGACCAATACACTGTTTTTTGTTTCCACTGCTACATTTTATTTATTTAAAGAAGTTAGATTACATTCTATTTTAGATTTGAATGCACAATTGTTTTTTAAATAAATAAGAATTCAACACCTTACATACATCTGTTATTTTGTCTTAGTTATGTTTAGTTTGTAAAGTCTGGTGCCTTTAGTCTCTTCAAGGAAGGTATAAGGTGGAAGATATACAGTTTATTATTAATTCAACAATATATCGGATCGGTATCGGGTATCGACAGATACACAAAGCCTAGGCATCGGTATCGGTATCGGGACTGAAAAAGTCGGATCGGTGCACCCCTAAATTACCATTGCAAGTATGACATGTAATTGAAACCCTGTACAGTGAAACACAGCATATTGCAAGTTTGTGTGTCACAAGGGATTCGATCTGTCAATTAATTTAATATTCTGTAAATCATAAAGGATTTGTACATCTCTAAAGTTGCCCATACATAAATGGGTTTACATGCTGTCAATTTGTTGATATTTTATGGTGTTGTCTTGACGAACATATGAAAATGTACGTGTACTAGAATGAATGTGAATACCTATGAATGCTAATGAACCGACACATATTGCATTACAGAATATATGAAGTTTTAGGCCGTTGAGCTTTGCAGCAAGTTTTAAGCTTTCATTTTGTTGTCTCATTTTCTCACCTCAGAAAAATGAAGTATACCAACTTCCAAAACGGTTATGAATAAAATATCAGTTTCTTCTCCTCAGCCGCAAATGAGGGTTTCTCAGAGAAAATGCTGATTAAATTTTCATGTCACTGCAGTCTGTTTTTACCACACTTTCTACTGTGAAATATCTGATGAACGGTGGACGTGTGTATCAGTCCCACAGAGAGGAAACTACATGTCTGTGACTTCTGAGACATCATTTTTTAAGAAACTCTATTTTAATGAAGTGAATTTACCTTGTTGGCAGAGGCTATTTACACTAACTCCGCCCACTGACGTCTGATTAGGCCAGACAAAATGACAGAAGACGCTGGATTGTCAACATTAGCAATAGTGTAGGGGTGCGGCGCATAGCAGAAAGTTTAGATGCAAATCGAGTTTGAATCCGCCTTTTGCCAAACTCGCTCTACTCCCTTTTCCTGTCACATATCAAATCGGAAAGGAATTTATTTTTCAATAAAAATTAAGAAAATATTAGAAAAGTGGAAATAAAGTGTCTAACGTTTGTTTAATAATAAAGTGTTTATCGGTTAGGGTTAGAGGTAGGTTTAGGGAGGGCTTTATTGTCCCAATTAAGGCGGCATCCATTTAATAATTTTAATAAATATAATAATTTCGACTCTATGGTATTATTGCATACCGTTTAATGTACCGCAACACTGAGAAGCACTTACTGCAAATAGCCGCTGCCCTATTTTAAAGCCAAATCTGTTATGTTTTTCTCAACATGTCCTCCAACCAATACGCCTATATAGGTTGTTTGTCACTTCCCTGAAATACGACCCATAGGAGCGTTTACTAAAGTTGCGCCCCTATCGACAACCGGACACTTTCATTTTAATGCTTTGTTTCCTTTTATTTGCATCATATTTCAGGTTTTTTGTAGCTCAATTGATAGAGCATTGCAAAATACACCATCATGTGATAATGATGTGATCGATCCCAGGGAACGCATGTGCTCATAAAGTGTATATGCACTATAAATCACTGGGTAGCTTTAGGGGTGGGTGTTGTAGTTGTTAATAAAAAATGCTTTTTGCTAAATGGAAATATGACAAATGGTGATAAAAAGTCCACACATTGCATTTAAATGAACACGCATTTTGATTGGTAAAGACAGTCATACGTCATTTCATGACGACAGACGTAACACAACACGCCAGCTAGAGGGCGCATGACTTTAATACATAAATAAAGGTCGTAATAAGGTGCTTGAAAAACGACCTATAGAGTTGTTGTTTTTTGGAGGACAGTCTGCTTTTTCTTCTTGGAAGAGCACAAATAAATGACTGAATGACTGATCTCACTTTCTGTGACATCACTAGATTCAAACATACAAAAAAGTCAGGGGAGCGGCCAGTGATATATTTTTTTTTAGCCAATCAGAAAGCATCTCTGCCTGTCAATCATTGCTGATGTGTCTTTGGAGGGCGTCACCCAGCTGACTATACAAATGACTGTACATAAAAGCTGTATGAAATTATTGCTGTATGTAATCTTCTCATTATACAATCATTGTAGGAAAGTGTTGAAAAAATACTTATGTAGAAATAAAATATTAAAGTGTTGAAATATATATATGCATTTTGGAGAACAATTGCATTTTTTTGCAGGGAAAAAGTAGAAGTAAAAATGAGGCCTATTTTAATTCAGAAACAGAAAACATCCAGTACAATTCAGAACTATTAGTTAGTAGAAAAGTGACACATCAAAAATCCACATTGTCACTTCATACTAATATCCATGTGATCAAGGCCATTTATTCATATAAAAGTTTAATTTGGCAAGAATTCAAGTTCTCAAAAGTGGCTCTAACTTAAGAATAACCCATATCGAATTTTACAAATATTAGCATTTTCTTCAAGAATGGCAGAGTAGGCAAACATAATAGCACCATTTTTTTCAATAAGTTCCCGTTTTAAATCATAAAGAATGGCCCATAAAATATTTAATTCAAGCAAAATGAAGGAATTTCTTTAAAGTATGAATTTGGAGAACACACCTGCGTTGCCATGAATGAAAAAAATGCGCACACACAACTTCCTGATGCCTGATAAAACGAGGAAACGGCCTTGAGTGAAAGTCATGACGGCTCGAGCAGCCCGGCTCCTGTTATATTTTCTCTCTATAGAATATACGACCCTTCCCTCTCAGGCTTTTATCCCATGTGGAAAAAATTATGGACGACTGCAGATCACAAATGGCACTCATATCGCATGCATGTCACAGGGGAAATGTAAAATATTAAAATAGACGAGGTGGGTGGGGTGTGTGCAGCATTTACTTTAGGGAAATGAAAAATTAATGCAGTGATACTTTAGCTCAGTTAAGTAAACCTGTCGAGAGTGCAAGGTTGTGCTGACAGACCAAAATCAGTGTCACATCTGTCAGGTGGTCATGACTGTTAAACATTCACTTTTCTTCATAAATTTTGCTTAATGTTTTCTAATCTTGGTGTTTAGGTGATTTTAGTGGATTGCCACATCAAGATGCATTTAACTGAGAAGCAATATGATTGAAAATATGAAGTATTGTTTTCTAAAAAATATGTATCACAATTAAGTGAGTTCATGCTTAAAGGAACACTCCACTATTTTTGAAAATAGGCTCATTTTCCAACTCCCCTAGAGTTAAACAGTTGAGTTTTACCGTTTTTGAATCCATTCAGCCGATCTCCGGGTCTGGCGGTAGCACTTTTAGCATAGCTTAGCATAGATCATTGAATCTGATTAGACCGTTAGCATCTCGCTCAAAAATGACCAAAGAGCTTTGATAATTTTCCTTTTCAGACTCTTCTGTAGTTACATCGCGTACTAAGACCAACGGAGAATGAAAAGTTGCGATTTTCCAGGCCGAAATTTGAGATTTTATCATTCCTGCGTCCCATGGGCGCAGCGGCACAATGATATTACACAGCGCCTGAAAATAGTCCCCAGGAATGAGAATATAGTTCCTAGCCATATCAGCCTAGAAAATCGTAACTTTTCATTCATTCATGTAACTACAGTCGAGTCAAGTTTTAAATAGGAAAAATATATCAAAAGTCTTTGGTAATTTCTGAGCGAGATGCTAACGGTCTAATCAGATTCAAGGATCTATGCTAAGCTATGCTATGGAGATCGGCTGAATGGATTCGAAAACGGTTAAACTCAACTGTTTAACTCTAGGGGAGTTGGAAAATGAGTTGGAAATAATTTTTTTTTTAAAGTGGCATGTTCCTTTAAAACAAGAAAATATATGGAAGCTTGTTTCCACCACTGAATAAAAAATTTAAAGGTAATTGACCGTTCGCAAAGACCCGCCCCCTTTAGTTACCATTGCTATGTCCGACAAGCCTTGGCGCTCTCACACCACACACACACACACACGTTCTCACGTAGAGAAAATACATCGCGGAGCAAAGAGGACACTGACAAACGCCGGCAGAAAGGACAGAGCAAGTTACTTTTGATATGAAACAAAAATCTCAACTTTGAAATTGTCATTTTTTAAAGAAATTTAAACAATAAATAGCGTTTTGTGGCTCTTTAATGTGTCGTGATCGACAAAATAAACATGAGTGAACACTAAAAGAAATGTTATTTCAACCGCGGAGAGACATCAGTACTAGAGGTCAACCGATTCATCGGTTTTGCCGATTAATCGGCACCGATAGCTGATTGGTGGAACAATCGGTTATCGGCAAAATCCACACCGATAGTTTTTTCCGAGTTGCGTCCATTGCTGGAGCGGCTGAGATGGAAGCGCTTTTATTACACAGTACGAGAGCTCTGAGAAGGGTCTGCTGGCAGTATATAGCACGAGAGCGGCCTCTAGAGGCCAAATAAAAACTACCACTGACGCCTTGTGTTTACATTCACATGTGCGGCTGCACGGAGAGAGCTGACACATCAGATGCGTGTTTAAAACACGACAGCGAAACGGTATGAATACAGAGCACTACAGTACTTGTTGCCAAACAATTATTAAGTAATTAATTTCTTGACTAGATGCTGCATTAACAGCATCTGATCTTTTAGATCTGTTTAGATTTGTAAGAAATGGCAACGCTACAATAACATTCCATTTGTAACATTGACTAAGGTTAATAAATTCTGTGAAAACATTGTTCATTCTTAGTATGTTCATTTCAACTTTAAATTGAGTTTGAATTTTTATCTGTTAACCTTGGTTAATGCACTATGAACTAACATGTGAGCTAGAATGAATGTGAATACCTATGAATGCTAATGAACATTACAAGTGTATTGCTCATATTAATACATGCTGTAAAAATGTATTCATAATGCATATAGTTAATGTAAGCTAATACATCCTTGTTGCATAGGGACTTGTATAGTGTTACCTATGAAATGTACATGCATGTTTCTAGGTTATAGGTAAAGAAATACATTTGACCTGTAATATATTAATGTTAAAAATTGTTAAAATTTTACGTTTTTAATTTAGCACATTTTCATGGATCAGTATTGTTTTTTTATTTTTTGTTATAAAGTTACGCACTGGTTTACTTGTGTTTTTTTAATCCAGTATCCATTTTAAAAACTATCGGTCGATTAATCGGTTATCGGCAAGTGCGGTCCAACCTAGTTATCGGTATCGGTAAAATCCACTATCGGTCGACCTCTAATCAGTACACACCGTTTTTCCAAGTTCAAGTCCACCAACATTAATCCACTAACTCTCCTGACTGCTTTGTCAAACAAAATGTCAAATTCGGCAATGTGATTGGTCAGATTGCCTGTCAGTCAAACTTGCGGCGAAGGGTGAATTGTGACTTTTTATCTCACAATTCAGACTTTTTGGTAACACTTTATTTTACAGTGTCCTTGTTACATATATTGCATGTACTTACTATAGTAATAACAGTAAATATGCATAATTCCATGCAACTAACCCTCAACCAAACCCTAACCCTATAGTAAGTACAGTTTGTTAATCAATATTACTCAGTACTTAAATATATAATTACACCGTAATAATGACACCTTAATCTAACCAATTTTTTTCTCGCAATTGCGAGTTTATATCTCACAATTCTGACTTCATGGCTAACAATTATGACTTTATATCACAGAATTCTGAGAAAAAAAGAATTGGGAGATGTAAACTCGCATTTGCAAGAAAAAAAAAGTCAGAATTGTGAGATAAAAAGTTGCAAATACCTTTTTTATTTTTTACTCTGTGGCAGAAACAAGCTTCCTGTAATGTCTAGTGTTTTGGTTTTGTTTCATGTTCATGTTCTTATTTTATGTTTAATATCATGTTTCCTGCTGTCGTGATTGCATTGTGCCCTCATGTGATCATGTCATGTGCTTCCCTAGTCTCTTGTGTCCTGTTGTCATTGGTTGATTTAGGCATGTGGGTTCTCAGTTCAGTTCTGTCATTGGTTCATTGTGTGTCTTGTTCAGTCTTCAGTCCTCAATATGCGTTCTTGTCATCAGTCGCTGCCCAAGTACTGTTCCATTTCAAAGTTCACATCTAGCCAAGATCAGTTAAAATCCCCGGATCTGTCCTTGATTGAGGATGCATCGAGAGGAGACTCGAGACAGCCAGGTATCCCAGAATGCATCTCACACCAACCAGTAAGCGTCAAATGCGGATGAGAAACCCAGCGTAATTTAAAAATAATACTGTTATTGTGTCACAAAATGTAGTTTTGAGACTTTTTCAGGCGAGAATGTACTTCTGTGGTTTATTTATAAAGAGAACGCCTAGTTGAAAATATTGTAGGGGAGTGCGGGGCACAAACTAACCCTATTAGTTGTAACACGCATATTTTAACCCTTTCCACACATGCCAGAATGACGAAACTTAGTGTATTTAATAGTTGCCATATCAACATTATTTAGAGAAAAAACTGCACCAAAATTATAAAATCTCTGGAAGATATTACTGAACATTTATTTAACCATAGCAAAAAGTAAATAGTTTTCATCTGTTTTTTGTGTTTATTTAAAATAAGACAAATCCGATATTATTGTAATCTTATATCTGTTATTTAACAGTTGAGATGGTTCTTTAATGCTGATCTAACAGCAGAAGACACGAGCCGCGGTTTAAATCCCAGTTGTGCAGATGGGGTGTGTTTTAACACTGCGTTACAATCAGCCCCTATTAGAAATATGCCATTATATTCTAAACTTTTATGAATTATTTTGAGAAACCATGAGAAAAGGGTGAATAATGACTGAGAGTTAATGTTCAGATATTATTAATTATTATTATGTTTTGAACTATGCTGTATAGCTGTATTTAGAGATGTGTTTGTAGTCAAACTCAAAAATGCTTATATTTTGAATGATTAAAAAATGCCGTTATTTTATTTAAAAAATGTAATAATTGTATTTTGTTGACAAAATATTTTAGTTTGTCTTGTATATTTTTTTGATTATATCAGATAACATTTTAATTTGTCATTTGGTCGTGTTACATTGTGTCCCACCACATGTTACAATGTACCCCACCTATGGGGCATGTTGTCACATTTATTTCACTTTCATTCTTTTGGGGTAAATCAAGAAAAAAGTATACACTGTATTAATGAAACAAAACCACATAATTGTACTAGACATGTGTGCAATTAATGTGGGAAAAAATAAATACTCTGAACCCCAAGTGGATTTACACAAACTGAGAAAGTCAAAAAGGGTTAGGTTGTGCCCCGCTCTCCCCTATGTTTGACTGAATTGTTTGCTTTATTTCTTGTATACCTTTTACTTATACTTTTATAATGGCTATTATTGCTCATAGATAAACTGACATTTAACAAAAAGAGACTGGGTTGTGTTTTATGTCATATTATTATTAGAGTAAAAATCAAAAATGCACACTTGTCTGAACCACATATTAATATGTAAAAAAACTAAATTATGTAAACGAAAAGAGGCAGGCTTGTGTTTTATATTTCGTTTTGTTATAAATATACATAAAGTTCAGATAATCAAGGTATGCGTTGCCTGAACCACATTTGTGTCTGGCTATTAATTTAAGATTTTTTTTAATGAAAATGAAAAGAGGCAGAGTGTTGTATGCCATATTTAATTTTAATGTAGACAAAAGTATACATCCAGAGAGAACCGGAGTGAGAGCGAGCTGAGTGACGGTATCAAGAACGCTGCTGTACCATTAGCAGAGTACCGGGTTTGTGTCCTCCCGTCCTTTATTCTTCCGAGTCGAACTTGGCAAGTCCGAACTACCAAGGACGCAAGTCAGAAGTTTGCGTACTTGGTATTGAGAAACGGCCCTTGTGTTTTTAAGTCCTTATGTTTGCCTTGTTCCTGGTCGAGAATTGTTTGTGTAACCCGCTATGGTGAGTGTCTGTTCATGTGTTCAAGTCAAGTCCTTGTTTATTTTGTATCGTTTCTTGTTTTGGAATAAACGGCACTTGGGTTCATCTACACTTGCCTCCAGGGGACTCACATCGTTACACTTCCATATAAATTATATTAAAAAAATACGATTATTTTTACCACCCCATTGGCAGATTTGTTTCTTGTTTTAAGCATGAAGTCACTTAATTTTTGTTTAGTTTTTTCAGAAAACAAGGCTTAATGTGTTATTTTTGCTCCTCAAGTAAATATATCTTGATGTAAGAATGTTTAGATATTTGCAATGGAAAACAAGACAAAAATACTGAGGAAGAAAGTACAGACACGCACACAGAGAGAGAGAAAAAAGGTACAAAAGCTGTCACTGGGGTGGTATCTTGTCAAAAGGTAACTTATTTACCCCTAAAGGTGTTAGTATATATTATTCGTTTAATAGTACCTAAATTGTACACATTAATACCATTTGAATTACCATTTCCTGAGAGTGCAGGTAAAGTTCATCATATTATTAACTATTCCACTAATGCTTCACAAACAAAGTTGTACAATACTTTTTTTTTTTGCTTCTCTGTGCTATTTTTATTCATACAAGAGAATGCACTAGCTGAATGCTTTTGCGCAATCGCTACACTACAGAGCACATTTGCTCAAGAAATGTACATTATGCTTTTAGCTCTACACCGACATAGAAGTACATAAGCAGGGAAGAAACGCCGGGGATTTAAATCAATTATGCTCCATTCTCGTGTCCATTTTCCAGGCCACTGATCCATGCCGCCCGTCTCTGACAGTCCTCCACAGCCTACAGGGTAAGCAAGCTGAACACAAGCCGCCTGGGCCGAGAGAGTGTAATGATCCACACACCACAGTCCAGCACATCTGAACCACTGTGCAACCCAGTTAATTGCACAACTCGCTGCTAACAGGAACGCCAGCCAATGCACAGGGAATGTGTGTGTGCAAACACAGACATGGCTGACAGATTCAGATGCACATCTTCAGAATCACATTTAGGTAACCTTTTAGTCATGTTCATAGTATGACAGTGCACTTCATAATGCCAATATAGCTACTAAACATATTGCAATGATGACCACATTTAGTGGTGCTACATGATACCTCAAATTAAGGGCCTGATTTACTAACAGCTTGTGCTAGCACAAACTCTCTTTTGGCATTAACGACGTCAGTATTTACTAAAGACACGCAGTGAAAAATTAGCGCTGAAAAGGTGTGGACAGGGTTATTTTTGCGGCTGAACTTATTGCATATGCATTTGTAGGAGTTTCCCTTTCAGACGCAGAGTATTTAAATGAATCACACAAGGTGATTTACTAAGGTTTGCGCTCGTCAATTTACTGGTGTTTGCGCCCCAAAAAATGTCTTAAACCAGACTGTAAACTGGTAGATTATGTTGGTCATTATGGAAAAGATCCGGCTTCATTTGTGTTTTTTAATTTGTGCGTCGTCAGTAGATCACGTGCAGAACTTTCCACTCGCATCGGCGCGTTCTCTCGCGCAATTTAGTAAATCTGTCCCTATGTGTCTTACTGAAGTGAGGTTCCCAGCTAAAAGGAAACAGTCTCCGATCTTTAGCTAACGTTCTGGCAAGGTTCTCTCAAATTTATGAACAAGCGTTCTTCCAGTAACGTTAATAGAACGTTCATTCCAAGTTATCTGGTCTTTAATAATGTTCTCAAAACAAAAATCCTGTCATTAATTACTCGCCCTCATGTCGTTCCAAACTCGAAGATATTTTTGATGAAATCTGTGCGATTTCATTGACAGCTACGCAACTGACACTTTGACGCTTCAAAAAGTTCATAAAGAGATCGTAAAACTAATCCATATAAATCATATACTGTAAAAAAAATATGGACGTATAGTGTCCGTGACGTCACCCATAGGATTCTGAAGAGCAGTTTTGAAGCGAAAAGTAGGGTCGAAATGGCCATTGCCATCTTGGCAGTGCGACACTGCGCGTCACTCCTGGATAACAGAAAATGGGCAAAGAGGCGGGACGTGGGCGGAGCTGAGGTGACGTGATGACTAACAGACAGCAGACGAACGGCAATCCACCTGTCAATCAAAGTGGCCACGCCCTTAATTATGCAGAACTTTATATAATTTAAACGAATGAGCTATAAAAAAATTCACCCCCCTCACAGTCGTCATGAAGGGCAAAATTAACTACATAGACCAAAACCACAATTTGTACCAGCCTGTAAACATGTTTTCCTCTGCTGTAAAGTTGGGCATTTTAACATGGGGCTCAATGAGATTCTGCTTCCTTCTGGAGTCTGTCTCTAGTGGCCACTCGATGAATTGCAGTTTAAGTCACTTCCATACTAGCTTCAAGAGAAACTGCGGGAGGTTGCCGCTTGATATAAATTAAGCGGTTTAGTCCAAATTCTCTGAAGAGACATAGCACAGCACGTGAACCATTAACATTTTCTTAAGATAATGCAAAAATACTTTTGCAACTAATACTTTACCATTCATAAACCTCTAACAAACCACCTTATGTTTGGTGGTGCTGCATAATAACTTTTTTTGCTGTTGAATTTCTAAGAAAATGCTATTTTAAAAGTTCATTATTTTGATTATTGGGTGTAATAGAATAGGTTATCATGCTTTAATGTACAAAAACACATTATTTTTCACATACTGTAAATTATTACAGCTCTATTCCCAGTCGCTCTGAAACAATCTGATTTCTACAAAGCCCCTCCTTCCGTAAAGCTCAGAGTGCTCTGATCGGCCAGCTGACCCAGTGTGTTGTGATTGGCCGAACACCTTGAGCATGTGTCGGAAACGTAGAAATAAACAAGAAACAAGAAATAAAATGTAACGCCCCTTAATTGCAAGCGTCTGCTTCCAAGGCTTGTAAAGCATGTGTAAACACACACTTAAAGGGTTAGTTCACCCAAAAATGAAAATTCTGTCATTAATTCCTCACCCTCATGTCGTTCGACACCCGTCAGACCTCCGTTCATATTCGGAACACAAATGAAGATATTTTAGTTGAAAGCTGATGCTGAGAAAGGCTTCAGATAGGCCTCCATTGGCATTCAGTACACTGACACTCCCAAGACCCATAAAAGGCACTTAAAACGTCGTTACAAAGTCCATCTCACCACAGTGACTCTACAATAATTTTACGATGCGACGACAATAGTTTTTGTGCGCAAAAAAAAATCAAAATAACACCTTTATCCAACTTGTTCTCGACTTCCGTGTGTGCCTCCACGACGCATGCGCGAGAATATGACGTAGCGCCAGCGTTCGGGAATCCATGAAATACACACTTAAGCCCCATTTTGAGAACTACGGCGAGACCTAAAGCAGATCAATGTAGAATCCAACAGCTTAGACACGCGCGTCTTCCTCTGCTTGTAAACAAATCGCTTCTGGGTCATGTGTCCGAACGCCGGATCTGCGTCATATTCTCGCGCATGCGTCGTGGAGGCACACACGGAAGACAAGAACAAGTTGGTTAAAGGTGTTATTTTGATTTTTTTTCTCGCACAAAAACTATTGTCGTCGCATCGTAAAATTATTGTAGAGTCACTGTGGTGAGATGGACTTTGTAACGACGTTTTAAGTGCCTTTCATGGATCTTGGGAGTGTAAATGTACTGAATGCCAATGGAGGCCTATCTGAAGCCTTTCTCAGCATCAGCTTTCAACTAAAATATCTTCATTTGTGATCCGAATATGAACGGAGGTCTTACGGGTGTCGAACGACATGAGGGTGAGTAATTAATGACAGAATTTTCATTTTTGGGTGAACTAACCCTTTAAGTGTGTGTTTACACATGAATTCACACAGAATGCGCTTTGTCTGTTAAAAACGTGTGTGAAAAAGGCCTAGAGATGCATTTTTTTAAAAGTTATTCATTTGACTAATTTTAACTTGAGCACCCTGTTTTTAGAATGCCATGTCATGTGCAAGACGCTGCAAAAGCGTTCGTCTAGTGCATGTTTACATTGAAAATTAATGGAAAAGTAGCATAGTGGAATGGAGAAACGTGTTCTGTGTGAACGGCCCCTTAAAAAGTCGTTTTACCTGTGGGAGACTATGAGCTTTGTAACTGCACATCGTATACATGCACAAACGGCATTAAAAAAGCATCTTTAAACTGAATGAGGGACCCGATCCACATCTAGAAACCAGGATATCATAGATATCAGGCCTTGCAAAGTTATAGCAATGCACTGACAACCATTCAGAAACCATATAGCATCGCCCCGGGAAAGCTAAGCATGTGCACCATTCCCATTTCCTTAAGAAAATTGAATATTATCTCTATTGCTAACACAACAGCCAGCATGTTAAGTACTTGTGTTATATTTTATATAGCCCAAATAGAGATATAATATTCAGCTTGATTTATTTCGCTCATTAGCTCTGTCAGATTGCGTCAATACTAAAATGCCCCCAGTAGACTTCAGAAGTGCTTACTTAATATAAAGCACGTCTGTAAATCAACCTAATGAATCAAATGCGATTGCTTTGCTTTACTTAAAGCTGACAATTGATTTTGCAGAATGAGAGATGCATATTTACAAAATATGCATGCACTGCAAAAATTGTGTTTGTGAAAATATTGAGTGTTGAAAAGGGAGTTGCTCAGTACCATGGCAATGTGAGAGTGTTTACTGCGCTGGCACTGACGCCGCTGTCATGACTCAGGAATGTTTTGTGCTACTTTTACACAACCAATTGCCCAACACATTTCACCAATGAATTTCCATGACTTTCCAAGGCATTCGTGATTACTGGATACGGATTTTGAATCATTTCATAGATTACACTTACAAAGAAAGCCATTTAAACATTGTAAAGCTGAGCATACATAGAACAAAAAAATCACTTTATCTATTTGATGGTTCCATGACTTGACCAAATGCAACATGTTCCTGGATCGCCGTCTTTGTTGATCCTGGAACAACATTCCATTCAACCAATCAGATTCGAGGGACAAGTTTACAGTTTATGTCAAGTTTAGGCTTAAAACCATGCAGGGTTAGGGGCTTCTACATAATTTCCTTCTGATTTAGGGATAATTATGGGTATGGGTTTGGACTACATTTTCCGACAGGAATATTGTTCCAGGATCAACAAAATATGCTGACCCTGGCAAAATCAGGACGTGCTCTCCACGCCTGTTATTTTCTGATATTTCCAGGTTTGTTGTGACCCTGGGAACTAGAGACGCATGATATACAATTGCGTAAATTAGATTCACGATTCTGAACAAAGATGTTTATTTCAGACCAATACAATCATTAACATTAGGCTACTAAACAAATTAGCATGTAATTTAGCCTAATAGATGTTCTGCTTCAGCCTAAAAAAAAATCAATAATAAATAGGAATCAAAATATAGAAATATCTCAATCATATTGTAAATTAAAACTTTAGCATAAAATATCTTAAACCATTTAAAGGTAGTACGACAGACCAGAAGAAAAACAGTATGGTGATAAACGAGTCGGTTGAATGAATGATTCAATGCCCACTTATCGCAGAGTCACTTGTTTAGTTCCCGAATGAATTAGTGTTTTTAAATGAGTCGGTTGAATGAATGATTCAATGCCCACTTATCACACAGTCACTTGTTTAGTTCCCGAATGAATTAGTGTTTTTAAATGAGTCGGTTGAATGAATGATTCAATGCCCACTTATCACACAGTCACTTGTTTCGTTCCCGAATGAATTAGTGTTTTTAATTGAGTCGGTTGAATGAATGATTCAATGCCCACTTATCACACAGTCACTTGTTTCGTTCCCGATTGAATCAGTGTTTTTAAACGAGTCGGTTAAATGAATGATTCAATGCCCACTTATCACACCGTCACTTGTTTTGTTCCCGAATGAATCAGTGTTTTTAAATGAGTCGGTTGAATGAATGATTCAATGCCCACTTATCACACAGTCACTTGTTTCGTTCCCGAATGAATCAGTGTTTTTAAACGAGACGGTTGAATGAACGATTCAATGCCCACTTATATTCCTGAATGAATCAGTGTTTTTAAATGAGTCAGTTGAATGAATGATTCAATGCCCACTTATCACACAGTCACTTGTTTCGTTCCCGAATGAATCAGTGTTTTTAAATGAGTCGGTTGAATGAATGATTCAATGCCCACTTATCACACAGTCACTTGTTTCGTTCCCGAATGAATCAGTGTTTTTAAATGAGTCGGTTGAATGAATGATTCAATGCCCACTTATCACACAGTCACTTGTTTCGTTCCCGAATGAATCAGTGTTTTTAAATGAGTCGGTTGAATGAATGATTCAATGCCCACTTATCACACAGTCACTTGTTTCGTTCCCGAATGAATCAGTGTTTTTAAATGAGTCGATTGAATTAATGATTCAATGCCCACTTATCACACAGTCACTTTTTCGTTCCGAATGAATCAGTGTTTTTAAACTAGTCGGTTAAATGAATGATTCAATGCCCACTTATAACACAGTCACTTGTTTCGTTCCCGAATGAATCAGTGTTTTTAAATGAGTCGGTTGAATGAATGATTCAATGCCCACTTATCACACAGTCACTTGTTTCGTTCCCGAATGAATCAGTGTTTTTAAACTAGTCGTCGAATGAATGATTCAAAACCCAAATGCAATGATCAGATGTACATTTTTTTGTTCCCGAGACTTCCACAGAAGCTATAAGTACAAAATTGTATATTTAGACCTTTTCTATTATCGATTGCTATCAGGAGGATGTAGAGAGAGTTTCAACCAGTATAACAAACAGTGTTTATGCCCTACCTTATAAACATATCTCAGCATAATCTGAACCTCTTATAGTACCATGTTGGCCTAAAAATGGGGAAATTAGTTTCACATTCAAAGCTGTGCATCTACTGAGATGCACATTTTTAATTTCCGTGTTTCTGCACTGCCTACGTCAATGAGCAGCTCTAAATCATTAAAAACATCTTATTGTATACAGCGCTCCGTTAACACGCAATCAAACAGTATTTTTGCTGAATAGTAAGCCTACTGAAGATATCAACCACACCATTACAAAATACATCATCAGAAAACGTCACAGACGCAGCTCATTTACACTTTGGTAAGGAAGCATCTGTCAGAGTAAAAAGCACTATTGTGTGTAATAAACGTGAGCTTCCGCAGGACTGGTGCTGGCTATTGTGAACTGAACAGCGGTGTGTATTGAAGAGCAGCATCCGTGCAGGTGTGTTATGGCACAGTATTGTGTGGGGCATAAAGGAGCACTTACCTGTTTTCTCTTTGATTTCGCAGAGCACGCTGAATAGAGCCGGTTTCATACGGTGACAGTTCAGCCCATGCTTTCTATCAAAGAAAAACACAAGTTATTTAGAAGATTGTATCATTCACACATGCAGTTAAAATTGTACTTTGCATTACAGTTCCTCTACTGTGCTTAAATATATTTTCCTGATCGCACCTCACAGTATCATGTAAGTTCAAACAGTGTTTCTCATAAGGAAATCAACGTAAAATATGATTATGTTTCATGTGGCATGTGTATAGAGTACTTTTAACTTACTGTTTTAGGGCAGATGTTTATATTAAACCTTACTGTTGCGGTTAAATGTGTTATAGTGCATTGATCTCTTCAAAAGTGGTAGTTTGCAACAAATGAAACTGTATCTATATGGAATTGGTTATACATATGATTAAACAACAACTGATTTGGGGCAGACAACACATAACTGATGCTTTGTCCTTTAGCAGCACAATATATTTTAGTTTTTTCTGAAAACACTATTTTTCATAAATGTCAGATCGGGGTAAGTTGTCATGTATTGGTTTATCATTTTAAATTTATGTAGGCCATATTTTATATCATTTAAATATATTATATATATATATATATATATATATATATATATATATATATATATATATATATATATATATATATATATATATATATATATATATATATATATTAGGGCTGTCAAAAGATTAATCGCGATTAATCGCATCCAAAATAAAAGTTTGTGTTTACATAATATATGTGTGTGTACTCTGTGAATTATTATTTATATATAAAAACACACACAAGCATGTATATATTTAAGAAAAAAAGATTATTTTTATATATAAAACATTTATATTTATATATATTATAGATTATATAAATGTATATACAGTATATACATGCAAATATTTCTTAAATATATACATGAATGTGTGTGTATTTATATATAAATAATAATTAACAGAGTACACACACATATATTATGTAAACACAAACTTTTATTTTGGATGCGATTAATCGCGATTAATCTTTTGACAGCCTTTTTTGATATATATATATAAATGCATGCTATTTGCATGTCGCTGAAAACCTTTAGGCTGTTTAATGGCACATTGTGACAACTTACCCCACCATCAACAAGGATGTGTGGCGTGTTCAATGAGTTGTATATTTTTTCTTAATTTAATGCTTTGTCCTTTAGCAGCAAATAATATTGAGTTTGTTCTGAAAACACTGATTATTTTTCATAAATGTTAAGTTGTCACATATGTTTTAGCATTTTAATCTTCTGTGGGCCATTTTTTATATAGGCTGTTTAATGGCAAATTGTGACAACTTACCCCACGTCGTGTGACAACATGCCCCGCTTTTGAATGTGTGTCATTAAATAAATAAATAAATAAATAAAATGTCCTGGCAGTGAATGTTCAAGTGCCCAATAGCTTTTTGTATTCAGGGCAAAATTTAATTTTAAAACCACGCTGATAAATATTGACTGGAGTAAAACATGCGCTGTTGTTATTAATAAAGTGTATTAACATGGCCTGCAGTGTAAAGTGTGATTGTAAAACTAACTTTGCCTGAGCCTCGTCCAGGCTCTGGTCGGTGATGGTCATGATCTGATGCAGAATGTCTCCGATGTCCTGCTTGTTTCTCGCGTCTCCTCCATCATGAGGCACCGGTAAAGCCAGCGGGTGTCCGGCGAGGGTCACACCGCCCAGGGTGTGCATCAGATGACTCTGCTCCTCCATCCTCCGGCTCAAATGGCTTTTCTTTCTTTTTTTAATTCCAAGAGATTTTGACGCTGTCCTGAATATATACCAGCTACATGAAAAGGATGGATGCGTAAGAGTCCCGAGTTCGCGCAAACAAAAAGTGCTTTAATAAAATGCTCCTCTGGATCAGAAACAGTCTAGTGCACTTTGATGCTTTGCTCGTTCATCATTTGCCTCACACTATTATTCCATCCAGTCCAGTGGCAGCTTCTGCAAAACTTCAGAAAATCCACCTCTATTTGATTTCCGTCCTCGAGTGCATCAAGAGAAAATAAATTAGAAATAAAAATGGGATGAATATAAGTTGCAATAATAAACCATTGGCGTTCCAGCGCTCTTTCTTCCTCCTGCTGAGCGGTTCAATAGTACAGGCAGGTTGTTAAATGCACATTCTCCTGTGGATGATCTACAGCAGATGTAATGGGTTGTGAGAATATCCGTGTGGATTGCTGTGTGTGTGTGTGTGTGTGTGTGTGTGTGTCTCGTGCACAGCAGCTCCTCCTGATGATGTACCCAGTGTTGCACAGCAGCGTGCAGACTGTCGGCTCCGCCCATCCGGGCTCTGCGCTCACAACTGCAAAATTATAATATCTTAAAATTGCAATACTATATATATCTCTACAGTAGGCCTATATGTTTATCTTAAGATGCCATTCTTGTAACGCACACACCCACACGCACGCATGTAATAAACAGTCAAGAAAAAAACAACAACCGATAAGTTCATAGCCTACATTTTTTTCAAAAATCAAGTAACCTCAAAATATTCTTCAATAAATAATCTTAGTCAAAATGACTGTATATTAGTTAAACTAATATCTTTTTATAGGTCTGTTCATTATGCAAACAATTTGATTTCCTCCTCATCATTATAGTAAAAACACAATATCGTTATAAACAATTCCGAAATCCGAGTAAAGAAATGAGTAAACAATCAAATATAAATGTAAAAAACAAACAAATAAATACATATTTTTAAAAGCATGCAATTTAAAAGCATGCTTAGGCTAATATCATCTAAGGCAGGGGTTTTCAAACTTAATGATGCCAAGGACCTCTAAATATGATGAACTTTTATGAGGGAACTGTTAAATTGGTAAATTGTGTGACATAATAAATACAAAATATTGTTTCCAAACTTAATAAATTGGCTATAGTCTGCTTATGGTTGGATGTAAAAACCTGAAGAACATTTTTCAATTAAAAATTATTTGTATAAGCAACTTTCACAATGTAAGTATATGAGCAAGATAAAGGGGACTCAACTAGAAAGATGTAAGGCAAACATCATTCTGGAAAGTAGCCGATGTAAATGGAAAGAAAGGAGAGAAACATTTAGAATAACTTTATCCATTTTTGCTTTGTCTTTTGACTCTCTGAAATTTTCAGGGGACCCTATAGAACCTTCTGGAGGACCCCAGTTTGAAAACCCCTGAGGTATCCGAATATTTTATTAGTCAATTTACACATTTTCAATTAATAGTAAAATTACATCAAATTTAATTCAATAATCCTTACATGTTATTCATATTATGAATTAAGAATTTTAAATGAGTAAAAAAAAAAAAAAAACTAGAGCTTAATAAAACATTTTGTATAAATAAACATTTTTTAACTTTTATGATTACGAATCACATAAACTATATGGTCCGTTCCCTTGTTCAATCAAGATTTATACAAAAAAGCTCTAGTATGTTTTACTCTTTTAAAATTCTTAATTCATAATATGAATAAGGATTATTGAATTCAATGTGATGAAATTTTACTATTAATTGAAAAGGTGTAAATCTTGGAAAAAAAAGGGCTTGAACAGTTTTTATGAGTGCAGAAAAGGTCATTTTTCAAAACGAATCAATTTATTGTCACTTAAAGTGCATCAGTAATTAAAAATCTTCGGTGCAGTTCCAAACAGCATAACAGGTGGACAGTGATATAGGACAATATACAGTATAAATAATCAGCACATCAATATTATAAACACCGATCAGGCATAACATTATGACAGGTGAAGTAAAAAAAAACGGATTATCTCTTCATCACCTGTTAGTGTGTGGGATATATTAGGCAGCAAGTGAACATTTTGTCCGCAAAGTTGATGTGTTAGAAGCAGGAAAAATGGGCAAGCGTAAGGATTTGAGTGAGTTTGACAAGGGCCAGATTGTGACGGCTAGACGACTGGGTCAGAGCATCTCCAAAACTGCAGCTCTCATTGATGCACGAGGCCACGTGTGTGTGTGTCGCTTACCTGGGGAACACATGGCACCAGGTGCACTATGGGAAGAAGGCAAGCCGGCGGAGGCAGTGATGCTTTGGGCAATGTTCTGCTGGGAAACCTTGGGTCCTGCCATCCATGTGGATGTTACTTTGACACCTAAGCATTGTTGCAGACCATGTACAGCCTTTCATGGAAACGGTTTCCTTGGTGGCTGTGGCTCTTTCAGCAGATAATGCGCCTGACACAAAGCAGAAATGGTTCAGGAATGGTTTGAGGAGCACAACAACGAGTTTGAGGTGTTGACTTGGGCTCCAAATTCCCCAGATCTCAATCCAATCGAGCATTTGTGGGATGTGCTGAACAAACAAGTCCGACCCGTGGAGGCCCCACCTCGCAACTTACAGGACTTAAAGGATCTGCTGCTAATATCTTGTGTTACCACAGCACACCTTCAGGGGTCTAGTGGAGTCCGTTTCTCGACGGGTCAGGGCTGATTTGGCAGCAAAAGGGGGATCAACACAATATTGTCATAATGTTTTGTGTGTATATATACACAATATACAATACACACTGAAGATACAAACAGTACTTACAAACATACACACAACTCTCGCAACGAGTATACAAGAGATGTTCAGAGTGAGTCTATAGTGTGTGGTATGAGTTCAGGTCAGCTGAATTAACATTCAGACATTCAGCCGGTGAATTAGGATAACTATAAGGGGGTGCAGTATACAAGGGTCCAGTGTGAGACTGAAAACATGCAGGGCTGATGAAAAGCTGAATGTGGGAGATCAAGAGTTCACTTGGGGGAAGAAGCTGTCACTTAATTGTCTGGTATTGGACCTGATGCTGAGACACAGCCCATGGCTGAAGTCTCTGATGATTCTCCATGCTTTCCTCACACACCTCCAGCAGGGCTTTCCTGTTTAGCGGTGCAGTGATGCTCTACACCCTTAAAAATAAAGGTGCCAGGAAGAACCAAATAGGGGTTTTCATGGTGATGCCATATAAGAACCATTTTTGGTTCCCTAAAGAACCATTTTGTGAAAGGTTCTTTAAAGAACCATTTCTCTCTAACCTTTTTATAGTCCAAAGAACCTTTCTGCTCTACAAAGAACCGTTTGTGTAATGGAAAGGTTCATTGGATAATAAAGGTTCTTCATGGAACCATACACCCCGCCAAAGAACCATTTAAAGGGTTAGTTCACCCAAAAATGAAAATTCTGTCATTAATTCCTCACCCTCATGTCGTTCGACACCCGTAAGACCTCCGTTCATATTCGGAACACAAATGAAGATATTTTAGTGTAAAGCTGATGCTGAGAAAGGTTTCAGATAGGCCTCCATTGGCATTCAGTACATTTACACTCCCAAGACCCATAAAAGGCACTTAAAACTTCGTTACAAAGTCCATCTCACCACAGTGGCTCTACAATAATTTTACGATGCGACGACAATAGTTTTTGTGCGCAAAAAAAATCAAAATAACACCTTTATCCAACTTGTTCTTGTCTTCCGTGTGTGTCTCCACGACGCATGCGCGAGAATATGACGCAGATCCGGCGTTCGGACACATGACCCAGAAGAGATTTGTTTACAAGCAGAGGAAGACGCGCGTGTCTAAGCTGTTGAATTCTACATTGATCGTGCTTTAGGTCTCGGCGAGAGCTCAAAATGGAGCTAAAGTGTGTATTTCATGGATTCCCGAACGCTGGCGCTACGTCATATTCTCGCGCCTGCGTCGTGGAGGCACACACGGAAGACGAGAACAAGTTGGATAAAGGTGTTATTTTGATTTTTTTTTGCGCACAAAAACTATTGTCGTCGCATCGTAAAATTATTGTTGAGTCACTGTGGTGAGATGGACTTTGTAACGACGTTTTAAGTGCCTTTTATGGGTCTTGTGAGTGTAAATGTACTGAATGCCAATTGAGGCCTATCTGAAGCCTTTCTCAGCCATCAGCTTTACACTAAAATATCTTCATTTGTGTTCTGAAGATGAACGGAGGTCTGACGGGTGTCGAACAACATGAGGGTGAGTAATTAATGACAGAATTTTCATTTTTGGGTGAACTAACCCTTTAAGAACCTTTATTTTTAAGAGTGTAGTGTAGAACAGCGCGAAGATGCGAGGGTTCAGTCCAAACTTCCTCAGCCATCTGGTGGCTGAAAAAAAAAAAAAAAACTTTTCCTTATTTTCCTTCTATTTTCCTCTACTTCTTTCCTGCCATAGTGTGTGATGCTCTGTGCAATGTCCAAAACTTAGTACTGCAGGCACTTTCTGTGTTTCGTTGCCTCCTCATGACGGATCGCTCCTGTACTCCTCAGTTGTAAGTCGCTTTGGATAAAAGCGTCTATTAAATGTAAATATAAATGGTGGGCCTTCTTCACTACTCGTCTTCAGTGATGGACCCACTGGTTCATCTTCTGTTGATGGTGATGGGCTGTGTTCTTGTCTCCTGAAGTCCATCTTCAGATCTTCAAGGTCTTGCTGATGTTGAGGGAGAGGTTATGCTCTTGGCACCAGTGTGTGAGAGAGGAAACATCTTCTCTGTAGGCCAGAGGAGAACTGACCCCCTTGATTGAGCTTTCTCCCAAGGTTTATTTTTCTCCATTCTGTCACCTCAGAGTTTGGGTTCTTTGCCACTTTCGCCTCTGGCTTGCTTAGTTAGGGACACTTAAAGGGACAATATGTAGGATTTTTTGGATTAAAATATCCAAAAAAGCACTAGAGCAATGTTATATATATATTTTTTTATTTATTTGTTTTTTATTATGTAAACAGACAAGTACAATATTTACAAATTAGAAATTAGATGAAAATTACATAGACCAACAAAACATACATTATGGTCAGTACGATTTGGGTATATATGCGTGTGTGTGTGTGTGTGTTTGTGTGTGTGTAACTGTAAGTGTAATTGGGTGTGGGGATGGAAAAATATTTGAATAAAGGAGCATGTAGGAAAGTACAACAGACATAACCAGAAAAATAAAATAAAATAAAATAATTAAAAAAATAAAATAAATAATACTAATTTTAAATGACAAAAATAATGATGATGAAGATAGTAATGGTATCCCAAAAAAAAAAAAAAAAAAAAAAAAAAATTAAATGGAAATGGAAAATGGGGTATGAGGAAGGTGACAACAGCAAAAGTAATAGCAATATTAATAATAATAGTAATAATAATAATAATAATAATAATGATGAATCAAATTAATAAGAAATGATAAATAGTAATAATATTATTAGCAGTAGTAGTAATGATAAACATATGAACAAATATAGTAATTTCATCCGGAATGAGGGGGAGATTAAAGGATCAGGAAGAGGACAAAAATATAAAATAATAATAATAATAATAATAATGGTAATATTGATACAGCCATTAATAGTAGTGATAATAGTAGAAGTTGTAATAGTAATGATAAAATTAATATTATATTATTAATAACGGTAATATTGATACAGTCATTAATAATAAGGTGTTATAAAGCTGCCTCTGATAGAGCAATGTTATATATTATGACTTGTGTACTTACATTATGCCAGATGTTTCCAAGAATGTTTAAATACATTTTAACCAGGACCCGGACCGTGTCTTATCCATGAAAATGATTTCTGCCGAGTCCCGTCTGATTTTTTTGTCTGAAGACGACATCTCCCATGAATCCTCGACCTCTAGTGGCGAAAAACTACATATTGTGCCTTTAATATTCAACAATATTATTGACTTGACTGTACTGATGCTACTGCATGAGAACTGAACTAAGCTGAGCGATGACATCATTTTTTGCAGAACTGCTTTATAGATGAAATCAACAAATTTAATAATTACATTTTGTTGCTGTGATAGGAGTTCGATTGTGTTTTTCATTATTTACATAATTAGTGCACTGCCGATCCTTCATATTAGCCTAGATCAGAACAATGTGATATTGCAAGGAATTGTGTCAGTCTTGCATAATGAGAATATGTCATATTGTTCCATCAAAAAACGTTGTCATTGTCAATGTACAGTAACAGAGATTGAGATTATGTAATATAGAAGACAACAACATTTAGGTTTGCAAAACATTTCAGTCTGTTGCCTTCTTTACTTTACTCAAATCTAAATGTTATTGTCCTCGAAATTACAAATTTCTCAATCTCTGTGCTGTTACTGTAAATTGATAATGCCATATATATATATACATTATCAATTTACAGTAACATTACAGTAAAGATTTATATTGTTAGCAAAGATTTCTATTTACACACAGTCACACACACAGTCACACACACACACACACACACACACACACACACACACACACACACACACACACACACACACACACACACACACACACACACACACACACACACACACACACACACACACACACACACACACACACACACACACACACACACACACACACACACACACACACACACACACATATAATTGAAATGAACTGATGACATCAGCGTTTTTTCCAGAATGGCTATACAGCTGAATAAAATTATTTACATTATTTATTTATTACATTGTTAAAAGTAAATAAAGTTAAATAAAGTTGACTTGACTTGACTTGACACACACACACACACACACACACACACACACACACACACACACACACACACACACACACACACACACACACACACACACACACACACACACACACACACACACACACACACACACACACACACACACACACACACACACACACACACACACACACACACACACACACACACACACAATTCTATTCTAACAATATAAGTCTGCACTATCACTTTTTATGAATGTAAAACATCCTTACTGAAAAAAAAAACATTTATTTAAAAATATATATAATTTTGAACTTTTTAAAAAAAGTATCACAGGTTATAAAAAAGTATTAATCAGCACAACTGTTTCCAACATTGATAAGAAATCATAATTTAATGATTTCTGAAGGATCGTGTGACACTGAAGACTGGAGTTATGATGCTGAAAACTCAGAAATAAATTATATTTTAAAGTACATTAAAATAGAAAACCATTATTTTAAATTAAATTAATATTTCACAGGTTATAAAAAAGTATTAATCAGCACAACTGTTTCCAACATTGACAAGAAATCATAATTTAATGATTTCTGAAGGATCATGTGACACTGAAGACTGGAGTAATGATGCTGAAAACTCAGAAATAAATTAGTACATTAAAATATAAAACCATTGTTTTAAATTAAATTAATATTTCACAATATTATTATTTTTTCTGTATTTATGTATCAAATAAATACAGCATCGATAAGCATAAGACCCTTCTTTCAAAACCATAACAAATAGTAATGTTTCTTTTGATCGTATATAGCATAATACAAAACAAAACGTACTATCTCTCTGTCTATCTGTCTATTTACTTTCTCTTAGCCTCGATTGGTCGCATGCCTTGTCCATCTTTGGGTGTTTCCCAGAGCGGTGTACTTCCGGTATGAGGGGTAACCCCGCAGGAAGTAGCTTACAGGACCACCAACACAGGAACAACAGAGTAAACAACACACACATTTATTCTGTTTTTGGGACGATATCTCCACAAGTATGAAATGAGACAGTACAGTCAGTCCCTCGCTCAGACGGTGTGGCACGTCTGTGATGTTTTCAGCCGCTGTTATTGGCACGAATGAAGGTAAAGATGAGGTGATGTTTGAGCTTATCGAGCAGATTAGCACGAGCATTAGCAGGGCCTGACTAGCGCGTTCAGTCAGCTGTTATTTACTTGTGTTTTATCAACAGTGTTATTCAAATTATTCTTACCAGGCAGCGACGTGAGTACATTTGTGATAAGTTCCCCTTTATAACGAACACAATGCGGTTAAACACAAGAAATTGCTAGCTTGCTGGTTAATTAGCATTTTAGCATAATCATTTCTCATTTTGCTTATAGTGAATGATTTTAAAAACATTTGAACGTGTTGTGTAGTTATTTGGTACTGTTGTCCCTGCCTGTGTCGTAGTCTGGTTAAGAAGTTTGTTGTTTGGGTTTCTGGTGACAGCTAGTTTGTAACTAACCAACTGCATGTGTTTACTTTACTGTGTTTACATCACAAACATCCTCATAAGAACAAGACTAGAGCCTGGAAGACTGGTTTATCCCTTATAGCTGTGTATATCCCTCGTGTTTTTTGTCCTATACTTGGTTTTACAGTTTATAGACCTTTTTTAACATGCAATTTGGTGCTGATGTTGTTATTTATATGGCCAAAAAGTAGGATAAAGTTCTCATACATTGTAATGGATTATTATATACCATATATTATGGCTGACTACTTGCATAAAATGCATCTAAATATTAGTTGTCACACTTTTTCTTCCATTATTATGTCTTAGTAAGATGCTATTTAAATGCTTAGTTTTATGACCAAAGCTCAATATATGGAAAACGAATATGCGTATTTAAAAGTTAGTAAAATATCTTGCTTCCACCAGACCGCCTTCCATATTCAACTTACTGAAAAAGCGTAACTGACGCGATGTATGACGTTGGACTAGGGATTACCGGTTTCACGATAAAATGTACTGACGGTTAGTCGTTTAAAAATTAATTATCGTTAAAACCGCACGGGATTATCACGATTTTTAAAACTTGCGGTCGCGGTGCAAGGACCAAACTTGAGGTGTGGTCATATTTTGGCTTTTACAAAAGTCCTGAGGGAAACTTAACTTCTTAACCCGCACCGGTTCGTGGACGGGGGGGTTGACGGAAGTGGGGGGGTGTGTACTTTTATTTACTTTTGTTTTATACAAAATATTCAATCAACTATCACAAACTATGCATCATTTGAAAGCTAAAACACTCAAGATTCATGTTCTGAACTTGTTTTTGCAATAAATACACCAGAGAGGAAAGGGTTAAATGAAATGCTAAAGGACCGTCCATGTAAACATTAGCATAATATCAGCGTTACTCATCTTTCATCTCCTGTCGTTCAGATCAGATCGGACGAATCCAATAAACACCCGCATACATCTCTGTGTAAGAGTCCATTCTTCAAAATGCATCCCACTTTTTAATCCAAAACAACGAAAAAATAGGGAAAAAACTAAAAATCCTCCGTTGTTTGCAAGAGAGTTTTGAGTTAGCGTGATCAATCATGTCCATTTTCAATGAAATATCGATTCTATTCCGTGTCTGGCAAACTCCCCCTGCTAGAATAGCTTCTCCCACGTGCAATGGTTCAACCCTCGTCTCTCTCCTTCAATCAGAGACTCTTCTGGGATGCATCATATAGAGGAAGTGCCTTACAGGCTTGGTGAGCTGTCAATCATTGCGCCCATGGTTTTCGTCGGATAAAGGCACTCGGTGCCCAGCCAATGCCTTTCCAACAAAGGTTTGATTGATGGACTTAGTAACCAATCAAAAGGCATTATCTTGCGCAGTTTGCGTAAGTAGGCTTTGGTGAATACTGTTTGTGCGCTGGCTGCACGTTCTCAATGGCGCAACTGCAGTGGAGCGCGCAGTCTGTTACTGACGCTTCCCATCAGCTAAATGAGTTTTTTACACTTTGTAATCTCTGTAAATAGTTGCTTTAGTTTTTCAGTAACTGTTTATCCATTATAATTAGTAGTATATTGCAGTTTATTGCAGATTTATTTGAATGAAAAACTACTCTTTACAATAGCAAATGTTCTGAAATAAATGGCCTTTTTGAAATGACGCCTAGACTTTTCTTGACATAAAAGCTCACAGAAGCTACATTACTGAGAGAATCATCCTCATATTTGAATCATGACATGATTAGACATTCAGTTTTATATTTAAGTTATTTTCAGGCTCTTAACATTAAATTATAATATTTTTTTCCCTAAGTGAAAACAAAAAACGTGAGTCACTTACATGTATATTTACATGTATATTACTCTGTTCCCATATTACTAGTTATTATGACTCTTGGGTAGCAATATTTCAAGTGTCTAGTTTAAAATAAGACCAGGTTTATGAATATAGACCATAGGGTTTAAGAGCTGCAGACATTTTCATTTGGGTATATCGTTTTCAAAGAATTCCTAAAAAATGGGGCGCTTGTTAAGAGGTTAATCTAAGATGGTCTTGCCAGAAGAAAGTCGCTGTAATCGGGGGAAACACGTCAAATCTGCGAATGCAAGGCAAGTGAACTTTGACCTCAATACCAAAACTACGTCTGGTATTACTACCACTCACACTAGCCACTTTGGCGGTTGAACTTATTATAGTCTTCTCAAAAGCCATCTGTTATAATCGCGTTGCGTATTATAACCAATCACACGTGTTTCTATTGAGTTTATGAATGCGATGGCTACTGGAGATTAGCCGGAGTTTTGCTCGCTCTCTGAAATCTGCACTCAAAGCAGAGATGAACGTGCGATGTACGCAGGAGATTTATTCATCATACAGCGATTGACTGTTTTTGTTCTATTTCAGCTGCGAAAATAGTTTCAAACAAACACAGCAGAACCACAGCGCATCTGATATGACTGGCATAAAGTCGGCTTGACGTTCGAGATTCGCGAATTTAGGGACCGTCTCTAAAGTTACAACTTCGGTATACACGTTTCTAACTTCAATAGCATTTGAAGAGAATAACTTGGTCATAGAGCTGCTTGATTTATTCGTTGTTTGTTGATTTTCAACTATAAAACTTGTTCAAATGCTTTAAGTGTGTGCATCTGTTCTTTTTGAACACTTTCATCTCGTTTGAACAAAACCATGATAATATTGATAACCGTGATAATTTGGGTCAATATAATCGTGATGGGACATTTCCATACCGTTTCATCTCTACGTTGGACTTAGTGTAAGTGTTTTCACAGTCCTTCCAGAAAAATGCGGCAAAAATCCTTGATTATGCGGCACGTTTTCTTAAAAAATGCGATGGAAAATGCGGGATATTTATGCAATTTTATGCGATACAATTGCGGGAACTTGCAAAAACTGCGGTTTGATGAAAAAGAGAAAAAAAGCACTACATCTTTGAAGTTTGGGCAAAAACTTCTGGCAGCTTTAGTCGTTGTTTATGCACATGTATCTTCAAAATAGACGACTAGTTATACTATATTAAAACTATGCTTAAAGCTCCTGCATGTGAACCTTTTGCAGATGCAAAAGTGCATTTTCGTTTACTATCGACACAAATCAATAAGTAAATCATACTATAGTAAACAACTTTTCCTAATTAGGCCTACTCTGTATACATTTTATGATATGAATAGTATCATTATATATTATGTTTAAAAAGCTTCTTGTGTTCATATATTTAATTATAAAATGGCATACTATGTACACTACCCTTCCTGAAATACAATTAATATTGTCATCATTCATTGATTTCATGTTAAAATAATATACAAATTCACTACCCTCTTTGAAATACAATAATCAGTAAAAAAGAATCATAAGATTAATCCGGAAAAATAATCGTTAGATTAGCCGACTAATCGAAAAAATAATCGTTAGATTAGTCGACAGAAAAAAATAATCGTTAGTTGCAGCTCTACATCACAGAAAGTGTTGGGAATATTTAAGTTCTCATCTTGTTTTACTGAAGACCTTAATAAACACATGGCTCAAATTTACAAAACATTGAGTCAAACAAGTTCTGTAGCTTTACAAAAGGAATATGCTACAACTTCTGAAAAAATAAATAAATAACTTCCTGTTTTACAGAGGTAGCTTTACAAAACGGACATTTGAGTGCTGCCAATGCACAAAGTGCAATCTCTTAAAGGGCTAGTTCATCCAAAAATGAAAATTCTGTCATTAATGACTGACCCTCATGTCGTTGGACACCTGTAAGACTTCAGAATTTAGTTGACTACAATAACTTTATGAAGCGACGAGAATAGTTTTTGTGCTAAAACCTAAATAACGACTTGTATAGTGATGACCGATTTAAAAAAACAGCATCATGAAGCTTCGAAGCGTTATGAATCAGTGAGTCGAATCATGATTCGGATCGCGTGTCAAACTGCTGAAATACGTCTTTAGCGATCCAAACCGCTGAATCGACTCACTGATTCATAACGCTTCGAAGCTTCATGATGCTGTTTTTTTTTTTAAATCGGTCCACACACTGGGAAACTGCTTTGCACTGTCTTTTGCTGTTATTTTTGTTGGCAAATGGGAATTCGTTCACGTCGGGTAATTACGTCACTTCAAAAACGTTCCCATGGCAATAGGGGGAAATGGCGGCTCTTGTGTGAAGTAAAATTTTTTTTCAACTTTCTGCTAATATATAGTGATGCACCGAAATGAAAATTCTGGGTCGAAACCGAAAATTTAGGATGCACTTGGCCGAAAACCGAAACTGAAGCCGAAAATGGCTTATTTTAAAAACGTATACTTATATATATTGCTTGATTTTAATGGATCAGGAACTAATAGAATAATCAAACTTTTATTAAGTTACATAACAAAATCTAAAATATTTTTAACATATTTTTAGCCTAATATTATTCTTCAAGTTTTATGTTCCATCAAATAAAATAGTTTTTAACAGTTGGTTCTCATTAAGAACATGAGATGCTGCACTGAAATAGTCTCTCACTGTCTGTCACTGTTCTCCGGAAAAAAATTACATTTGGGGGGTAAAATATGTGTTTTTTTTGGCAGGGTTGCCTGCTAAAATTTGCATTCCTGGGTCTAAATATCACATAATTGGGGTCGCTTCAACCCGCGGACATGGAAAAACATCCCGCGTGAAAACCGCAGACTTGGCAACACTGCTTGGGGCAGATAAATACCTGCGTGTAATCGACGCAAGCAATGGAAAGCGGCCTTCGTTCGCGCGCCAGTAGTCAATGGGATTGTCGCTTCTGGCAATGGGTAGTTCAGCTGATACGTCTCTATTTGTTCTCATACCTCTGACATGCTTAAAGGGATAGTTCACCCAAAAACGAAAATTTGATGTTTTTCTGCTTACCCCTAAGGCATCCAAGATGTAGGTGTCTTTGTTTCTTCGGTAGAACACAAATGTAGGGCTGTAATCTCCCAGTCGATTAGTCGATTATTAGTCGATACGTTCTGGCTCGACCAAAATTCTGATTGGTCGATTTTTTGCCGTGTTCATTTCATTAGTTTTGCTGCGTTCATTTAATCAGTTTTGCCGCGCCGCGTTCATTTCATCAGGTGGAAAGCACTAATTGCTAATGGGGGTGTTTTCAGAGCAGCCCTGTTTCACAGGTATCAGTCTGCCTTCAGAACACCCCCATTGTTTCCACTTCTTTTGGATTAGCCCAACCCACTGGAGAAGAGAGACAGATTGAAGAAGGCTAGTTTTCTTGTATATTATTTATTTAATTGTGAGAGCGTTTTTTCTGCCCTTGATCTGGCTTGTTTAATAAATATTCCTTTTTTATTAAAGTGGACGTGCCTTTTGTGTTTAAGAGTAAAAGCTTTAAGTTAATAGTCTATTCGTGTCTCAGCCGCGAAGCTGAGCTCAGCTCCTGTTCGAGCTGCACAGAGCGGCTGAAATGAGTGTCTGTCAGTTATTATAATACATATGACAAAAACAATTGTCTAAATTATGTTGCATATTCCTCAAAAGTTCTTGTGATGATATCTAGTTGACAACACATAGCCTATGACTTCCGAAAATATAGTACTATGAAATAGAGCCCGACCGATATATCGGCGGGCCGATATTATCGGCCGATATTAGGCTTTTTCCAAACTATCGGTATCGGCATTTATGATGGCCGATAAATGAATATTTTTTTTAAAATAAAAAAACCGGACGAAACACCTCTCAAACACATTGAGTGTTGGCGTTTCATAGTTTGTCCACCAGAGGGCGCTCTACAACGTGCCGGCTGGCAACACCACCAGCTGATCCAGCAGAGTCATGCTGAGCTTCAGCGCTCTGAGCGCTGCATTCACAACACAGATCATCCTTGAAGTGCATGTAAGTTGGCAACGAGACATACATTGCTTGAATTGAATAACAGTTAAAAGAACCTCCCCATCAGTTCTCTTAACTCAAATAACATGACACAATTTGTAACTGCCAAGTCCAGTTTTGCTGTTACATGTAAGCCAAGAGAGCTGGTAATTACGCTAGGTTACAGTTGACTGACTTATTTTACCTCGGACAATGTGACTGAATAAAATGTATTTCTTTAATAGTCTGACAGTTTGACATCATGAGACGTATCATCTCTCCCCTGCCCGTTATTTTGAAAAAGTATACATATTTCTAAATTATAACTTATCATAGACGCTAACCACAAAGCTAGCTAATGCCATGGCTATCAGTGGGAGACCGCTAACATTAATGCGCCTTGAAAAACACAACAAACTTATTCTGCCTAAATAAAGTAATGATTACTGTATTTATAACTAGTATATTTGTAGGTCCAGTCTCTGCATTGTAAATCGTAAGTTAGGCTCGTGAAGAGTGAACGAAAGTGCGTGACTTCGTTCAGACGCAGCATTAACGAGTCAAATAATGGATTACACGAGTCATCATCAGTAACGTTAGTAGATTTTAGAAGGCAGGCAGCAAATGATGACTGAAAATGGTTTGTTGTAGCTTGATGGATAGAATTAAAAGTGCATGTAAAGGGATAAGCAAGTTGACATTGTAATTATAAGGTGGCTCATATTTATACTGTATATAGTTTATGTTTTGCTGTTGTTGTTATTTATCAGAACTTCTAGAACTTAACTGAATATATTTTTTTCCAGTCTTGCTAAAAGTTATATTTATAAAGCTTACCACATCTATTAATACTGGTAACTTTGATTTTTTGTTTTTGTTAGCCTATTGTGTTTTCGTCCAAACGACTTTAAGTTTCATATCTTAAGTTTGTATTTTTATACATTTTATTTATCAGAACTTTAATATATTTTATGTTCCTCTGTTCTGTTGTAACAATAAAACAAACAAGTTTATTTTTAAACTGCATTATCATATTATTTTAGAGAGGCTGAGGGATCATGAATAACTACAAATAACTGATGTATAAGGGAAATCTGTTTGTGTTTTTTTACGCGTTTCTGTTATTTTATTTTTTTATTTTTTATATATATCGGCTGATATATCGGAATATCGGATTTTTAAGTGACCAAATATTTGTATCGGTATCGGCCTTAAAAATCCTTTATCGGTCGGGCTCTACTATGAAATTGCGCAGGTGCACGTGATGCAACGCTGTCAGAGCCACAGACTCGTGTGTCAGACTCATTTCAGTGCAAAATAATCAGGTCAAAAACGATTTGATATTCTGCAAATAGCCTACTAGTTTTTTATGTTTATTTATAATTAATTTAGGCAGACAACAAGGCTACCAAGTACTGCGCACAGTGCGCAGCTTATTCATTTAACGTTTTTTTTTCCTAACGTCATTTTAGTCGATTTTTAGTTGAAAATTTCAGGACTTCAGTCGACCAAGATTTTCTTTGGTTGATTACAGCCCTACACAAATGAAGATTTTTAACTCCAACCGTTGCTGTGTGTCACTCATATAATGCTTGTCAATGGAGACTAATTCTATTAGAGTAAAAAAACATGGACAGACAACTTCAAATTAAACCCTGCGGCTCGTGACGACACATTGATGTCTTAAGACACGAAACGATCGGTTTCTGAGAGAAACCGAATGGTATTTATGCAAATATATCACCTCATATCAGACGAACGCTTCAGCTCTCCAGACCGCCATAACTTCCTGTCAGTGAGGTCAAATAGCAGCCAGGTCATAGATATATACATAGATTCCTCATTAGTGCCTACGTGGATCGCTCGAATGAGGAATCTAATTATACATATCTATGACCCGGCTGCTATTTGACCTCACTGACAGGAAGTGATGGCAGTTTTTTTTACTCTAATAGAATTAGACCCCATTGACAAGCGTTATATGAGTGACACACAGCAACAGTCGGAGTTAAAAATCTTCATTTGTGTTCTACTGAAGAAACGAAGACACCTACATCTTGGATGCCTTAGGGGTAAGCAGAAAAACATAGTTTTTGGGTGAACGATCCCTTTAATCTTTGATAGGCAGACGCGTCGCGTGATAACGGCTCGACCGTGAGTGAAACCTAAGCGCTTGCGCACGGATGGGAGGGGCGGGTGACATAAATTTTCGGTTTACCTTTTCGGGCTGTTTTTTTTTATTTCGGCCCGAAACCGATAATGCCATTTTCGACGGCGGAAATTTCGGTTTACCCCTACTAATATATATATGACTTTTTTGCAATGAAAATGCGGGGATTATGAAATCATGCCAGCCGCGCATATTTTGCACGCGGAAATAGGCAATTTACACAGCGGAAGTGCGGCATATTTGAAAAAATGCGGCCCCCGCATAAATATGCGGACTTTGGCTGATTATGCATTAGGGAAGGCTCGATACCACAATTTTGGCTTCGGTACGGTACCACAATCTAATACCGAAGTACCGATATTAAATCGATACCATACAGGGTCTGAATTTTGGCGCGGGTATTGCGCATAATTTTACTCACTCTCGCAGGTTTGAGGTTTATAAAGCAGAAAATGAACGCAAATGTTTATTATTAAATGAATCAACAAAGATTATCAAATCAGTCATTTGGAAACTTTCTTGTGCAAAGTAATTTCAGCAATACACCCTTCTCTAGCTCTCAAATTGAGCAAATTGCTTCTAGCTTCAAAAGCTTTTACACATGCACTATAAAAGCAATCTGCGCGCTCAGATTCAACACTTATGCTTTCGTTTCGGGACAGCTGACGGAAATCACTAGCCACGTCTTTTTAAACCTTGCCAATTTGAACATGCAAGCGATTTTATAGCATTCCGTAATACATATGGGATGGGAGCTAAGAGAGAGTTTTCTTTGCGCTCATACCAACAACAAACAGACAAGCCTAAAGAGCTTGCGCATTCCAGATTAAGTTGTTTTTCCTTAGTCAAATACACACAAACGTCAAGAATGTCCATCTTTAGTGAGTAGTCACATAAACACTGTTCATTATGTCTTACGCGAATATAGTGCAATAGTATGCGTGCAAATATTATGAAATCTAAACGTCATTGGTTGAAACGAACGCTGGAGATTTCATGATATTTAAACGATACGATCTTACGTATGTGCGTTGATCAGTGTTAAAAGAAAATAAATGTCTAAATTAGATCGTTTGAATGATGCACTCACCTCTCGATCTCTTAATGTCTTGTACAAGTCAGGATGGGCAAGTGACATATGCTTGGCAAGATTTGATGGTTCTTCAGCAGTTTTATAAGCAAAGTAATTCCAAATTTCACGTCTACTTCTCTCTTTATTAATGAGTTTTGTTCGTGTTGAGTGAGATTCAACTGCTGTATTCATTTTGTTCTACGCTGCCACATTTGCCGGTTTCGCGTCAGTTTGGGTAACGCACTGCCACCTAGCGGTGAACTTCGGAACAGCAGCATATACCGAAATGAGCAAAATCTTGATATCGTACCGTTTTAAATAAAATACATACCGGTATTTTCCCAGTACCGGTATACCGCGCATCCCTATTATGCATTAAATCATGCGATCGCATAATCACGTTTTTCTGGACGGACTGTTTTGAACTGCGAGAGGCGTTATGCTTTAAACATCTGGGCTGTGTTACCCTGCAGGCAGGCATCCATGTCCCACCATGGAGAGGAGAAAATAACCCCTAAAAGAAGGAAAAGAAGACGCTGCATCGCTGAGGAATCTTCAGCCTCCAACTCCGACTGAGGGTCGGCACATCCGGACAGAGACCCGGAGAGCGACAGAGGGGCGAGGGCGTGGAGGGGCTGGTGCTCAGAATGGCTTTCCTCGACAACCCCGCCATCATCCTGGCCCACATCCGGCAGTCCCACGTGACCAGCGATGACACCGGGATGTGCGAGATGGTCCTGATCGATCACGATGTGGATCTGGAGAAGTGCCTTCCGTCTGTGGCGTCCGCTGGCGGAGGCTCGTCCGGGGGTTCATACGGCGATGGCAGCAGTGGAGGAGACGGCCAGACATGTGATCTCTCTCAGTCGGTCGACATCACCTCCAGCTGGGACTTTGGCATCCGACGGCGCTCCAACACCGGCAAGTAGCACTAAATCTGACTTTTCTGCTTTCGGGGCCATGAATCTCCAGTTTACTGATGTGGTTGGTACAGGTTAAGACGTATCGCTCAAACCCCTATCACACAAAAATGAAAATTCTGTCATTAATTACTTACCCTCATGTCGTTCGACACCCGTAAGACCTCTGTTCATCTTCGGAACACAAATGAAGATATTTTAGTTGAAATCTGATGGCTCTGAAAGGCCTCCATTGGCACAATGGCACTTTACACTCTCAAGACCCTTAAAAGGTACTAAAGACGTCGTTACAAAGTCCATCTCACTACAGTGGTTCTAAAATAACTTTATGAATCGGCGAGAATAGTTTTTGTGTGCAAAAAAACCCTAAATAACGACTTACATAGTGATGACGATTTCAAAACACGGCCTCATGAATCTTCGAAGCGTTATGAATCAGTGAGTCGAATCATGATTCGGATCGCGTGTCAAACTGCTGAAATTTGCCGATTCAAACTGCTGATTCGACTCACTGATTCATAACGCTTCGAAGCTTGATGATTCCTTGTTTTGAAATCATCATCATGTAACGACGTCTTTAGTACCTTTTATGGGTCTTGAGAGTGAACCGTGCCATTGTGCCAATGGAGGACTTTCAGAGGCATCAGATTTCAACTAAAATATCTTCATTTCTGTTCCGAAGATGAACGGAGGTCTTACGGGTGTCGAACGACATGAGGGTGAGTAATTAATGACAGAATTTTCATTTTTGGGTGAACTAACCCTTTAAGAAAAGTGTATATTGGCCAGTTGCACTTTATTTTCACTTTCACATAATTTCCAACAATTTTTTTTGTGGAAAAATGATTACAGCATTTCACTAGATTTGTGAAGAGTTGTACTAGATTAGTAATATATTTCTGTCTTAGAAATAAAAATGTATTAATATCTATTACATATTATTATTATTATTATTATTATTATTATTATTATTATTATAATTATATAATCCCCCTTAGAGCTACTGGGCCTGAGGAATCTTAGACTACAGCATTTCAGTTTAGTAAATGAACTTACACTGCCGGTCAAAAGTTTGGATCGATTTTTTTGTTTTGTTTTAAAAAGAAGTGTCTTATGCTCACCAATGCTGCATGTGTACTGAAGAAGACTGGGGTAAAGATGCTGAAAATTCAGCTTTGCCATCACAGGAATAAGTTGCATTTTAAAATTAGGGATGCACCGAATGTTCGGCAACCAAAATAAGTGAAAAGAATTTTACCGAACAATGGCGTTTTTGATGACGCGATCAAATATAGCAACCAGTGCGTTTGAGAGAGAGGCGCGCACGCTTCTAAATGCAGCAAACATGTCGGAAGTGTGGAAGCGTTAAAGTGTCCGATAAAGACGCAAAAAGAGTCCTATCCCGATTCTTTTCCACCGGCTGTGAGGTGGAGACCTCATGTCCCAAGATTCTGCGCTCAAACATGGCGTCATCAAGCTACGCCTTACATAGTGCACCTTTAAACAACAAACAGGTCTTAAGTTAAACAAGTGTGATGTGTTATCATTAAGACTAGCATTATTTCGTCATTAACTAAACTGCTCCATGGCTTGCAGATGGAAGGAAATCACAGCTTATTAGGGATGGGAATCAAGAACTGGCTCCTTTTCCAATAATGCCTCCCAAAATGTATCATCGATCGAAAAGATTTAGCAAAATATGGCATCAGAGGAAGTTCTGTGTATTTTTATTTTGGTTGAGTATCTGAAATCATTTGACATCAGGCCCTAAATGCAATGGATTGCAATCGAAATAATTGTTTTCTAAATCGTGTTCGTTCTGGAAAGCTGAAAGAATTGTTAATGCAATCCTTGAGGAACCAGAATCATTAAGTGGAATCTGAATTGGAGCCAGAATCGTTAGTTTCCTTACTATTCCCATCCCTACTGCTTACTGATTATCAATAGGCTGAAACCCTGGAGCAAAACAAAGCAGAAAGTCGGTTTTGAATTAGGCTATATCCTGCTTCATCTTTCACTCAAAGCTTTCCTGGTAATGCCGGGCTCTACATTATATGCTTTACTGTACCAGCCACAGAGAATTGAGCAGGAAAAATAATCTGGGCTTCAATAAATGTTTGCATAAATAAAAAGGAAATTTCATAAACCATATGTACCATTTAAAATGAAATGAATTGTTTTATTGGGGGAATTGGTTATTTTATTATCTGATTTTTTTCCTTTTCCGTGATCAAGGGTTGATCTGATTGTGCTTGTGGCTGGAAATGGCAACTGACTGAAATTGATTTGCACTCTTAGACGATCTTGCCTTTGCAAACCTGTTTCCAGTGCTGAAATGGGATCTTTTGGAATCAGTTATCTAATGATTTTTGTTAAAAAACACAATGTTCATTCCATGTCAAATCAACCAAATTTCGGAAACAATTTTCTTTGGCTCAAATTTTTGACATTTTTTTTCTGTACTAAGACAAACAAGATCCATTTCTACATGATTTGTTCATCAGACATTCCTCTTTAAATTAAACGAGTATCCGCTGTGTGCAAAGTGAGCCACATTTTGTATTCGATCACTGAAAATGGGTAAAACTCAACTATATGAACATGGAGCCTGCTTTGAGATCTCCGTATCTATGCAACTGAACTATGTAGGGCCTTGAAAATGAAGGTTTCAAAAGGAAAGTTTATTAAGAATGAGACTCTAGAAGGATATTAGAGATACCATTTTGAGTTACAGGCACACAAACTTAAAAAAAGGAATATTTATGGCACTCACACTTATGTTTTATATAATTGTGTTGATGGAAAAACACCATATATATTTCTAAGTTGATTATTTGTTCTTCAGATGTTCCTCTTTAAAAGAAAAAGTATCAGCTCTATGCAAAGTGATCCACATTTGGGTTTTGGCTACTAAAAATGTGTACAATTTATGAGTTTACTCTTGGAGCCACATTTAGATCTCCATATCTCTTGCATTTTTCCATATTAGCGCCTTTAAAATGAAGATACCAAAAGAAAAGTTTAAGAACCAGAATCTAAAAGGATATTAAGATATTAAGATTCTTGAGTTACAGGCATGCAAACTTGAGGCAAAAAACACAAGAAGTGCTTTTTCCCATTTTTGAACGGTCATTGCCTTATAATGCAACAAAGACTGCTAAAGTAAACAGATTTCACTAATAGACCTACCAATCTCTGCTGCCATCTTTCTAAAGTCATTTTAACACCCCTGTAATTTGGCTTCAAATCTCAGGTGAAAAGAGTGGATTACTCTCTTGCATCACTTTGCTTTCATCACTATTTTTGTCTTTGTACAGAAAAAATATTAACAAAATAAAAAAATTGAGCCAGGGACCTCTGGTTGAGTTGACATGGAATGACCCAATACACATTAAATCTGGTCTTTCTTGTTTTATAACAAATTTTTCAGTATTAATCTTATTCCAAATAATCCGTATGAACAAACATTTTTGTGTTTTGATATTGGACTATTACAGAGAATATCTCTGGTGTTCAACGTGTGTCTCATGTATGTTTTTCAGGAGATACCCTAGAGGTCAATCGGTTTCGCTGATTAATTCAATTCAATTCAATTCAAATTTATTTGTATAGCGCTTTTCACAATACACATTGTTTCAAAGCAGCTTTACAGAAAGTGCATTTCATAAATGTACATTGAAAAATGTTAGAAAGAGAATGTTAAATAAAAATGTTAGAATAAGTTAATCAATCATGTAATTCATTTAGGCCATAACAACGCTGGCGTTAATCGGCACCGATTGCTGAAATAATCGGTTATCGGCAAAAATGCTTACTGATAGTTTTTCCGGTTTGCGTCTGTTGCTGAAGCAGCTGAGTAGGGCCCTCTGTCATTAAACAGTATGCGAGTGGCCACTAGACGCGAAATAAAAACTATCACTGACGCCTTGTGGAGTTTGTTTTGACACGTAAAGGCCTGTTCACACCGGGGCGAATATCGTTTTGCGTGTTGGTGTGCAAACTCACATTGGGGCCCTTCGTTTAGTCATGAAGCGTTAAACGACGGCGCTAAACGTGTACGCAAATCGTGCACTCTCGCATATAAAGTGTGAGAGTGTACAAATATGTCTAATTTTAAATGCTAAGGCGTTTGTTTAAAGTTGGCCATCTTGTTTGGATTTCTGGAGTCCATTTGTAACAATAACTTCGGTTAATACAAGTGATGTTTATTGTTAATTTTAACATTTACTAATACATTTTTATATTTTAAAGTTGTATCATTACCGCGCGCACCCTCGCGGAGAACAAGGCTTTACGGACGAACTGTCGTTCATTCATGGCGTGCGTCTCAATCATGGACCGATCAGCGCTCTGACTACTGAACTAACGAACTGATTGAGACGCACCCATGGCCTCACAGAACGCGCATTTACAGACGAGCTGTCATTCACGGTGTGTGCGCACTGGCACGTTTTCAGTTCAGTTTTCAGTTGCGTTATGAAAGCCCGAGCGGTCGTGTGCATGTTACTTTCCGTTAGATAGAATTAGTGATTTAAAAGCCCCCGCCGGTGATACCGGTATTACCGGTGTTGTCACATGTCGATTAACCGTTGAGAAAATTTCCTCACCGTCACAACCCTAGGCTGCGCAATATATCGAAATATCGCAAATGTACATATCGCAATATGCATATCGCAAGGGCACGCAATATCTGAATGATTTTAATAGGCTATTTCAACATTGTGAAAAGTGTATGTTTTAGGTCAACGCATATAGCAGAGAATAGACTGAGCACATGACTGTTACTTATGTGACTTGCTTGACGTCAAAAAGAGTTATTAAATTAAACTTGCGAAAAACTACTTGCAGTCTCGCGCTGTCTGCTGTCTGATACACACCGAAACGTGCGCACAAGCCGTTAATTTTTTCATGTCTTGTTACACACTCAAACTGTCAAATACACACACAGTTATGTCAAAATGGCTGTCTTGATGAGTATTCATGTCAACACAGTCAGTTATGCTTTAAGTGAAGGATATCAGTTGGGGAAAGAAATAGATTTTACACACTTAAAGGATATCGCATTTTTCTATAATATCGCACAGCCCTAATTTTTACCATCCTCTACAAAAGAGTGGATTACTCAGTAAATACACATCTGTGACATTTAATAAATAGTGATGAAAGCCAAAATATGTTTGTCTTTATACAGAAAAAATATTAACAAACTGTTTATCATCACTGTAATGATGATATAAATCATAACATAAATGATTAAGATCTAATTAATATATTTTTTACATTCAAAAAGTGCAGTACGCGTTCATGATTCAGCACTATTATGTTATGTTTGTTTTCATTCAGTATCCGATTAAAAATCGGTGGATTAATCGGTTATTGGCCTGCGTGGTCCAACCAAGTTATTGTTATCGGTAAAGTCCACTATCGGTCGACCTCAATGTTTTTTGAGCAATTCTCTAGTTAAATTGAGTAATTTAATTCAGTCAGTCATTACAGGCGTGTTATGCCTGTTTTATTTAGCTTTTTAAACAATTCGGCAATTATAACTGCAGATTTAGACGTAATTATGAGGCTCTAATTATGTTATGCTTGTTTGAAAACAGCTTTCAGTCTGTGTAAAAAGAATTGAAATACTGATGCCTGGTTATGTTGAGGTTTGTTCCTGGAGTCATTCAGTTTCAGTCAGTTCCTCTCGTCATGGCAAATGATGAAATGTGAATTAATCCTGGGTTAGGGATTGATGATCACTAGCACTTTAGCTTTCTAACTTTGATGAAATGGTTGTGGGTTAGCACTGGTTTTGTGATGCTTTTTGTTGGAGACGGGATCTTTTGAAATATTCCTCTATTATCAACCATCTGAACAACTTGTCCCCAGGACGACAAGACAGTTTCGTGAGACCTGAGCCTGCTGGTAAGCAAGTGTTCAGGACAGGAAACTGCTGAAAATATCAATATGAATCTGATGAATCTTATCTATGAATCATATTCAGTTTGAATTTCAGCAATTCATTTTGTGATCTCAAAAAAATAATCTTTAATTTGACAAGAATACATTTTCTCATTTTTTCATGACTTCAAATGATCAACATCATTTAAAAAAAATATATAGAGTTTAAATCTGACTCGGTCCTATAGAAACATTGATCGATTCAACTTGAATCAGTTCTTTGGATAGCGATGGTTTTTGTTTTCTAGAATTACCTTATTGACCTATGAGCTGTTGTATCACTGCCACAGCTGTACTTAATATAGACATTTAGTCTAATACAATTCAAGACAATGGCTGTTTCCGAAATCGCCCCCTATACCCTCATTCACTATTCCCTACATTAGTCCACTGATATAGTCCACTTCGAAAACGAGTGAGTGATTTCGGACACTAAGTGCGCCGGAAAGGCTGCCGTTTTTGCAGTTTGTGCTTGCTGTTTGGCAGCTCCAGTAATAATGAAAAGATTTATCCTGAACTCTGCTACGGAAACTAGCATGTAACCTTAATCAAACAATATAATAATCGTCTTAAAAAGGATCATTTATACCTGTATGCATGATATTGGGCTGGACCAGTGCGGTTCTGAAGATGGATGGATGATTGATTCAGCTGTGGGCACTATTTGAGGGAACAGCCATTTAGTGGTGTCCGAAACCATAGTGGACGTTATTAAGTGCACTCATACAATCCCACAATGCACCACAATAACGAGTTTGCAACCGATGTATGCTCGACGGCTAGAGAATACCCATAATGCACTGCGAGAGTCGCGCCGTGCATTGAATGAATTCCCGCGTTTCGCCAGGAGATGGCATCGACTCACACACTTTTTAAGACCAATGATATTGGGCGCACTCACTTGTATCGTCTCTAATTGAGCACGTCTGTTTACATACCCTGATAAACACTGATTAAACGCGTTAGTAGCTTTATTTTCACTTTTCTAATATTTTCTTCATATTCATAGAAAATAAATTCCTTTCCGATCTGATATATGATGGAAAAAAGGATCAGTGCGAGTTTGGCAAAAGACGGATTCGAACCTATGATCAATTTGCGTCAAATTTTAGTGCCATGCGTCTTACCCCTACACTATTGCTGCTGATGAAGATTGTGTATTCCGTAGGTGTGTCTTAGTCAACCAGACGTTTAAACAAGCCGATATATTTAAGTATATTTTTTGTATTTTTGCATCTACTCCAGTAAAATGTTTCTGTTAAAGGACCCACCGACATTTTTTTTTGCTTCTGACGCCCATAATATAAATAGTAGCCTACTATAAAGTATGAAATATATAGGCCTACTACGGTATATACAAATATTATTGTTATTTTTTTAATGAAATGCTTATTAGTTACTTTATTATTCCCCTTTCCAAGTAAGTTCAGTGCCACACAAGTAAAGAGTTATAGGGTTAACTTTAAGCTTGTTGGCTCGTTTTTGGAGTAGTGGAGTAATGGAGAACGAGGGTACATAGGGCGAATCGGACAGCGGTAAGTTCATTCACCAGGGCGCGGCTCTCACAGTGCGTTGAGAGTACACCGTCTGGTTGAGTGAGAGAACGTTTCAAAAGCATAAGGAGTTGTTTCTCGTTTGCTCTCGAAATGCTCTCGCGGGACTTTGCTGTCATACGCCGATCGGGCATCGAACAAGCATATTCTCCAGCGCGTACATCTAATGTACACTCGTTATTGCGGTGCTTGGTGGGATTGAATGAGTGCACTCAAAAACGTCCACTATTGTTTCGGACACCCCTAAAAATGGATGTTCACTCAAATAGTGCCCTATTTAAGGGTATAGGGGGCGATTTCGAACACAGCCAATGATAGAGTTTACCTCATTAGGGCCCCATCATCCCTATGAAATCAGTTTTATTTTCCCCCAAATTCCAAATCCCCAGTAAAGCGTAAGGCTCAATGATCTTGGTTTTGACGCGATCGATCCGGGTTCGAATCCGCCTGCTGCAGAGCTCGCTCTTCTCCCTTTTCCAATCACATCGGTAAGGCATTTACTTTCAATAAAAATTAAGAAAATGTTCTAAAAATGGAAATAAAGTGCCTAACGAAATGTTTAATAATAATAAAAGCATTTATTGTGAAGGGTTAGGGGTCGGTGTAGGGAGGGCTTTTATTGTCCCATTAAGGCGGCATCCATTTAATAATTTTAATACATATAATCATTTATACTCTGTTATTATTGCATCCTGTTAATGTACAACAATTCTGAGGTGCAAATAGTATGCATCTGTCAAAATAGAGAAATAATTGCATGTAATTACTATTTAAACGTATTGCAAAGAACTGATTTTACATAGTGAAAAATTGTCAAAGTGCTTTACAGTTAAAATTAAAACATGGAAAAATTGTGATTATTCCTAAAAAGTTTTAATAATAATTTATTATTATTATCAGTGTAAGGATTATTATTATTATTATTGCATCGAGACGTTGCTAAGTTCAACTGTACAACAGTAATATATTTCTGTCACCATTTCAATTTAAACCAAACTTTTATTTTGACGGGTTGCCGTAAATAACTTATTGTGTGTTTATAATATGACAATAGTTTTCTCCAATGAAACGGTAAAATGCTGATGAAGCGACTCTGGAGATGAAGTTCATGCATTCATGTCCTCATATAGTGAGACTGCAGATGCTGAAAACACCACGAGCATCGTGTGTGTGTGTGTGTGTGTGTGTGTGTGTGTGTTAAATTCAGTTTCATTAATTCACACAGAGACATGCAGAACATGCAGGATTAATATTTAAATAGTCTTTTTGCGTTTTAATATTCACAGACCCTAGTTCATATTGCGATTTTGATTTAAGTGTACTGACCTGCTTTATATTCTTTCATTTATTCATCAAAAATTTGACAAATTCAGTGAAATTCCACATTATTCACTAAATTCTGTTTCTATGACTGGATTCTGCGATTCTGTCCGCGTTTTCCACTGTGGAAATCCTGTCATGAATTGAAATGCGACAATTCAGAGTGCAATATTGCACTAAGTTGAATGTTTGCATTCACATATTTGTGAAGTGCATATTGCATGCTTTGTGGTAATTTATATATCGTACATTTGTAATTGCCTTCATGTGGAGCGTCTCAGACCACTCAGGCTGCAGTTCCAGAATCAACAAAACACTTTTCCTTGAGTATAAGAGATGCTACAGAGCAAAAACCCTTTAAGGGAAACGTTTGCCCTACAATTAAAGAGGATTACATTTGAATACATACTTCAAGTTAAAGTGCTGCATATTTGTACTGGCTCTCGAAATGCCAGCTAAGTGCTCTATGACCAAATCTTTTAGTTTTAAGGATACAACTACTCTGAATATAACATTACAAATGCTTTCTAAATAATATGCATATTATGCAGCTTGTAGACAATATTATATTGTATATAAGATGCTTATAGGCCCATACATTTGTTACATGTTGTTTGTAAAATTAAAAATGATGTAGATCAATTGTAGACCCCATGAAATAAATGGAAAATGTCTTGTATGTCGTCTTTGTAGACATTCCAGAATATTCTTGTCCTAATATAATCTAATGACATGAACGAAAGACTAAAGTGTTTGTCCAGACGGTGATTGTCTGACTAACAATGGATGTCATGTTTGCTTCAGATGGTATTTCTATACAAAAAAAGCTTAGTTTCACAATAGACCTTTGAGTAATAGTACTTTGTAAACTCTGCATTTTAAGATTTCCCCCTTTGTGACATTGTTTTCATACTGTAATGAGGAAAAGTATGAGTCTGTGTATACAACATGGTAGTTTTTCATCCAGACATAGAGAATTAGCATAGCAGCTATGTTAATGAGATTGTTTAAAATGTTCCTTGTGCAAAATATAGTGTACAGGGCTCGACATTAAGCCTGTTCACATGCTTGTCCTTTGGACAAGTAAATCGGCCATTCACTTGTCCGAGTAATATTCTCAACAGTGTTCAATCAGCTTTACAATATCTTTGATATTTTTACCTTTTATAAAGGCATTTTTTCCATAATCTTATTAAACATAGGCTATGCTTCAGCTTTCAGTTTATAGTCTTAAATTTGATCTATAAATTAAATTAGAATAAGACACTATAAGGCTGTTACCAATCAAATTAAAAAAAAAATTTGACTGAAAAATGACAACTGCATTAAAAATGTTATGAGATTGTTTTAAATATTTTTGAATATACAAATAAGAAATGTTGGAAAGATGAAACTAAACCACCAGTAGGTGGCAGCATGTGACCGTCTGAATGAGATTCGTTCAAGAATTAGGCGGTCGTTTATTAATAGGTCATTGAATCTTTGATTCAACCATTGCATCTAAAAAGTGACTCAATGTTAATTAATTGTTTATGGATGTCATATGAAATCAGTGTCATTTTCAGTCGTGATGGTATTCAGGAAAACAGCACTCTTGCTCGTGTGATGTTGCTTAACTGTATCATATGTTATAAATATAAAAACTCCACAATTTGTAATATTAACCGTGTATATTAACTGAGTTTCTCTGTTTGAGCGGCGCTCATTTGTTTTCTATTTCTTCTCGAGAGGCTGCGCGAGCGTTAACAGCGCAACCTTGTTACCGTCAGTTAATTATACATTAGATTATATATTATTACCCACTATCGACTGCCACTTACACTAAATTAATACAGAATCATTCTTGCATTGTGGTGATTCCCTAGTTGTTTTTTGTTATTGGAGTTTTAATCAGGATACTTGTCCAGTCGGGCAAGTACAATTCTTTCACTTGCCCCCTTTCAAAAAATCCACTTGTCCCAGACAAGCGTTAATGTCGAGCCCGGCTTTATATTATTTTTTATTTCTTTTGAATTTGAATCTCACAAACAAATGTGAATGTCATATTTCATCATGTTTTTTTGACAGCTTATTGACAAGGAAAGCCAAGATTAATGTAATAGTAGGTCAAGTAAGTTAGACATTGATTTGTTAGATAATCAGCACTTTAATATTTAAATCATCAGTCTAATAGTAACCTGTCTGTCTTCAGCATTTTTAATCAAATATGTATCATAGCTTGAAAGGTGTCATAACCCCCTGTATATTTTTTTCACCAGGTGAATTCAGCCTTTGTATTTGTCAATCACAGTTGCTTTTCATTTAACTGAAGTTGACCATTTTGAACTCCTAATGGGGTCACGCCATTGACACTGTTAATGAGATGAAAGTCTTTTCATTTAAAGCTCAAAGACTGGAGCGATTGAGGAAAGAACGACAGAACCAGATCAAGTGCAAAAATATCCAGTGGAAAGAGAGAAGCTCGTCTCAATCAGGTACAGTAACCGTACTCAAAAGAGAAGTTCACATACATTTTCTCTTCATTTCTTGTCCTCTGAATGTTTTTTCCTCTGTTGATTTTTGTAGCAGACGACTTGAGCTCACTTTTTGATAAGAAGGACTTTAAGGACAGGCCCCGGAGCACAGGCAGTAAATCCACACTCTCGCTGCGGCTAGAACAGTGTCCCCAACAGCTCAACAACCCCTTCAATGAATACTCCAAATTTGATGGCAAGGTGAGCACTTGTGTGTCTAGACTAAGCACTTTCCCTTTGTGCTGGGTGGTATACCGGTTCATACTGAATACCGGTGTTTATTTTTGTTATGATATGGATTTTTATGATACCACAATATCAGTATATGTCACTTAAACAACGTTCGGAAAGCGGCGTAGCGCCACACTGTTTGAGAGGGGTCCCGTTTCACTGTTGCACTGTAGTGAGGACACAGCTGAGATAGAGATCACATTACAGCGGAGAATTCAAACAAAGCGCAGAGCGCCGCGATGAGTTTAACAACGCTCACCACGAGGATCAGATACAGACCAGAGTGAGCGCGTTTAACTTTTTTATGGACATAATTCATATACTCAAGTGCTCTAACACGAACCAGCACCGTGTATCCCACGGGTGTCCAAACTTTTTTTAAAGGGGGCCGGATTCGATGTTGTGGACATACCCGGGGGCCGGTCCCTTTTCTATTATATTATATATATATATCTGTAAAACTTTCATCAACCAAAAAGTTTTAATGGGTGAAATTTTAATATTTTTACGGAGTTAGAGCTCTATTCTTATTTAAATTTAATAATTGCTCTATTTAGATCACCACAGGTAAAACCACACTACAAAACATGCTTTTCTGACTTGGTATTTCTGTCTTTTTTCCAGTCCAAATACAAATATCAAAAAGTTCTTAAATCAAGATGCTTTTACTAAGGAAAATTACATATTTTTTCTTGATTCCTGGGGGGAAAAATAAAAATGAATTGAGTTTTTTGCTTGAAACAAACTAAATTATCTGCCAATGGATTAGAAAAATAATCCTCCAAAATCTTCCTTAAAGATTCCAAACAGAAACATTATTTTTCTTACCCCATTGGCAGATATATTTGCTTGTTTTAAACAAAAACTCCCTTCAATTAAATTTATTTTCCAGAAAACAAGAAAAAATATATAATGTCATTTAACTTCTCGTAACATCTTGATTTAAGATTTTTTAGATATATTTAAACTAGAAACAGGACAAAAATACTAAATGACAGCATTTTTTGCAGTGCACACAAGGCAAAAAGCAATACATACATACACATATATATATATATATATATATATATATATATATATATATATATATATATATATATATATATATATATATTTCTATATATATATATATATATATATATATATATATATTTCTATATATATATATATATATATATTTCTATATCTAGAATGGTATTTAGTCTGTAGACATATAAATACAAAAGCACAAAACTGCAAGTTTATGACAAAAAAATAGTCTGCAATTTGGCCTTTATTACTCATTTATTACATGTCTACATTACAAATTAAATAGATATTAACCTACATTTCTGACAAATTACCACGGTTACAGGTGTTACCACAGTAAATCCATGATACATTCGAAATGCGAATTGTTGTTTGAAAATGATTTTGAATCGGCTCAGCTGATTTGCACGTTAGTGTTGTTTATTAAGTCAGCGCTATTTAACTGGATTTAAATTAAATAAAATCACAGAGAGATTCAGTACCGGAGACCTCAGCGCTGAACTCGAACACTTCTCACGGGCTTCGGAAGGCTGTTTAGTGGGCACGTGATCGAGACGCTCAGCAGGTAAACACATTTGTTCAGAGTCAGAGCTCGCGAGTTGCGCAGAGCACAAGCAGTATCGCTGTTTCGTTCCGCTTTGGGCACTGTTTCCCTGGCCTAAAGTCTAGTACTGCCACCTTGCGGCGACATCGCGAAACTGCATGATTTGTAAATGATCCGTGGCGGGCCACATATAATACATTTTAATAGACGCGCTGCGGGCCGTTTGAAATTCATCCCCGGGCCGCATTTGGCCCGCGGGCCGGACTTTGGACACCCCTGGTGTATCCGCACATTTAATCACGTCTTCTTCAAATGAAATATGTGCCAATAAGATTCTACAGCCGTAAGTCTGATCACGACCGCGATGACACATTGGATTATTCTGATACACAGAAGACATTAGCTATGTTTCCATCCACCTATTTTTATGTGCATTTTGGGATATCGCATAACAAAATGCTGAAAGGGAAACGCCAAGATGTGCATAAATTAAAAAAATGCGCATAAAAAAACGTATGTGCTCGTTTGAGTACATTTTCTATGTATCGAAAATATGTGCATAAACTACAATGGACATGCATTTACTGAATAAATTCCTCGATGCGCATAAAACAAAATCATGTGACTTTCACGATATAACAGCATAACTGTACTAACCAGTGGAAAAATCTTGTTTGCAAAGCATCTGAAATGCTGTTTTGGTCATTCAAAAGTCTGCTGTCAAAGATGCTCGGTATATGTCCCTTACACGAACAGCAACATCTGCCTTTGAAAGCATGACAACAAGTTTATTGAGAAGCACAAGTTTCTCTGAGACGCAAATAATTTATTATATACAAAATTTTTATGTATGGTGGCTTCTCCTATGTTTCTTAGTGATTTCTTTAGCAGTAGTTTATCAAGAAGGGACGATTATGTTCTCTTCGACTCACTGGATGGAAACGGTGCTTTATTTGCAAATGTTTTATGCGATATTGCAATTTTGCACATAAGTTGCATTCACAAGTTTTGATGGAAACATAGCTAATGTTGTAGACCTAAAAATTCAGGCAAAAAAGTAACTATGTCTTTATTCTTTCTGTGTTAAACTGGCGTGTGTCATTTGTTCAGAGACTACTGCTATTATTAGTTGTTGTCTCCCCACAGCATCATTTTGTGGGGCTTTGCAAACCTGTATTAACTCTAGTGTGAATTTTTCTACAAAAATATAAAATAGGGCATTCTAGTCAATCTACTGCAGTCATTCCTCTCTCAATCAGTAAAAAATGTGGTTAACACCCGGTCATGCACAGGGAAAAAAATACCGTCATATACCGCGAAACCGGTATAACTTAGAAAAGCCAGCACTACTTTCCCTTTAAAATTATATGCCGGATTATCTTTGAATACAGATGTCAACATGAGATCAAAATCACTTTCTCAATAAATGTCCCTTTATCTATAGCTAGACAAAATAATGCATCATTATCAGTGTTATTTTAGAATTATTGAGATGCTATTTATAGTATTTATTTATTGAATTATTTTTAGTATTTTATTTTTATAACAATTTTTTATTATTATTTATTGTATTTAATTTTAGTTCATGTTTTAGTGATTTTATTTTTTTTGGTAGTCATTTTTAATAGTTATTTCAGTTTTAGTTATTTTAGTATTGTTAAACTAAATTAAAATGCGAAATGTTGCTTGGGTGACTATTTGAAATAAAACAAGTTTTAAGTTTTTTATTTATTTATTTGTATGTTTATTTTATTTCAAGTAACGAACATTTGTTTTGGTTTTATTTTCAGTTTTAGTTAACTATAATAACTAGGGCTGTCAAGCGATTCATTTTTATCGTATTAATTACACAATGTCGCGATTTAATAATCTAAATAATCAAAATTGTCTGAGAAATTACCCACCAAAAGATAATTTAAAGTCATTATTGTGTTAAATGAGAAAAGCATCAAATAGACATTACAAAAAGTAATGTTAGATTTTTTTATTTTTATTTGATTCAACACAGAATTTATTACACAAAAACTTTTAGACTTCAACGGCCATGAGGTTGAGTAAATGATGACAGAATTTTCTTTATAATGAAATTATACTCTAAATAAGAAACTAAAACTGCCAGTAGGTGGCGGTAAATGTCTAAATGAGTAAGTAATTGAATCATTTATTCATTTGATTCGTTCAAACGACGATTCATTCAGTAATGAAGTAAATGGCTTGCTTTATGAATGAGCCATTGACTCAAATCACAGAAACAAAACACCACTGTGTATTTCTTGGTGGCGCTTAACAGTAATATTTTCGTCAGCAAAAGCAGACAATATTGTCTAAAATATATCACAATATTAACTTCTTATTTATTGAACTGTTGTATAAAATCAATATCACATTTGCACTCGTGCTATTCGGGACAAAAACGGCACTCGTGTGATATTTTGTTCGTTACTCGTCTGATATTGCTTAACTGTATCAATATACATATAAGACAAAAACGAGGCATTTTTGCGCTGATATCTTGAATTTTAGGGCCATTCTAACTGCGTTCTATAGGCTTCATCATGAAGTGAGTTCAGTTGACATGCTTCATGTTCATCACCAATCAACTGGATGAAATGTATTACCTATGTAGTTCTGAAGCGGCTTTATTTTTCCCTATAACTAATTAATTAAATCAACAGCCCTAATAATAACCCTCATCATTAATAACTGAACGTTGCAGGGCTGAACCCTTCAATCTCTTGCATGATTAAAAACAATGAACATGCTTAAGAAATCACTACAATACTCAATTTTCAGCACTCACCATTAACACATAACATATGTAATGAGGCTTTAAGTGAATGGCAGAGTACATTTAATCGAAACTATTTTTTGGGATGGGTTAAAGAGTCTTTTCATCACTCTCTAAGCATGCTCTTTCTAAAATACAGAACCGCCTGGTGTCACGCAGGTTTCTCTCCTGACTGCTTGCATTAGGATCAGCTCCAGGCTATAACACCTTCGCAGAAAAGAGAAAGACTGCTGTTTTCATTTTTTGACAGTCTTGGAGATTTTAGGTGTAGTTTGTCATTGTGCATCAATTACAGCTGTGTTTATCACCTGTTCTCCTTGGGCTCTTTAGGTTCATGTTTTTTACAAACAAGAATTGAATAATTTTCTGTTCTATGAATTTGTCAGGAATGCAAAAAGGCTTCAACTCTTCCAGTAAAATCTTAAATCCAATCCAGGCAAAATAATATTTGTGTTAAACGTTTTTTTTTTATGTTATAAGTGATATTCGCAATATCTTATTCGTATATTTACCATCTATACATCAATTTTTTTTATCTGTGGCTTATTTGCTATTTCTACTGACAAACTGAGAGAAAACAAAAGTATTTTGAGGATAGAGAGCACAAATTTAGTCAGGACATGACGAACCAGATTCAAACCTGTGCCTACTGAGTGAGCACCTAGCCTCAAAAAAGCTGTAGTTTGACATTATTTTTTATCTATTCCCCTACTTTTTGCTTTAAAATTTGCAATTTATTTTCAATGAAGTTTGCTTACAGACATGTCTCCTTCACCTTTCTTTTTCAGGGCCATGTTGGTACAACGGCAACCAAAAAAATTGACGTCTACCTCTCGATGCAGTCGACCCAAGAAAAGCTTCACCCCATGACGGTGGTCACGATGGCTAATGCTCGGGTCCACGATCTAATCGGGCTCATCTGCTGGCAGTACACCTGTGAGGGCCGCGAACCCAAGCTCATGTTAGTAGAAAAAAACTTTACACATGCATCCTATATAAGAACTTAAAGGGTTAGTTCACCCAAAAATGAAAATTCTGTCATTAATTACTTACCCTCATGTTGTTCGACACCCGTAAGACCTCCGTTCATCTTCTGAACACAAATGAAGATATTTTAGTTGAAATCTGATGGCTCTGAAAGGCCTCCATTGGCACAATGGCACTTTACACTCTCAAGACCCTTAAAAGGTACTAAAGACGTCGTTACAAAGTCCATCTCACTACAGTGGTTCTACAATAACTTTATGAAGCGATGAGAACAGTTTTTGTGCGCAAAAAAACCCTAAATAACGACTTATATAGTGATGACGATTTCAAAACACGGCATCATGAAGCTTCGAAGCGTTATGAATCAGTGAGTCGAATCAGCGGTTTGAATCGCCAAATTTCAGCAGTTTGGCGGTTTGACACGCGATCCGAATCATGATTCGACTCACTGATTCATAACGCTTCGAAGCTTCATGAGGCCTTGTTTTGAAATCGTCATCACTATGTAAGTCGTTATTTAGGGTTTTTTTGCGCACAAAAACTATTCTCGTCGCTTTATAAAGTTATTTTAGAACCACTGTAGTGAGATGGACTTTGTAACGACGTCTTTAGTACCTTTTAAGGGTCTTGAGAGTGTAAAGTGCCATTGTGTCAATGGAGGCCTTTCAGAGCCATCAGATTTCAACTAAAATATCTTCATTTGTGTTCTGAAGATGAACGGAGGTCTTACGGGTGTCGAACGACATGAGGGTAAGTAATTAATGACATAATTTTCATTATTGGGTGAACTAACCCTTTAACATCTCTTCATATTCCAGTGCTTTAGAGGGGTCCTATTATACCCTTTTACGAAGTCTTGATTTTGTTTTTGGGTGTATTAAAATATGCTTTCATCCTATATTTAAAAAACAAAACAAACACAATATTTTTCACACATTACTACAGCACCTCTCTACTGGCTCGAACGCACCATTCGATTAAGCCCCTCCTTCCGAAATACGAAATGTGCTGTGATTGGTTAGCTGGACCAGTGTGTTTGATTAGCAGCGCTTGGCGTGTGTTTGGGAAATGTCCCGCCCTTTACCAGAACCACAAGCTCTACTTAGATGTAAATATTATGTGCAGATTGTTCAGAATGGATTTCACAGGACGTTTCAGAGTGGTATGTTTTTTTTTTGTGGTAATTTTCTTATACATTTTAGATACAAAGTTATTTAACGACTTATGCTCTGGGACCATTTTTGGGATTTCCGCCTGGATTCGGCCTACCCAAATTGAAAAACTTCCCATACCCACATACAGTGGTCTAAATAACATACATTACAGCTCAGACAACATATACTTCAATGTTTATCACTTTTAGTAGCAGTGTTTTAAGTAACTTCAAAGGGTTTCCTGTGAAAGGACACCAAAATTGTATATTTAGATCCCTCCAAAGTGAAGGCCTGTACACACCGGGACGAATATCGCGTGCGTTTTTCGTGACGTTTTTCGTGACGTTTTTCGGCGCGTCTTGAGTGTTCACACCCAAGCGATTTTCACTGGCGATGCGCCGAGTGAACGTGCAAATTCAGTAGATGGTGCTTCCTGTACACAAGGTGGTGCTGCGGCACTTTACGCTTCTGACACTCGCTTGTCACACACAAGAAGAAGAGAGACAGTATTTACGTGCTTGCCAAAACCACAGATATATTATTTCTATGGCCAAAACCACTCACACACTTTTTGCTAATTGGCAAGCAGCATTAGCTGTTCATCTTCTTGTTAGTCTACTCTCTACTTCTTCGTCGTATCAATGCGTGCTCGGCAAGACTGTTTTGTGCTTGAGCGCCACCAAGTCGTGTTTTACTGTCCCTTCAGCAGCTCCAGGCACGTGAACAAAAGCGGCGATCTCATTGGTCGTCCAGTGTTTAACGCGCCGCGTCAAAATAAAAAAACGAACCGAGGCGTTTTAAAAAAAAAAATGATGCTTTTACGCCTGCCGTTTTGCGCGTAAATCGTCCCGGTGTGAACAGGCCTTTATGCATATCTCCAGAAAGTAGAGACTTTAAGATTTTCATATGAGGTCAGAGCTCCTCCACAGACATTTAAAATGTAAAGTATATACTTGATGTCATTCCTGTACAGGGTCCGCAAAGTTTATGATATTTGATATTTGTCATTATATTTGTCAGAAAACTATGGTAATACAAACAGTAATCGATCACAAAACCATGGTTAATTTTCCTAAGTCTTACAAAAGTGAGAGCTTACAAAAGCCACAGTAAACACTATATCAACACAATATTGGCTAGCAGGCGAGCGGAGGCAAAGCTTTGCTCTTTGTTTACATCATAGCAACAACATAAAACTGATGAATTTGAACTGTTAATAGAAATCGCAACTGGAAATAATTACTTACAAGTTGTGATCCACAAACAACAGATTGTCTCGACAAAGTGGGAACCGCTCCATTTTCAGGAGAAGCTTTTGTGCGTAGCCTGAATTGTACTCTCTTAGTTTCTGGAGGCTGTTCTCCGTAAAATGTGCAGCACACAGATAAACGTTGGGGTTATAATGTTCAGGAACAGTGTTTAAAATAAATTGAACCACTCTGTGTTCATCAGCCTTAGGAAGGTCAGACAAATGAGCCTCTTTGACATAGCGAGAACATTTTCTTCTCTAATGCAGCTCAACCAGGCCTCGTCCCCTTTTATGCGTATTCCTTGGGCGGAGATTATTTAAATGAGTAACATTGTGACTTCATAAGATCCGGAAAAGACGCGTTGTAGTCCAAAGGAGTCGTTCTAATGTTGAAGTTCTTGTAAAGTGGATTCTGTTACATTAAAATATCTCCCTTTGGAGTGGACTTTGAGTTGTAAAAATCATGCAGATCTTTTTTTATGCTCAAACAGCAACATTACACATTTACTAAAGTTGAAAAAGTGAAAAAGCACCCCTTTAATGAAAAACATAATCCAATATACTTCAAGCAAAATCGAAGTACGGACTGGTGTGATGTAATTTAGTACAAAATCTGTTCATTTCTGTAGTTTGAAGCATCTTCACTGTGGACTTTAATGGATCATTGTTTAGGGTGCCATAAATAAAATATGCTTGTTGACAACCTGCTTGGAAAGTGCTACTTTCCAAGTAATGTACTAGTGATCCTTCCCAGAGGCATTTATATTCCTTTTCCATCTACCTCTCCTCCTAATGCCAGTCTTGACCTTTCCCAGCGAAGGCAGGGATTCCCCTGGGTTTCTTTCTCATCTCCTCATTCAGTGCGTCTCCGAGGTTTGCTGACCGAATAGTGCAGGAATTTTCTCCCTGGTACATGGTACAATATGAAGATTTATACTTCGGTCAGATTGAGGAGAGGGTAACCATTAAAATGGAGGGGAGATGAGGAAAAAAAAGCAGATTCCCTCTTGGGCAGCTTGGTGCCTCACACAGACAGTCTTGGTGGTTGATGTGAGACCTGATTGGCATAGCAATGAGCCCTTTCCCCCTGGAGGAGGGTCAGGCTGTAGAGAGGAAGAGATACACGACTTGTGTGGGATTTCAATGAGTCTACTACCTCCGTACGGCTTTGGCCATTACTAGAAACCTTCTGAAAGCTGCTTTTGAGTGAGGATCAAGGTAAAGGGATGCCCCTCTTGAATCATTCATATCGCTGTCAGTGCTGTCAACCGCTAATTTCCCTTCACCCTCTCTCCTACAGTTAAGCTGAACTGCTTCTGCCTATCCAGTTTTTGAGTAGTTTATTAAAATGAATCCTAGACTTTAGTGTTTACATCTAGTATGTCACATGACGTGGCAGTAGGCGGGACTCACTGCGTTTACACCCAGGCAGTGTTGGTGAATGCAGTGAAAACACTAAAATGTAAATTAGCTGTGCGATCGACTGTACAATTGGATTCAAAAAGTAAATCAGAGCTATCTTTTATACAGACTTACGAAAGCTATAGAAAAGACAAGCAAATGGATCATTTGCAGAAACAGCTGGACTCCAGGCAGATAAACGTCAATCTGCAGTTACCATTTTGTGTCATATATATATTTTGGGGTAAAATCATACCCTAGGTTATATATTGTATTGACGACTCCTCAATCAAATATTTACCATCCTTAAATTATGTATAATTGTAAAGCTAAAGTATTTTGTCAGCATTTATTTAAAAAAATCCATTATGATAAGCCTTGTGATCTATAAAACGGAAGTTTTCCTTAGGATGGATGGATGGATGGATAGATAGATAGATAGATAGATAGATAGATAGATAGATAGATAGATAGATAGATAGATAGATAGATAGATAGATAGATAGATAGATAGATAGATAGATAGATAGATAGATAGATAGATAGATAGATAGATAGATAGATAGATAGATAGATAGATAGACAGACAGACAGACAACGGACGATAGATAGAATAGACAGAGAGATGGATGGATGGATGGACGGACGGATGCCAGTCAGTTGAGTTTGTGGCAAAACCTTTGAAGTGCTTGTTGTCTTTTACTGTATATGATAATTCGCACTCAGAAAGTAGAACTGAAATGACATTCATTATAAGATGATGAGTTAAAATTTTTCAAATTCACCTGGAAAAAATTTTTCTAGTCATGTATTTCATCATTGAGGATTTCTTAAAAATACTATGTAAAAATCTTGTCTCGTCTCGTTCTCGTGAACCCAATCTCATGTGTCGTCACATCCCTACTATATTGCATTTAATTTGGTAAATTGTTATGATCACTGTCAACCGCCTACTAAAGCCAGTCATGTTGCAGGATGTTTTGCCACAGCGGGAAAGTGACGTCAATGCATACACTCTATTATCATCCAGAAGTACCATCACAAGTGGACTGTGCTTAAAACAGGTGTATGGTCCAAAACATAAACTCAAAGCATTTGTGGTTAGTCTGAAAACACACGACTCAAGCTATCATTCAAAACACTGCAAAATACAAACTGCCAAAATAAAAGTTATATTAATATATATTACTATTGTATAGTAAAATGTACTTCTCAAAGTAATAGTAATAAAAATGATGATTGCTAAAGAATTTTTAGTTTATTTTCATTAGATACCATTTTTGATTATAAATTTTAATTAAATCTGAGGCTGTCAAAGGATGCTCGCATGTTTCAAGCTCCGTCCGGACGCGCTTGTCTCTTTGTTTAAGCCGTGCTGATGTAAGTGCGAAAATACATTTACATACTTGCGATACTGACTCACAATTGGCCTCATTCATGAAACACGAGCAGAACGAATTTGTGTGTAAATCGTTCGTAAAGCCGCTCTGACGTAAATTTTCGGATTCACGAAAATGTTCGTATTTTCAAAATGTTAGTTGGTACTAGGATGCAACAATACAATTAGTCCACGGTTCAATACATGCCTCGGTTTTTAACCACGGTTTTCTGTTCGGTTCGGTTCTGATGGCTTGTCACATCAGTTTTTTGTTATTCTATTCTTAGGCGACAGGAACAGCAAGAGCTTAAGGAGAAAACATACTATTTTTTTATTGCAATACTTTTTAAAAGAATTGAAAACCCTTACTTAAACTTAAAACTTTACTTTAAAAAAAAATAGCCCTTGTACACATTCCTAGTGTATTGTAAAATATAAAATAAATATATATAAAGATTAACACTGGCAGCTCAGAGCTGTACAGCAGCATTTAAGTATGAAATTGAATGAATAAATGTAAAAATAAAACACTACATAGACTTCACTATAAAATATACACTTATTCTTATTAAAGCTACTGTATTAGTTTTTCAGTCAAGAGCAGTGAGTGATTTTCTCTTTGTCTTTTGTTGTTGTATTAACATTAAAGGGATAGTTCACTCAAAAATGAAAATTCTGTCATCGAGAAATTAATACAGGTTTGGAACAATATTAGAGTGAGTAAATAATGACATAATTTTAGAGGTGAACTGTCCCTTTAAGGACAGCGTGTTCTCTACTGCACTGCTGTCAATTTAAGACCTGCGTGCATCTAATATACAGACACACGCGATTTTACTTTCACTTTAGACATAACCGACTGTGTTTATGTTAACCTTGTGTGTATTTGACAGTATTAGCGCAGTTAGACGACTACTTAGTCCAGTAATCACATGTTTGACAGGCTTTTAGTTAAAACCGCGCATGTGAATGAACAGCAAGGCTTTAAAACGCATGCAAAAAATGAACTTTCTTGATTGTGAATATCTATAGTGTTCCGTGAGTATAACTCTACCACTGACCTGTGATGTGAATGTATGTCGCATTGTTCAGTATTGGGATGAAGGCAAATGATAGAATTTGTAGGAAAATAATTAATTAAATGCAAAACCGAAAAAACTGCAATTCACAAGCGCGTATTGAACCGTGAATGCCGTACCGAACGGTTCAATATTATATTGAGAATTGTGGCATCCCTAGTTGGTACGAAAGAAATTTACACCTGCTCCCTACCACGTGTGTAAATGGTGCGTAAAACATTTGAACTTTCTATTTTCTAATTTAGGCAAACTGACGACATTGCATTTTGATGCACTATGTACCATAATAATATTTAGAGAGTTGATTCGTCATTGTTTTTTTTTACTGTTCAACGTTGGGTAATGGGCAGCGCTCCTCACGGTCACTTTTTACCCAGCCGTCCAATCACAGTGGAGGAGGGGCGGGACAAAAACTACACCGACCAATCATCCCACTTGTACACCGACTGAACAATAATGAAGTTAATACTGCTTTTTACTGCATTTTTTTAATATTCAGTAATATTCTTCAAAATGAGATACTAGTTACACATTACTGCCATGGATATTCTGTATCATATTCATAGCAATCAAAGCATCTCAGATGGAAAAACGCTGCCCTTGCAAAGCACTCTCAAGCGCCACCAGCTGGCCGTTTTCAGAAGAGCACCAGGCGTTTTTTAGCTAGCTAAAAATGCTTTGATGGACACATGATAATTTAATATGTATTGCAAGGCTTATGGTCAATTAGCATTTATGCAATATACTGGAGCCAAACCTGAGAAAGAAGTCCACGAGTCCACACGTCATTTGCAGTTGTAACTCATGGGCGGGGATTATGCTAATTATGAATGAGCGTGCACGCGCGTCCTATTTACGAATGTTTGGAATTCATTAATATACACACGTTTAACTACCGAATCCGCCGTATGCGAAGCGTTTGTGAATCTGGAGGAGAGTTTTCGTAAAGGTCCATTTTACGTGCAAATTACTCAGAATTTGCTCATATTTACGAATGTTTCATGAATGAGACCCATTGAAAGGATCGATTCGTTGTTTGGTCGCTTCTAGTACCATTAACCCTGTAAAGCATTTTGCTTCATATTTGATAAACAAATTTCTAAGGCCTCTGAATTATCAACACGATTAAAGCTTTGCTGAAAAACCTGTTGTACACAATCTACTACATGCCTTCTGTCGTCTGATTGATAGTTCATACTTTTTTTAGATAGTAAAACGCCTTTTAGTACAATTGTAAAAACAACCCTTCAGGTTGTGGACTTGTAGCTGTGAAATCTGTACTGATTTTTATAAAGTAAACTTAAAGATGATATTTTATATTGTCAGTAATACTTCTAGGTGAACTGATGCAATTTTACTGGATTATCTATACATCATTTGTTTGAAAAGTCATGTTTGAATGTGAGTTTCAAATATGATCCATCAAGCTTTTGAGGAACTTTGTGTATCTCTCAATCATCATTGTATGCATTGCATTATATGTTTAGCCTGCACAATAAAACTACAGAGCTTTGATCATAAAACTAAGCATTTAAATATCATCTTGCTTAGACTATTAGCAAATACAGAGTGACAACTGATTTGAAAAAAAAAGCTTCTGCTATACTGTTACAAACATCTCATTGATATACATTACCAGCTATCAGATTTTCATCTTGCCTTTTGGCCATATAAATATCAGCAACTGCACCAAATTGCTTGTTTTCCCTCCTTAAATAATAGCTTCTATTAATAAAAGCCTGATGTATCAGATATGATACTCAACAAAAATCTGTGTCTTATGTCACGGTTAAGAGCCAGACAAGAAGGTCTTTTGAGACAAGGATCTTCGATATTCAAGAGGACATAGTCATCTTGGATGGCACAGAATTTGGAGGTGAAAGTAAGAATTGCATGCTATTGAAACACAAAAAGACCAGATCCAGCACTTTTCTCTCAGTCGGCTGTTATCTCCTCAGGCTGCCTGAGCAGGATCATGGGTCTGATTAACACTATGACAGTTAGTCTTTACAGCTCAGGCCTGGATTTCGACAGTGTGTCAGAGCAAATTAAAACGCCATCGTCCCAGCACAAACACCAGGGCAGGCACTGCCCTCGAGGGATGAAAGCTATATCATAAAGACAAAGCTTAACGTGCCTGCGCTGAATGAATCGTGGAATAGGTTGCAGTTAGTTTTGTTTTTCTGATGGATCAGTTGTCCTCAATCCATTATGATATAAAACAAAGGTCTGGGCAAAAGTAATCTGGAATACTGCCAGCCTACACTATATATAATGATACAACAAAAGGTTTAACCATGAAACCAGTGAAGTTAACTCTTCCCAGTGCTTCTCTTTTGATTCATCCTCATTCTGTGCCAGGCCGAATCACCAACAAGCGCTCAATGTTTTTGCCCCTCAATGAATAGCCCTCATTTACATGCCCTGACTCATAAATCTGTCTGATGGCCCTTGTTGAGAGACCAATGATGCTCTTCTTCAACAAACCCCTTGAAGTCCTTCAGAACCACTTTTCCATAGACAGAACTTATTTCAAAAACATGAAGAAAAAAAACATTTACAAAAAATAAGTTCTCAAAACTTTGTTAATAAGTCTCTTATAGTCACAAAGGCTGTATTTATGTGATCAAAAATACAGTAATATTGTGACATATTACAATTTAACAGCTGTTTTCTATATGAATATATTTTCAAATGTGATCAAAGCTGAATTTTCAGCATCATTACTCCAGTCTTCGGTGTGACATGATCCTTCAGAAATCATTTTAATATGATGATTTGATGCTCAAGAAACATTTATGATTATTATCAATCACTGCTTTTGCTGCTTAATATTTTTGTGGAAACTGTAAAAACACTACCATTCAAACAATTGGGGATAGTAAGATTTAAAAGTATGGTAAGATATTTACAGTACAATGTTACAAAAGTTTTTTCTTTTTCAAATAAATGCTGTTATTTTGAACTTTTTATTCATCCAAGAATCCTGAAAAAATGACGTATCATGGTTTCCACAAAAGAAAATGTTTTGAACATTGATAATAATAATAACCAAACCAACCATTATTAATAGTTAAGCACCAAATATTCGAACTATTAGAATATTAGAACACCAAATACCATATTAGAATGATTTCTGAAGGATCCTGTGACTGATGTCTGAAGTAATGGCATTAAGAGCATAAGAGACTTCTTAAAAAAAAACCTTAAAACATCTTAATTATTCCAGGCTTTTGATTGGTATTGTATAAATGAAATTCACTGCAATGAATTCACACATATGAAATGTGTTACTTGTTACCAATATATGCCTTTGTTTCTTATAATGGGAACAAGGATTTTACCATTTTGAAATAAACTTTGGGTTTGATCTCTGATTTTCTCCTTTCTTGTCTCCACAGTGAAAATGTCAACACCTACTGTCTCCACATTGCTGAGGATGATGGGGAGGTGGACACAGACTTCCCTCCGCTGGACTCTAATGAGCCCATCCACAAGTTTGGCTTCAGTACGCTGGCGCTGGTCGAGAAGTATTCATCTCCTGGACTGGGGCCCAAACAGTCACTCTTTGTTCGAATGTAAGAAAGCCACTTAAGTCTCAGTTTATCACCTCCAGTTACTACTACTGGCTCTGTGAAGAATAAATACATTTAAAGTCATAATGCACCATATGCTTAATAGAAGTAAAATGAGTTTGGAACAGATGTTTTTTCTTTAAAAATTATATCATTATCCATATATATTCAGGAAGGGTGCATTAAATTGATCCAATGTGACAGAAAAGACATTAATACCATGTTCCGTCTGAATACTCGATTCTGATTGGCTGGAAGGTGTGCAATAAAACCATTTAATTCACAGGTAGTTGCACGTCAGTTTAATCTCCGTTCTTTATTAATGTGCTGCTTTCATTGAAGCGCAAACACACGGAGATTACGCTGAGAAGCATTCAGGAGCACAGAAACTTATCAATGCTGCAAGCTTCGCTACTGAATCGCTTAATTATGTTTCTCAGCAACATCGCTATTTTAAAGTAATTCAACTCACAGTTTCGTTGTTTATAGAGAGAGAGAGAGACACTGAACAGACACAGGTACGCATCTCTAATAAATAATTCAAATAAATGTAATCTTACGCACTTTATCTCTTTGTCTGATTTAAAGTGGTTCGAATGCTTTAACGAGCCGCAAGTTGACGAAAATAACTGTAAATTTTACCCTTTTGGTCAAATATTGCGCTGCAAACATCACTGACAGCTTTAAGTTGTCAATTCTGGCAAATGACCATGGTATAAGTGGGATAATCCATGGCTAGCTGTGCGTTAAACGATTTTAATGCACTTCGCGGAGGCATTTTGCGTTGAATGCTGTTCTATTCTTATATTAAACTTTCTGTTCATCAAATAATCATGAAAAAAATGTAAAAAAATTAAACAGCTCAATTGTTTTCAACATTGTTTTCAGCAAATCAACATTAGAATGATTTCTGAAGCTTCATGTGTAGTAATGATGCAAAAAATTCAGTTTTGATCACAGGAATAAATTACATTTTAACATATATTCAGATAGAAAATATTTACTATAATAATATTTTACTGTACTCTAAATAAAGCCTTGGTGAGCAGAAGAGACTTGCATATCTTACCAACTTTTATTTATTCATTATTACAATATTTGCATATAATACACATTACCAAAGAGTAAAACGAACCACAAATCTATCACCATCATCAAATATTCAACTTATTTGCGTTTGTCTTGACGTTTGCACAACCTCATACGGTTCTTATGAGAGCTATCTGAATGTTTTAGGTTTAGACACAAGTCTTAAGTTTGTTGGAGATTTTTTTCCACATGCCTCTCCATGAAGTGCTTGTCTTTGTTTTGTGAGCTCTCAATTAGATTGTTGCTCTTCTGTGCTTTTGGGAATATCTCTAATCAACTGTTTGGTTAATGTGGCTGACAAAGCATTAGGAGCCCCCTATTAATTTGAAGTTGCTAATTGGATTTGAATGGCGCCCTGCCAGACTGTCCTGCCTTTGATAGGGAAGGTTTGGGCTGTAATACTGAATTTGGGTTGTACAGTGAAGCTTCTGCTTTATTTTTTGGATGCGTTTTCCTGTACTTGTTTAGATTGGATGATATTTGCACTGATTGTTGTTTACACAGTTGGGTGAACTGGGGCCCGTTTCAGAAAGGAGGTTAAGTGAAAACTCTGAGTATGTTAACCCTGAAATAAGGGAAACTCTGGGTTTTCTGTTTCAGAATGGGAGGTATGTCAAACCCGAGAAAGCAGGGTAAGCCAAGCCCGTTTCTGAAAGAGAGGTAACTTATACTCAGAGTCAGTTACCAGGGTAACTTACTCTATGAACCTAACCTGGTCAGGAGCAGGTTTCCTTTGGTAAACCCAGAGTTTCTTTTGTTCTCCTCCCCTTTTTAAAGCACCAGCAGTTTTTAAATACTTTATTCATTCATTCAAACTGCACAAATTCTTTTCTTACTGTATTTTGGTCGTATTTCAAGTATAAATATCAAAAAATTATAAATTTAATCTAAATGTAAAGTAAGCGAAGTTTACTTAAAACAAATTAAATTATCTGCCACTTGACAAAAATACAAAGTAAGAAAAGCATTCTTTGCAGGAACATTCATTAATCATATTTTGATCATGAGGACACTGTCAAAGTGACAAAAATGGCATGTCCTTTTATACAGGAAGGATCCTGATGTTCACTTGATAAACCTCTAGAAGTATCCCTGATAATTAGAGTTTCCTTTAGGATTTCCAGTGGTTGGACGCATTTATGACACTCATATACCCATCCTCACACTTTCTGAAAACTGATTACTGTATGGAATGGAAGGATGCTGCCAGATGGTAGTACGAGATATATGGCATAACCACCACCACAGCTGTTAAATACATTTATTAAAATGTTTTTATAGTCATCTTTATTTCCTACAAATACTTTATTATTTTTCCTGTTGGGTGTTAATATTCTTCCTCCATCTCCTCTTCATCTGTCAGTGGTGCTGGAGTTTGGCTGGCCTGAGTAGAAGTCAAATGTTAATGTCATTACCCTGATTAATAAATGTAACAGGTGTGATCAGATAACATTTCATTATGTGAAAAGAGCATAGACCCTTTTCACATTTCTGGGTTTCCGAAGCTGAAGTCGTCATAGTTGGGTTAACTCTTATAGCGGTGAATGAGAGAATACATTAAATATATATTTTTGTGTCTCCACAAGAAAAACTCCACAATAGTGATTTCACAACTTTCAAAAAGAGGTAAAAATAGAGTGATTTTGATAACGGAAGTGAAAAGAGAGAAAGATATAATTTTTCACCATCACTCCCATAGACACTGTATTAGAAACACTCTCACAGCAGCGGTAACTTGATTTTTGTAATTTGATGCAAAAGTAATATAATACAAAGTATTAGTGTTATAAATGTACATACATTAAAAAAAAAATAATACAAAAAACTATATTGATGACCATTAAAACACGTCATCACTGTGAAAAGGGTCTATATGGGAAAAGTTGCTGCACATTGGACACTGAATTATATTTATTTAATATGTCAAATGTTTGTAAAGTCATTAAACCTACACCCATGAACATTTTATGCTTAAAGCTTTAGGGTTTTTTTTCTTTAATTTTTAGCTGCTGCCACATTCTTTGTTTGTCTTTTGGATACCATGAAAATTAAACTTAATTCAAATAATTAAGAATTAAACTTGTGTATTGACCCGGAAGTATGCAAACGTCTTTTTGTTGGGTGCTGTTGCCATGGTGAATCGTAATTTCGGAGCTCCATTGATCATGGCTTTTCATAGTTGGAGTGCATGAGCTTAACTCAGAGTCAGTCTATTCAGAGTTGATTGAACGACCTCAATTCAGATGTTCAGAAACCCAAAACTTAGAGTTTCCCATCTCAGAGTAAGTCAACTCAGAGTTCAGGTTTAAACTCAGAGTTGGTTGAACCTCCTTACTGAAACGGGCCCCTGTTCCTTTAACATTTCACCAGCGAGGAAAGAAATAAGACACTACCGTTCAAAAGTTTGAGGTCGGCATGAGTTTTGTTTTTAAATAAATAAATGCTTGTATTCAGCAAGGATGTATTAAAGGGTTAGTTCTCCCAAAAATGAAAATTAGCCCATGATTTACTCTCCCTCAAGCCATCCTAGGTGTGTATGACTTTCTTCTTTCAGACGAATAAAATCAGTTGTATTAAAAAAGTCCAAGCTTTATTATGGCAGTAATTGTTGCCTCGTTTATGAAGTCCATAACAGTGCTTCTATCCATCATATAACTGCTCCACACTGCTCTGGGGGGTTAATAAAGGCCGTCTGAAACGAAGTGGTGCATTTGTGTAAGAAAAATATCCATATTTAAAACGTTATAGACTAAAATAACTAACTTCCGGCGGTCATCAGTACACAAGTCGACTTGCGCTAAAAGAGGAACCCCCTGACGCGATGCATAGAAGCATCTCAAGCTTTGATGCCTCTCATAGATAGAGCTGGGCAACAAACTCAAGCCCCTCTTCTCTTATATCGAAATCCTCCGGCATTTCTCTTTAAAGAGTCTCGTTTTAGACTCTAATTCATGACCGGTGTTTTGTTTTTCTCTATCCTCTGCGCTTCTGCGTTCGTCAATACGCATGTGTCAAGGGTTACTCTTTCGCCGTAAATTGATGTGTATGGCAATCCGCTGGAAGTTAGTTATTTTAGTCTATAAAGTTTTAAATATGGATATTTTTCTTACACAAACATGCCACTTCACTTCAGACGGCCTTTATTAACCCCCCTGGAGCCGTGTGGAGCAGTTATATGATGGATAGATGCACTTTTATGGACTTCAAAAACGAAATAACAAATCACTGCCATTATAAAGCTTGGATTAGCAAGGACATTTTTAATATAACTCCGATTTTATTCGTCTGAAAGAAGAAAGTCCGATACACCTAGGATGACTTGAGGGTGAGTAAATCATGGTCATTGTCATTTTTGGGGGAACTATCACTTTAAATTAATCAAAATTGACAGTAAAGACATGCATAATGTTACAAAAGATTTAAATTTCAAATAAATGTTTGTTTAAACTTTCTATTCATCGAATCCTGTGGAAAAAAAATCTTGGTTTACACAGAAATATTAAGGAACGCAGCTGTTTTCGGCATTGATAATAATCTTAAATGTTTCTTGACCAGGAAATCCTCATATTAATGATTTCTGAAGGATCATGTGACACTGAAGACTGGAGTAATGATTCTGAACATTCAGCTTTGATCACAGGAAACAATTACAGTTTACAATAGAAAACGGTATTTGTAATATTTCACTTGTAAGACCGCATGAATTCGCTCCAATGATCGGTAGCGAACCGCGGTGAAGGCCGCACGCGTTCAGTGTTTCAGCTGGAAGAATGGATTTGATTATAATATTCTTTATCTGACTCCATTTATCATAGTTGTCGCATTTAGAAGAGAATCCCAACCGGTTGTTTGATCATTTATATTTGATAGTTAATCATACATTTAATCGTTCCGTTTTAACCCTTTGTTGCAATTATACCGTTCCACATTGGAGATTAGTTAATAATTACAGATTAATTCAGAAAGGATCAAAAATGTTACAATTTATTAACAATCAAGTAAATGTAAAATGTCAATTACATCATGGACATAAATCTCTTCTAAAAGGAAACACAAATTCTAGTTATGGTTACACTTAAAATAGTTTCAAATAGTAAACATAAACCCTTCATTATGCTCAGTAGGCCTCTGCGAGCTACAGTTGAAATCCTCTTTTATCCTTTTCCCTGATGTCACCAAATTCAAATCTGACTCTTTTAAAACTGACCAATCAGACCAAACCGTAAGACGTTTGAAAGTAACCAATCAGACAAAACTTCCCCCATTGTATCAAAGGTGCGAAGACCATTTGCCAGCCAGCCATTCTTTTGTTCTTCTAACTCCAACTGGCCCTTCTGATGGCGTTAAGGGGGAATTATTTTCCACCTTACACACTATATTACTGTTTATACTGTATTTTTTAATCTAAATTAATGCAGCCTTGGTGAGCATAAGAGACTTCTGTCAAAACCATTAAAAATCTACTGACGCCAAACTTTTGAACGGTGGTATAACTTCATTATAAGTAGCCATTTGCCTGTGGCATGAACTAATTTAGTTTTTTTTTTTTGTACAAAAGTTGTATTCGTGGCCCAGCTGCTTTGCACTTTTCATTGTCTTTTGTCTGTATATATTTGTGATTTATTCATCAGCTCTCAGCCGTCGGCTGGCATTCAGAGCTCTCTGGGTCAGCTGCATGCTCCCTTCATGAGAGGCCCACTGATGTGGCACTGCAGGACCCTGGGCGAGAACTGAGCCAGTGCTTGGCCCTCAGTGGGCCATCGGGGCCCGCGACCTCTTCTCCCGGATCCCCGGCCTGACGTGAAGCCTGTCAGAAGCCCTGGCCTGAGGCTGATGGGTCAGGACTGCTAAATGGAAGTGGACACGCGAGTCCTCTGTCCAGAAAGTGTGTGCTCTCCGGTTTCTGGCCTGGGGTTGTTGTTCTGTTGATGTAGTCTATCGCAGTGATGCGTCCATGTGCTCAAAGTTTAACTCGTGGACTGGCCCTCGGCCCTGTTGTGTTGAGGATGTGCTCTGATAAAGCAAGCCGACCACTTAAGAGTACAATACACTCTTTCTGTGTGCAAGCTTTTCTTCTGACACTAACTGCTCGCACCAGTACCGCTGCACTGACATTCAAGAGTGATTCTCATACTACATCTGCACAAAAATATTGGCTTCTTTCTTGAGTAATGTGGTTCTGTTTAGTGAATCAATTGAATCATGGACTGAATCAGCTCAGATGACTCACTCGCTTATTGAACCACATTACATTTGAAAGGTTAATGATAAAATCTAATTACAGAGTGTTTGTGTTCAAAATCCTGTAGAAATCACTGGCTCTCACATTTTAATTGTTTGGTTTTATGCAATAAATCTTAATGAAAGAATAGCGTTAATAGAAGTGTTATTTTAGTATCATTAACATACTATTATAGTGTTTATAACATTTTTTATATGTTCATTTTTTAGTTTAGTTTTAGTTAGTTCTAGTAATTTAGTTTTGTCATTTTTTTTTACATTTATTTATTTTTTGCTTTTAAATATGGTCAGTATGCTTAAACTTGTCAGTTAGCATTTATTTTGTTTCAATCAACATAAATGTTTCTTAATATTTTTGCAATAATGTTATGATCACAATTACGGCTGTCATTAACGATTATTTTGACAATCGAGTAATTGGTAGATTATTTTTGACAATTAATTTGATATTTTTGTAGAAATAAAAATAGACCTAAGCAAAGACTTACTAAGCTTTTAAAAGGACTTAAAAATACACATATTATAACAATGAGGGAATAATATGGGGTTCAAATAAAGAATAAAGTAATCATGTTTTTATAGAAAAACACTGTTGAAATTCATAATATACATAAAATACATCAAATAAACATAATAAACAATGTATTATAACAAATGCCAGGAGAGGATGCTAATGGTCTGGTGTTGTTACACTTTACAGCAGATCAAATCCTTGTTTCATATTGGCCAAACCACCAGTTTTTCTTAAAGCTACACTATGTAACTTTTCCGTCCGCTAGAGTTCGCCTATTCAAAACGAAGGCGTAGTTTGATGACACCAAGTTTGAGCGCAGAATCTTGGGACATGTGGTCTTCACCTCACAGCCCGTGGGAAAGAATCGGGATAGGACTCGCGCAGAAATCATGTTGATGGATGTGATTATTAACATTACTGTAGTCTGAAGCAGAGCAGGAGCGAGTGTTGTGGAGCTGAGGAACCGCTGGAGCGATTGTTAATAAGATGAACGCAACACACGCCTCGCGAGCAGCGAGTTACAAAAGTTACATAGACTTTTATTATGCCACAGTCGCCGGCGCCATTTCCGCTTTTCCGGTCATGAGTATGAGGTAACGCAGCTCTGTTTATCATATTAGACACATCTGAGTGTGTTGAAAATGATGTTATGACGTTACTCTGTGCGTTCTCTCGGCGGCTGCTATGACACTTGTTCACACTGCAGTGAGAGTTTCTGCAAAATAAAAGTGGAAACCGAGAGTAACACAGATAGGATGTGATTGACAGGTGAATCCCTCACACGTCCCGGTTCCTCAGTTAAAATAGAAATTTTCTCACGATTTACAAATACTTGGAAACATTTGGGATATTGTAAGTACTCAACTGAACAAAATATATAACACTGGCCTAGTGGTTTTTGGATATTTTACTGAAAAAAATTGACATAGTGCACCTTTAATATTTGGCCGCTTTTTTACAATAGAACTGCTACAGTTACTGTAATTTCTTGAACAAGAATATGTGGACATCAAAACATGCAAACTCAGAGCGAGGGCTTAAACCTTTATTTTGTCATTTTATATTTAAACAGCATTAATATACTAAACCTGCGGGGCATATATTTATTTAATTGAGTCGCAGCCTTTGTGAAATCACAATAGCACTATGCTATGTTATGGTTTTTGAATGGTTTTAATACATTCTATACATGGTTTTAATACAATGGTATTTAATGCCTTAGGTAATGGTCTAATGATGCGGTACATGGGTTTTTTGCCGCTTACTCGACATGGGTACATACATTTTTAAATCAAGTACTTGAATTTACTCGAGTAATCGTGACAGCCCTAATCACAGTATCACTTGATGATAATGTTTTTGATTCTTTTGTAGCCATAAGCATAGTTCTTAACCACTAGTTTCCTCAGGACAAACAAATCTAAATTATGTGAAACTCATCTTGAACATAATGGTTTGATATCTTGGAAGTTCATATATTTGAATATGATATGCTCAGCCATCGGTTGAGACTCAAAGCTCAATCCTGAGAATCTGAGGGCATGATCTCAGTGTTGATGCTCTGATGGACAGGAAGTTCGCATCTAACTCAAACGTGAAAGATTTATTCAATATGACTGATGATTTGCCTTCCTCACCCACAGAAACGCCGCTCATGGTTTCTCCCTGATCCCAGTGGACAGCCTGAAAGTGACCATGAAGGATATTCTGCAGAAGGCCCTCAAAAAGAGGAAGGGCTCCCAGAAAGGATCAGGTGAGGATCTGAAAGATTTACTTTATTCACTTCATGTGAAATGATAGATATGTTTTGGATTCAATCTTATATTCCTATAATCCTATATACAATGTTGGATTATCTATTTTGGTTGGCCTGCGATTTTATTTTACTATTCTTTTATTTACTACTATTAGACTATTAGATTAATTTGCTTATAATCAAGGAAACTATTTTCATAGTTTTCATTGTGTTATTAATTTTGTTTATTTTTGTAATTTTTATTAGTTTTTATGTATATTTATTTTTATTTCAGTTTTAGTAATTTTAGTACTTTATGTTAGTTGTCAAGGTGACATTTCTTATTTTTATGTAAGTTTTCCGTCTAATATTTATATTTTATTTCAGTTAAGAAAAACAATTTAACTCAATAACAACACTAATGCTTTTGGGTCAATAACAAGACAGGCATATTTAGTCTCCAAGTGCATTATTTTCTTTTAAAATAATTTTATAAATTCATGACATATATCCCTTTATTCTTTAAAAACTATTCAGTTTGAATTCATTTTTAGTACATTTAAGTAATGCATTTTTATTTTATGTTTTATCCCAAACCCCCAAAATGTCAGGTGGTGCAACTGTCCGAACAAACTAAAGGCCTGTTCACACCGGGACGATTTTCGTGTGCGTTTATCGCCTCGTGGCTACACAAAGAGCGCCAATATGAGTGTGCACACCAATGCTCAAAACGGCAGGCGTAAAAGCGCAATTTAAATTTTTTTTTGACGTGGCGCGTTAAAAACTGGCCCGACCAATGAGATCTGCGCTTTTGTTCACGTGCCTGGAGCTGCTGAAGTTACAGTAAAACACGACGCTCAAGCACAAAACGGTCTTGCCGAGCACATATTGATACGACAAAGAAAAAGTAAGTAGACAAAGAAGAAGATGAGCTGCTAATGGTTTTGGCAAGCGCGTAAATACTCTCTTCTTCTTCTTCTGCGTGACAAGCGAGTGTCAGAAGCGTAAAGTGCCGCAGCACCACCTTGTGTACCGGGAGCACCATCTACTGAATTTGCAAGTTCACTCGGTGCATCGCCAATGAAAATCACTTGGGTGTGAACACAAAGACGTGCCGAAAAACGCTGGTGATAAGAGTGCGCGAAAATTGTCCCGGTGTGCACAGACCTTAAGAAAACTATTTGAAATGATGTCTTAATAATAACTAGGGTATGCCGATATAACCGATATGCCAATATTTTTCAACTCATTCTAGCCGATGCCGGCTAAATTTTTTTTTTTTTTTCCATTTGTTTGGAAACCACCATTTTGAGCAAAAAAAAAGTTTTTTTTTCATTCTGGTTTCAGATTTCTGAGGTCTCCTTACTAAAAAGATACTTGTTAAAAATAAATTAATGTTAATAAAGTTCTTTTTTTAAATAATAGTATATTAAAAGTGCTGAAAATAACAATAATAAAGTCAGTAATTTTTCACCCCAGACAGATGCAATTGTAACCTAAATATTTTCTTTTTGGATTTAATGTTAGTTCACATGAAGTGGGGGTGGCATGGGATCAGTTGATGCTGTATTTAGCTTCAGATAAAAACATTCACCGTTATTTTAGTGCTCCTTGGATTATTTTTCATCATCCATTTCATAAAATTTTATTACAGATTAATAAACTGTATGTAAAAGTATTTAATTGACAAGTGTCATGCTTGTGCTTTGACATCATTACTGCTTTATTTATTCAGAAAAAGAAGTAACTTCTATTTATTAGTGTATTCTATTACTGTAACAACAGCGCCTCCACTAAATAGGCTATATTTAACATTCTCCCGGTCGGGCACTAGGACCTGGAGGAGCTTCAGCAGCTGTAGAAGCGATTGTGCTTGTTTTGGGCTAGTTTTGTTGTGAAAACCTGGCAATCCTGCGTTGATTCACAAATTCAAGGCAGCATTTAAAAACTGACAATATAAATCACCATACATGCAATGCACTTGCTTGTTTTCACTTGAAGAATGACCACACGGCTGACGTGATCTTATCGCTATAGCACTCCTTGCACACGTGATCGTTATTGCAGGCGCATATCAACACGTTATAATATCGGCAAGGCTTATCGGCATAATTTTTTCATATCGGCCGTATATTTTATATTTTAAGCGTTTATCGGCCGATTCCGATGTCGTGCCGATAATATCGTGCATCCCTAATAATAACAAATTAAAAACTAAATACTATGGCGTCATTTTAGGTTTGAAACCTTTCAAATAAACACATTTTATAAATATCAGTAGTTTGTCCAACAATTTGTATATTCTCAAATGTCAGGGTGGCACAACTACAAACATGGCTCTTTTATTATGAATTGACAAGATAATAACAGTAAAGATGATAATGCATCATCCAGAGGAGCCCGACTGATCCTTGTGGCAGAATTGAAAGCTCTCTCAAATAGTAAAAACCGCTCATTTCAAGTCTGGGTAGAATGGTACACTTTCCATGTCAGGTGGTACAACTACAGTATATATGCATGCAACTATTTGGTTGTACTACCTGACATAAAAACAGTACAAAAAAAAACCTTTGAAATGTTATTTTAACAACTTGAATTGTGAAAATGTGCATTACATCAGCTTTGAAAAGATTGTTAAAAACACCTTTTTTGAAGCTTTGGCCCCTTTACCTACGTATCGGCATTATAAAGTGTAGAAGTGTAGCAAATGGTGCCTTTGAATAGTCAGTCGAACTGGAATTTGTGTGTGCGTGTAGTTTTCATCTTAGAAAGTAAGTGAAGCAGTCTGCTGTGATTTGCCCCGATAACCGTGGCAATGTGCCGTCCTAATTTGTCATCGGCGAATGGGTCGGAATCTGATAAGGCCAGAGAGTTTAATACAAAAAGTCACAGGTAACGGATCGCCCCTTTGATGGCCATGATGAGCCAGGGCAGCGGTGAGATAAGAGGGGTGAGGAGAAGAGATTGAGCCACAGACTGACTCCGAGATGGAGAAGTGCACATAAAGAATGGAAAGCAATGGTGCGGGAACAGAAGTGTATTAGAGGGAAAATGGATGAAACGCAGAGAAAATGATGGTGCGTGGAGAGCCACTGGAGCCTCATCTCTCTTGGATTTACCACACACACTGAGGTCAAAGCCTGCAGTCAGGGCGCTGCGGGATAGCTCTGTCAGTTTAAAGGGGCTATAGTCTTCGCCTTTGCCTCGTGTATCCACACAGCCTCATCAGCATGGCTCATGTACACCTTCATCGACACCACATTGACTAGTCTGTAGCAGTGGTTCTCAACCTTTGTGGAACCAAGGTTTGATTTTCAAGAATCAAAAATACAAAGGTGTCTACATCCCACACACCCTAATTGGGCTCAGGTTCAAGACAACAAAATAACCATAATGGAAAAAAGAAGCACACTGAAAATAACATCTCCAAACAACTTTTTATTCAGCTGAATTGAACTTCATCAGGCACAATACCCATGTGGAATAAAATACAACTCTTTGGTAATCACCTAAATTAGACACTCAAATACATGCAAATCATGATAGGACATTAAAATATATCAAAAAAATCCACATATGGGTAAACACTAGAAAGAATATGATATTAAATATTCAACTCTTACTTGTAAGCTGTCATACATTATAAAGCAGTATCAAAAATATAACAATAACTTTATTATTAAAAACTAGGATGAAGAAAAATATAAATCAGAAAGCCCTAATGGTGACAAATCATTTAAAACATTCCCTTTGTAACAATTTCTTCTTATAACCATAATCTCCCTATTTTTCAAGACAATATTTTTTAATTGTATTACTATTTTATTATCATATTATATGAATTATTTCTCTGTGTGTGTGTGTGTGTGTGTATAAAGATAGATAGATAGATAGATAGATAGATAGATAGATAGATAGATAGATAGATAGATAGATAGATAGATAGATAGATAGATAGATAGATAGATAGATAGATAGATAGATAGATAGATAGATAGATAGATAGATAGATAGATAGATAGATAGATAGATGTGTGTGTGTGTATATAATGTATGTGTGTATATGTGTGTGTTTGTATATGTATGTGTATGTATGTATGTGTGTATATATATATATATATATATATATATATATATATATATATATATATATATATATATATATATATATATATATATATATATATATATATATATATATATATATATATATATATATATATATATATATATATATATATATATATATATATATATATAATTTCTAAATAATTTATTATCATTTATTCTCCACATTTTTCAAGACAATATTTTTTTATTATATTAAATTTGTAATTATTACACACACACACACACACACACACACACACACACACACACACACACACACACACACACACACACACACACACACACACACACACACACACACACACACACACACACACACATACATAATTATAATATTATATTAATTATATTATTCTTTTTAAATTATGAATAATTTCCATTATCCCTGAAGTAAATTTCTACCTGATAAGCTTGACATAACTATAAAAATCTATACTTATCATAAAAATTCCTATTAATTATTTTTAAGATTTGTATTAATTTCCATGCCATCACACTTTTAGAATTCTCTCATTTTGTCTCATTGTTTTTTCATATTTTAAATCATTGCATTATATTTAATAATAATATATTTAAGTCATTTTATGAAGTTCTTTTGTTTGATTTGTAAGTGTTATTTTATATTATATTTATATTTTCACAGTCACAGTATTTCAATTCCTTTCCTCAAATATGACAACAACTTGTGTTATTTTAGTGTTAACTTGTGTTAATCTATCACAATGACATTTGCCTTTCACTTCAATCGATTTTGTACTTTGAAATTCACAAATAGTCTAACGTGAGAATGTTTCGGATGCTATTTTGGGTTGGAAACTCAATCTGTTGGCATTTCTTTCTGCTAAACCAAGCAAGTGTTTGACAGAAACAACAAAGACTGTGAGAATAAGAGAAAAATAAATGCTCCGGCTTAGTGAGATCCGTGTTTCTTTGTCTTTTTAAAGGTATCAGAGGAACAGCCGATCGGGCGCTTCAGTCTCTGGGGCATAAAAACAAACCCAGGATTTGTGACATCTTAGACATGCCTCAGCTTAAAAAAAGAGAAAAACTCATTGCTCTTAAAAGTATGGCCACTCTCTGTTATATAATACTATATATTTGGTTTCAGTGGTTTGAGAGTACTTGTGTTTGATGTACAGCCTCATCAGAGACGGATTGATTTGACAGCAGCCCAAGAGAGCCCTCAGAGGGAATTTAATTGGAAATAAACCTACAGAATTGCCCTGTGGGCAGTGAGCCATTGCCCCGTCCCGGCCCAGTATCCCATTCTGCAGGTGATTGTTTCTCTTTTAGTCCGAGATGGTGTCTCAGAAGACATCTTGAGTGGATGTGATGGGGTAGTTGGTCCAGAAGAGAAACGTTAGACGGCGCAGACCGTGCTCTCATCTGCATTTAGATGAGTATTGATTGTTTATTTACCCACTGGAGACAAGAGGCCGATCCAATCTTCTGTCCACTGTGTTGCCTTCTCTCCTGATCACTGTTTTGCAGGGTTTTTTTTTTCGTTTTCTTTTTTGAGCGATTGTTTCCTTCCCATTATATATTAATTTAATACATTTGTATTTGAACAAACCCCTAACCCTCTGTCAACAAAACAACATCATCCATCCATCGCTCTATCTATCATTCTATCCATCGCTCTATCTATCATTCTATCTATCGGTCTATCTATCTATCACCTGTCTGTCCATCCATCCATCTATCGATTTATCTGTGGTTCTATCGATCACTCTATCTATCGTTATATCTCCTGTCCTTCCATCCATCCATCCATCCATCTATCGCTCTATCGATTTATCTGTGGTTCTATCGATCACTTTATCCATCGTTCTATCTCCTGTCCATCCATCTATCTATCATTCTATCTATCGGTCTATCTATCTATCACCTGTCTGTCCATCCATCCATCTATCGATTTATCTGTGGTTCTATCGATCACTCTATCTATCGTTATATCTCCTGTCCTTCCATCCATCCATCCATCCATCTATCGATTTATCTGTGGTTCTATCGATCACTCTATCTATCGTTATATCTCCTGTCCTTCCATCCATCCATCCATCCATCTATCGCTCTATCGATTTATCTGTGGTTCTGTCGATCACTTTATCCATCGTTCTATCTCCTGTCCATCCATCCATCTATCTATCATTCTATTTATCGCTCTATCTATCATTCTATCTATTGCTCTATATATCATTCTATCTATCACTCTATCTATCATTCTATCACCTGTCTGTCTATCTATCATTCTTCCTGTCTATCCATCCATCCATCCATCCATCTATCTATTGCTCTATCTATCTCTCTATCTATCATTCTATCTATAGCTCTATCTATCATTCTATCTATCATTCTATCTATAGCTCTATCTATCATTCTATCTATTGCTCTGTCTATCATTCTATCTATTGCTCTATCTATAGCTCTATCTATCATTCTATCTATTGCTCTGTCTATCATTCTATCTATTGCTCTATCTATCATTCTATCACCTGTCTGTCTATCTATCATTTTGTCTGTCTGTCCATCCATCCATCCATCCATCCATCCATCCATCCATCCATCCATCCATCCATCCATCCATCCATCCATCCATCCATCCATCCATCCATCCATCCATCCATCCATCCATCCATCCATCCATCCATCTATCGATCTATCGATTTATCTGTGGTTCTATCGATCACTTTATCTATCGTTCTATCTCCTGTCCATCCATCCATCTATCTATCATTCTTTCTATTGCTCTATCTATCATTCTATCTATCCCTCTATCTATCATTCTATCACCTGTCTGTCTATCTATCATTCTGTCTGTCCATCCTGTCCATCCATCCATCCATCTATCTATCGCTCTATCTATCATTCTATCTATCGCTCTATCTATCATTCTATCACCTGTCTGTCTATCTATCATTCTGTCTGTCCATCCATCCATCCATCCATCCATCTATCAATTTATCTGTGGTTCTATCGATCACTCTATCTATCGTTATATCTCCTGTCCTTCCATCCATCCATCCATCCATCTATCTATCGCTCTATCTATCGCTCTATCTATCATTCTATCTATCGCTCTATCTATCATTCTATCTATCCCTCTATCACCTATCTGTCTATCTATCATTCTGTCTGTCCATCCATCCATCCATCTATCGATTTATCTGTGGTACTATCGATCACTCTATCTATCATTCTATCTATCCCTCTATCACCTATCTGTCTATCTATCATTCTGTCTGTCCGTCCATCCATCCATCCATCCATCCATCCATCCATCCATCCATCCATCCATCCATCCATCCATCGCTCTGTCGATCCATCCATCCATCGCTCTGTCGATCCATCCACCTGTCCATCCATCCATCCATCCATCCATCCATCCATCCATCCATCCATCCATCCATCCATCCATCCATCCATCCATCCATCCATCCATCCATCCATCCATCGCTCTGTCGATCCGTCGATCCATCCATCCATCGCTCTGTCGGTCCATCCACCCATCCATCCATCCATCCATCCATCCATCCATCCATCCATCCATCCATCCATCCATCCATCCATCCATCCATCCATCCATCCATCCACCCACCCGTCCATCCACCCGTCCATCCACCCGTCCATCCATCCATCCATCCATCCATCCATCGCTCTGTCGATCCATCCATCCACCCATCCACCCATCCATCCATCCATCCATCCACCCATCCACCCATCCATCCACCCATCCATCCGTCCACCCATCCATCCGTCCGTCCGTCCATCCGTCCGTCCGTCCGTCCATCCATCCATCCGTCCGTCCGTCCATCCGTCCGTCCGTCCATCCGTCCGTCCGTCCGTCCGTCCGTCCGTCCGTCCGTCCGTCCGTCCGTCCGTCCGTCCGTCCGTCCGTCCGTCCGTCCGTCCGTCCGTCCGTCCGTCCGTCCGTCCGTCCGTCCGTCCATCCATCCATCCATCCATCCATCCATCCATCCATCCATCCATCCATCCATCCATCCATCCATCCATCCATCCATCCATCCATCCATCCATCCATCCATCCATCCATCCATCCAATCGTTGGTTCCATCCATCCATCCATCCATCCATCCATCCATCCAATGGTATGTCTCGTTTTGCAGTTAAGCTCAGTGAATAGGTAGGCATGTGGACAGTAGGAAGGGTGCGCACTGTATTAAATATGACTAGTTTTATGAGCGGCTCAGGGTTTGTAAAGCTCTGTGGGTCTGCTGGGGGAGATAAGCGCGATTGAATGCCTCCTATGAGCCTTATCAGGGTAAATGTTGGTGACATTTGGAAGGCGGCGACGGCTGCGGTTTGGGGTCGGTGTGCCTGTGTGTGAACTACAGATGAGCTCAGACGAAAGAGAAAGACCGTGACTGTTATGCTTTATGTGCTTAGGGGCAATGCATTGAGACATAATACAAAGCTGAACATTTTCAGCAGATGCTGTATTTGTGTGGATTTGTGGGTATTTAGCATCAGCTGTTTTATTTAGCACTTGGCTTGATATTTTTAATGACACACATGCACAAGAAATGATTGGATTTGTAGCTCCACACAGCACATCTGGTTTCCGATTATTAAAGATTCATTATGAAACGGCTCTGAAATCTGATCGTTGAAACCTTTGATATATGCACACCTGTGACCGCACATCAGTTGAATTCTTTATAAATGTATTACCATATATTATTGCCATATACAGTCCCATTCAAAAGTTAAAGTAAATTTTTAATGAATGAAAGCTTTTATTCAGAAAAGGCCACAATAAAGTGTCTGTTACAAAAGATTTTTGTTTTTAAATAAATGCAGAAAAAAATTATGTTTCCGCAAAAATATAAAGCAGCACAACTGTTTTCATCATTGATAATAATCAAAAATGTTTCTTGAGCAGTAAATCATCATATTCAGCGTTCCCACTCGTCCTGGAAAACACATGGAAAATTTTAGAACATGTAAAATCTTGTTGTTGTCCTGGAAAATATTTTTTAAAAAAGTGCTTTTTTTTATCACTGGCCCAAACAATTATCGCTAGTTGCAGAAAGTGCGATGTTCAGGATGAGTTTAGACACGTGAGAGTATTTTCAATGATGATGTTTAGTGTTGTGTTGCCTCTTGCAGCAGTTTGATAATGCTATTAACTGCTCAAATGTATGCAGTGAATGATAACTGGTTAGCACCTACCTAATCTCATAATTGATAAAAACTTGCAATTGTGGGTTATAAAGTCAGAATTGAGAGATATAGTCAGAATTATTATGTGATATAAAGTCAGAATTGTGAGATATAGTCAGAATTATTATGTGATATAAAGTCAGAATTGTGAGATATAGTCAGAATTATTATGTGATATAAAGTCAGAATTGCGAGATATTGTCAGAATTATTATGTGATATAAAGTCAGAATTGCGAGATATTGTCAGAATTATTATGTGATATAAAGTCAGAATTGCGAGATATTGTCAGAATTATGTGATATAAAGTCAGAATTATGAGATATAGTCAGAATTATGAGATATAGTCAGAATTGGGAGATATAGTCAGAATTATTATGTGATATAAAGTCAGAATTGTGAGATATAGTCAGAATTATGTGATATAAAGTCAGAATTGCGAGATATAGTCAGAATTATGTGATATAAAGTCAGAATTGTGAGATATAGTCAGAATTATTATGTGATATAAAGTCAGAATTGTGAGATAGTCAGAATTATGTGATATAAAGTCAGAATTATGAGATATAGTCAGAATTATGTGATATAAAGTCAGAATTGGGAGATATAGTCAGAATTATTATGTGATATAAAGTCAGAATTGTGAGATATAGTCAGAATTATGTGATATAAAGTCAGAATTGCGAGATATAGTCAGAATTATTATGTGATATAAAGTCAGAATTGTGAGATATAGTCAGAATTATGTGATATAAAGTCAGAATTGTGAGATATAGTCAGAATTATTATGTGATATAAAGTCAGAATTGTGAGATAGTCAGAATTATGTGATATAAAGTCAGAATTATGAGATATAGTCAGAATTATGTGATATAAAGTCAGAATTGGGAGATATAGTCAGAATTATTATGTGATATAAAGTCAGAATTGTGAGATATAGTCAGAATTATGTGATATAAAGTCAGAATTGCGAGATATAGTCAGAATTATTATGTGATATAAAGTCAGAATTGTGAGATATAGTCAGAATTATGTGATATAAAGTCAGAATTGTGAGATATAGTCAGAATTATTATGTGATATAAAGTCAGAATTGTGAGATAGTCAGAATTATGTGATATAAAGTCAGAATTATGAGATATAGTCAGAATTATGTGATATAAAGTCAGAATTGGGAGATATAGTCAGAATTATTATGTGATATAAAGTCAGAATTGTGAGATATAGTCAGAATTATGTGATATAAAGTCAGAATTGCGAGATATAGTCAGAATTATGTGATATAAAGTCAGAATTGCGAGATATAGTCAGAATTATGTGATATAAAGTCAGAATTGTGAGATAGTCAGAATTATGTGATATAAAGTCAGAATTGTGAGATATAGTCAGAATTATGTGATATAAAGTCAGAATTGCGAGATATAGTCAGAATTGTGATATAAAGTCAGAATTATGTGATATAAAGTCAGAATTATGTGATATAAAGTCAGAATTGTGAGATATAGTCAGAATTATGTGATATAAAGTCAGAATTGCGAGATATAGTCAGAATTATGTGATATAAAGTCAGAATTGCGAGATATAGTCAGAATTATGTGATATAAAGTCAGAAATGCGAGATATAGTCAGAATTATGTGATATAGTCAGAATTGCGAGATATAGTCAGAATTATGTGATATAAAGTCAGAAATGCGAGATAGTCAGAATTATGTGATATAAAGTCAGAATTATGTGATATAAAGTCAGAATTGTGAGATATAGTCAGAATTATGTGATATAAAGTCAGAATTGCGAGATATAGTCAGAATTATGTGATATAAAGTCAGAATTGCGAGATATAGTCAGAATTATGTGATATAAAGTCAGAATTGCGAGATATAGTCAGAATTATGTGATATAAAGTCAGAAATGCGAGATATAGTCAGAATTATGTGATATAGTCAGAATTGCGAGATATAGTCAGAATTATGTGATATAAAGTCAGAAATGCGAGATAGTCAGAATTATGTGATATAAAGTCAGAATTGCGAGATATAGTCAGAATTATGTGATATAAAGTCAGAATTGCGAGATATAGTCAGAATTATGTGATATAAAGTCAGAATTGCGAGATATAGTCAGAATTATGTGATATAAAGTCAGAATTGCGAGATATAGTCAGAATTATGTGATATAAAGTCAGAAATGCGAGATAGTCAGAATTATGTGATATAAAGTCAGAAATGCGAGATAGTCAGAATTATGTGATATAAAGTCAGAATTGCGAGATATAGTCAGAATTATGTGATATAAAGTCAGAATTGCGAGATATAGTCAGAATTATGTGATATAAAGTCAGAAATGCGAGATAGTCAGAATTATGTGATATAAAGTCAGAAATGCGAGATATAGTCAGAATTATGTGATATAGTCAGAATTGCGAGATATAGTCAGAATTATGTGATATAAAGTCAGAATTGCGAGATATAGTCAGAATTATGTGATATAAAGTCAGAAATGCGAGATAGTCAGAATTATGTGATATAAAGTCAGAAATGCGAGATATAGTCAGAATTATGTGATATAGTCAGAATTGCGAGATATAGTCAGAATTATGTGATATAAAGTCAGAATTATGTGATATAAAGTCAGGATTATGTGATATAAAGTCAGGATTGTAAGATATAGTCAGAATTATGTGATATAAAGTCAGAATTATGTGATATAAAGTCAGGATTGTAAGATATAGTCAGAATTATGTGATATAAAGTCAGAATTGCGAGATATAGTCAGAATTATGTGATACAAAGTCAGAATTGCGAGATATAGTCAGAATTATGTGATATAAAGTTAGAATTGTGAGATATAGTCAGAATTATGTGATATAAAGTTAGAATTGCGAGATATAGTCAGAATTATGTGATACAAAGTCAGAATTGCGAGATATAGTCAGAATTATGTGATATAAAGTTAGAATTGTGAGATATAGTCAGAATTATGTGATATAAAGTTAGAATTGTGAGATATAGTCAGAATTATGTGATATAAAGTCAGAATTATGTGATATAAAGTTAGAATTGTGAGATATAGTCAGAATTATGTGATATAAAGTCAGAATTATGTGATATAAAGTCAGAATTGTGAGATATAGTCAGAATTGTGATATAAAGTCAGAAATGCGAGATATAGTCAGAATTATGTGATATAAAGTCAGAATTGCGAGATAGTCAGAATACAAGAGTTTTTATCTTGTAATTCTGGCTACTTTTCTCAGAATTGAGATCTCATAATTGCAAGTTATAAAGTCCAATTCTGAGGAAAAAAGACTTATTTAGTGAGTTTATATCTCACAATTCTGACTTTATAACTCGCAATTGCGAGAAAAAGTCAGAATAGTGAGAAAGTCGCAATAACCTTTTCTTCTCTTTTTATTCTGTGGCGGAAACAAGCTTCAATAGTCATAATGTAGGATTTAAGAGCTCATATTGAAAGCTGTTTTTAAAGTTAAATCATGGCAATAAACTGTACGCCGTTTAAAGACTTCGAGAGCAATATTTAGTGTGATCCTTGTCTTTTATTCCCGTCGTGGTAACATTGGAAAAGTCCTGGAAAGTAATCGCTGAAAAGGAGTGGGAAAATGATCATGTGACACTGAAGACTGGAGTAATGATGCTGAAAATTCAGCTTTGATCACCGGAAGACATTACATTTGACTATATATTTACATAGAAATTATTTCATGTTTTTACTGTATTTTTTTAAATATATAAATGAAGCCCTGATGACTTTCAAAAACATTTACTGACCCTCAAAGCTTTAAATGGTAGTTTATCTAGATTCAATCAACCTACAGTTATGTACTGGCTAATGCCACTGTATTGCCTTATTTCAAAATTATTTATTTGTTGCTTTACCGAGTCATCAGACTTACAATTTTTACCTGTGGAGGATGAAATGGATAAAAAGCAATCTCTCAGCTCATTGAGATCAGTGCAGGGTCGCAGGAGAGGTTGTAAAAGGTCAGATTGTGTGTTTCTGAATTAGTCACAGTCTCTTGCTCTTCAGTGTCACAGCAGTTACAGGGATACACGTTTTCTCCCGTAGATTCAGAGAGACACTCTCTTCGCTTCTTCCATATACTCAACTAGCCCGATTCTTGCACGTCAAATCCAGAGTGTTGTATAGAATTGATTCACTCGTTGACTTTGTTTGCGTTCTGATATATCTTGCATCGTGCTGGAGGGTGTCGTGAACATATTTCTTTCTCGGTAGAGGTCGTAAGCTTTCGGAGGCTCTGGTGACATTTTGGAAAACCATGGTATTTGCAAAAGGGTAAATATCGCCTTGAGTGTTTGCCCTATTTAGATTGGCAGCTTCTCTGTATTGTTTTTTCCCTTCTTTTCTGGCGAAAAACGAGGGAAAGACTTGATCCTACCTCTGGGCATTTTTTCCTGCCTCTGACAAATAAACAGGATCCAATAAAGCCATTTTTTTGGTTTTATAACCATCAATTGCTCCTGCAAGGCAATAGTTACAGACTTATCATCACAAACCGTAGGTGAAGATCGGTCAAAGTTAATCGGCCATTAGATGGGTTGATACCATCTGATTGGACAGAAAAAGTCAAATTCGATTGTTTGCACTGAGCAATATTAATCAAGCGATGTTATAAAGAGAGAAGCCAATAGCTCTGAATCCCATCACACCACATCTAAGAGATTGTTTTTGAATCGCTCTGGTCAACCTGAAGTCATTTATGATGGCTGTCCTGTCTCAAGAGCTCTCTGTGATTTGTATTAAACTAGTCAAAGGTTCAAAGTATTAATGTATTGAATCTACAGTGTACTTGCGGTAAACCAAGCTACATGTTTCATTGTGTGTCTTTTGTGATTTGGTAAGTATACACAAAGAATTTGGGGGTGATGCATTTTTTTTTTAATGTTTTTTAAACAAAGTCTCACCAAGGCTGTATTTATTTGATCAAAAATACTGTAAAAACAGTAATACTGTGAAATATTATTACACTATGTAAAATAACTATTTTCTATCTGAATATGTTAAAATGTAATTTATTCCTGTGATCAAAGCTGACATTTTCAGCATTTCATAAATCATTCTAATACTTTACTGTCACTTTTAATCAGTTTAATGCATTCTTGCTGAATAAAAGTATTAATTGCTTCAAAAAACAATTGTACTGACCCTAAACTTTTGACCAGTAATGTACATGTTTAAAAATAATGATTGTATACATCCACTCAGCGGTTTATTCAGTAACTGATTCAATAAGGATTTCAGACAGATAGTCTATTTTACTGATTCATTAAGAACAGGTTCATAAGAGTCATTTGTTTGTGAATCGGACTAGATCAGTTGCATCAAGAACAATGTAATAGAAGGATATTTTTTGTCTTGAGCGCAACTTTCATACATTCATAGCTCAAGCTCTGGTGTCTGTTAAAATTAGGCAATTAAGACACATTTTTTTGTTTGTTTTTAAATCTAATTGATGATGCTACTTGCCGTTGTTTCCCATCGGAATATGAAAGTCTTTCAGAATCTACATATTTGATCATTGCTTATAATTTATTTAAGGAAAATAAATCCAATAAACAAACAAACTCATTTATATGGTCTGCTTATGTTGGTGCAACATTAAGGGTAAGACTAAATGGCATGAACACGTGATCTTTGAATATTATATTGCATGTAATGATCTTTCAGCTCAACCAGTACAATGAAATGTGTTTTGTAGATCATGTGCATCAAGTGCAACTGCAATCAACTAAACCAAGCTCAAATCAAACGCTAAATAATGTGGGATTTGTTTCAGGTCCCATGTATCGACTAGAGAAGCAAACAGAACCAAATGTGGCGGTGGATTTGGACAGTACGCTGGAGAGCCAGGGAACGCTGGAGTTCTGCTTGGTCCGAGAAAACAGTGAGTTTTGATGATCTTTGAACATTGCACACTCATGAAGCGTTTTAAAGGGGACCTATTATGCCCTTTTACTAAGTCTTGATTTAGTTTTTGGGCTCTGCTAGAATAGGTTTTCATGCTTGATTGTTCTAAAAACATTATTTTTCCCATTGTTGCAGCTCCTCTCTTCCCAGTCTGTCAGTAAAACTCTGTTTAGTTCTTATCTCTATGAAGCCCCTCCTTCTGAAAAGCACAATGGGCCCTGATTGGTCGGCTGGGCCAGTTCGTTGTGATTGGTCAAACGCTTTGTTACGCCTCTTACCTTAAAGGGTTAGTTCACCCAAAAATGAAAATTCTGTCATTAATTACTTACCCTCATGTCGTTCGACACCCGTCAGACCTCCGTTCATCTTCGGAACAGAAATTAAGATATTTTAGTTGAAATCTGATGCCTCTGAAAGTCCTCCATTGGCACAATGGTACTCTACACTCTCAAGACCCTTAAAAGGTACTAAAGACGTTGTTACAAAGTCCATCTCACTACAGTGGTTCTACAATAACTTTATGAATCGGCGACAATAGTTTTTGTGCGCAAAAAAACCCTAAATAACGACTTACATAGTGATGACGATTTCAAAACAAAGCATCATGAAGCTTCGAAGCGTTATGAATCACTGAGTCGATTCAGCGGTTTGAATCGCCAAATTTCAGCAGTTTGACACGCGATCCGAATCATCATTCGGCTCAGTGATTCATAACGCTTCGAAGCTTCATGATGCTTTGTTTTGAAATCGTCATCACTATGTAAGTCGTTATTTAGGGGTTTTTTGCGCACAAAAACTATTGTCGCCGATTCATAAAGTTATTGTAGAATCACTGTAGTGAGATGGACTTTGTAATGACGTCTTTAGTACCTTTTAAGGGTCTTGAGAGTGTAGAGTACCATTGAGCCAATGGAGGACTTTCAGAGGCATCAGATTTCAACTAAAATATCTTCATTTATGTTCTGAAGATGAACGGAGGTCTTACGGGTGTCGAACGACATGAGGGTGAGTAATTAATGACAGAATTTTCATTTTTGGGTGAACTAACCCTTTAACTGTGTGTACCAGCAGACTACTAACTAACGGTAGAAAATTCCTGGAAGAAAATTCAAGCCTACAATGGAGGCGTTTCAGGGAATTCAGAAACAGTGACGCTGATTTAGAGAAGAACTCCCGCTGGAGGGACTTTGTGCCTTGTAACTTTGCAGACCTTCTTCATGCTCAAACAGCAACATTATACACTAAAGAATGCTGAAAATGTGAAAAAAAGTAGGGATGCACGATATATCGCTATCGGCCCGATAAGAAAATGTGGCCAATATCTTAAAGGCGATAAATAATGTATTATTTCCTTCAGATGCGCACTGTTTGAATTGCTTGAAATATGATTGGAATCACTTCAAAAAGGAAAATATAGTTAAGTGCAACATGCACCGTCATATAGGCTACATAAGATTATGAGAACATTATAATTGTGTGCTTGGGACATGGCTCTTAATAATGAGACTTTTGTTTTTGTAATCAGGCTCTCAAAAATTATATACAAATTTGGATTTATATATATCGGCCAGTATATTGGTCATCAGCTTCCAATATAGAATTATCGATGATCGTATCGGCCAAAATTTTCATATCGGTGCATCCCTTGAAAAAGGACCCCTTTAAAACATTTCAGGAAGAGTTTTTCATTTATTTAGATGAATAGATGCACTTTTTTGATCACATTCGTTGTTGCAAAAACAGCAACGTTAAATGTTAAGTGCACAAAAGCACACCTAAACAGCATCTGTTTCTCCATCCCCTCCTGCTTTCATCTGTAGGTTCTCGAGGCGAGGAGAGCTCGGAGGAGGACCCGCCTATAGACATCACTACGGTACAGGACATGTTGAGCAGTCACCACTACAAGTCCTTCAAGATCAGCATGATCCACAAGCTCCGCTTCACCACAGATGTACAGCTAGGTACAGATCCCAAATCCCTGTATTTTACATTAGGCTCAGCTACTGCCAATACACAGACCAACATTCAGATCCAATCCAAGAGTTTTCTCTGGGAAAAAATAGAGTACTGTAGTGTAGAGTTGGGAAGCGAAAATCGATTCCACTTACGGTCAGGAATTGGATACTTGTTATACAATTAAAATTTCGATTCCTCTTGAAGATTCCTTTGTGTGCACTTTAAACCATTCAAGCGCAAGAAGACCCGCGTACTGTTTTCTGTGCTGAACACACATCTGAAACGAACGCTCAAAGCTGGCTCTCATACTGAATAGTGATACTGAGTTCTCTTCCATGTCTTTTTACACTTGAACGGACAAATACACACAATAAATATAAAAATATCATCATAAACACAATCGGTTATGTTTTATGTGAACGTAAACAGATGACAAAGAAAACGCATAACAGTGTATTGGATCCGTGCGGCTCTTAAAGTGACAGCAGCCTAATATTCCTGCTGCCGTCTCTATAATAACAACAAAAGACAAAGCTGTTCTTGACTGAATAACTTTTCTAACTATATTTTAGTTAGTTTCTGTATAGTTTCTGTACTTGAATACCTGAAAATCTTAAAACAGTTTATTTCAATATCTTTGATCAGTTATTTGTGCAGTTGCTCTTTAATGCTGGAATTTGTCCAGCTGTTTTGGTTATGGTATTTTTAAGCCATAGGCAATAGTTCCTGGTGTTCTTAAACCTGAGGATTTTTGTTCATGGTATTCAGCTACAATGAAATGGTTTGCAATAAGACTTAGAATAAATGTGAATGAGATCTAAATTCTAAAGGAATCAATAAGCAAAATCTGAATTGGAATCGTTCAAATTCAAACAATAATAAACTCTACTGTCAGAGGCGGACTTAACCATTAGGCAAAGGTAGGTGACCTGGGGGCCCCTGAAAACCAAGGGCCCCCTAAAATGCTTTTTATACTATTAGGGCTGGGCGATAAATCGATTAACTCGAATGTGTAGTTTACGTCGATTTATTTGAATGAAAATCGGAGCACACATGGGCTGATCTCATGAAACCGTTACTACACAGCGCTGGGAGATCCAGTGAGAAAGCGTTTGAATTCACCACAGAATTAATAACATCGCTACTGCAAGATCTAGTGGAAGCGTTTGGTGCAGAATTCTGTTATAAACCACAGATATCAGATCAAACAGAGCTGATGTGGAGACCAGGAGAAACATTGAGACAACATGAGCGAGGATCATGGGTTTCAGTCACAAATCACCAACATGCACAATTATTTACTGTAGTAACACCACATGGAATGTTTTCAAGTGCTTCACACTTTTTCCAGCACTTCAAATCTATAAATATTATCAAATGTAATGCTATTTTTAATGTGATTATTTGTAAAACTAAAAGTTTAAAGGGGTATTGTGGAAGAAATAGTTTTTTATTCCTTTAATAATCACTGAAGCTGTTGGTCAGTTCAGTGTGAGACTGGGGGAGAATCGATTTAAATCGTAAATCGGATTTTTTGTGAAAAAATCAGGGATTTTTTTTTTTAGGCCATATCACCCAGCCCTATATACCATACCAGATGCGAGTTCAGCGTGGACGCAAAAAAGGTTGCTGTGGTGTTCATTTCCACGACAACCACCTCCGCATCCGCGTTTAACGTACTTCTTGAAGAAAGTGTAGGGCTCGGTGATTTCCACGATTCAGAAAACGTGTACAGGATCACGGAATCCTTTCATAAAAACGAAATGTCACGGAATGAATGTCGCAAGCCACAGACACACGGTTTCGTTTACTACTCGTGCGCCGCTCGTGGTGCTTGTCTGCACTATTCATTCACACAGAGACACAAAACATGCAGGATTCATATTTAAATAGTATTTTTGCCGTTTAATATTTACACACACTAGTAGTCCATATCGCAATTTGATTGAAGTGTACTGACTTGCATTGGATTTATTCAATTCCAAAATTTGACAAATTCCGTGACATTCCACTGTAAATTCCATTTTTATGACTGGATTCCACATTTTATGCAGCGCGGAAATTATAGGGCCCTACACTGCACGAGCATTGTACGGTTTCATTTGAGAGAAACTATCATTATAACATATATATATAACCAATCCAGAAAAAAATAAGACAGAAACAAAATGGAATTCAGAAAAAAAGGAATCTGGAATTTTTTTGTTATGGAATTTGGAACAAAAAAGAAAACGGATTTCATAGGGTCCTACAAATTGAAATAGTATAGTATTGTTATTCTAACAGTAAAGTGTAGTGTTGGAAAGTATGATATTACAGAGCTCCAGACTAACATTTGAGAGCAGTGGCACTCAGTTCTACAGATGGAGGTGCCAACACTTGATTTGGTGTCCCTGGACGAAAATGTATCATAGTCAATTTAATCATAAAATTACTATTGTTTTGCATTGTTTTGTTAACAAGTGCAGTTACTAATAATATTACATGTTTGTTTATTAGAAATTTAACAGTGAAGCACTGACCTTGAATTGATATGCAGATCAAATTAAGTTTTATTAACAACAGTAATGTGCAAAAACTAATTTTTATTGAGAATATTTAAATATTCTACTCTTATTAAATGTACCATTGTTCTTTTATAGTATCACACTGAACTGACCGACAGCTTCAGTGATTATAAAACAAGCACTCTTTACTTTCTTTCTGGGTAATTCAGTCACAATTCGAAGAAAAGTTTTAGTTTTTCATGGCGCGTTGTGACTTCCTACTTTTTCCCATATATTAAGGAGTGGAAATGGCTAATAAGTCAAATAAGTGCCGCCATCTACTGGTTATAGTGGTCATTTCATGTCTTTTTTTAAATAAAAGTGCTTGTTTCCCACTAAGTGGCCTACACTTTTAAACTTTTAGTTTTACAAATCAAAAGGTTGTACGGACCCCCTGAGATGAATAATGTAAAAAATATATATTCTGCAATACCATGTGGTGTCTGTTACTACATTAAATCCATGGTAAATGTTTATGATTTGTGGACTGAAACCCCTGAACTTCACAATGGTTTCTCCTGGTTTCCACATCAGCGCTGTTTGATCAGATTTTTCCTTTGGAGGTAGAAAGAGAATTATACAGTTTAGACTATGGTGATGTTATTTATTTACACTTACATTTACATTTATGCATTTGGCAGACGCTTTTATCCAAAGCGACTTACATTGCATTCAAGTTATACATTTTGTCAGTTCTTTATGTTTATATGCAGTTCTTTTATTTATATGCATGCTTCTACATATTTATTGAAAAGGCTGGATGGTGTTTACCATGCTGCACTGGGTTTTATAACAAATGCTTGTTCACATACTCATTACTGTTTGTTGTACATCTACCGTATTTTCCGGACTATAAGTCGCTCCGGAGTATAAGTCGCATCAGTCAAAAAATGCGTCATGAAGAGGAAAAAAACATATATAAGTCACAGTGCGTATGGAGAGCGGGAGCCTCTCCCGGCAGAGCGTTTTCAAGCACCCATCTGTGGACTCGTTCCTCCAGCTCTGGCCATCTTGCTTTCAGTCCACGATTAGCTTTCTTTGTTTTCTTCATTACAGTTAAAGTAACCTCTGCTTTTCGCGAGTTCCTTTACAAGTTTCTCACTCACTCCAAACTGTCTTTCTGCTGCTCGATTACCATTTTCGGCTGCATATTTTTACTAACGTTACCTTCAGTTTGTAATTTGCAATATAGGATTTTCTTTTTAGGGGGCATTTTGTTTGTGTTCAGTCATTCTCAGAGTTAGATCTTCTTTAAGTTAATATTTCAGTTGTTTTGAGTTCATTTTTTCAGGGGTAGGCTACAGGAGCAGCATAGAGCACCCTCTTGCGGCTGTAGACGTAGCTAAATGTTTATTCTTGTCAGTCAGTATGAATTCATTTTGATATACAAGTCGCACCGGACTATAAGTCGCAGGACCAGCCAAACTATGAAAAAAAAGTGCCACTTATAGTCCGGAAAATACGGTATGTAGTTTGGTCCTCTTTATATCAAAGGAGGAAATCACATTTGTATATATTGTAAAGACATTGTTAGGTATGCTTCCAAATTACATTACTAGTCTTTTATGCTTATGTCGAAAGAACTATAGCACCAGATCATCAAATGGGATTAAATTAGTAGTACCTAGGGTACACTCAGAGCATGGACAATCTTCTTTCTCTTATTATGCTCCATGGCTGTGGAATGAATTTCAAGTTAGGAACAATTCCTCCTATGAATATATTCAAAAATGTATTGCAGTGTAGAATGAATGAATCATGTTGCTTAAAAAATCATGTTTTTTAATTAATTTGTTTATGTATGATTGGTGTTTCGGCTTTGACTGTTTGGAATTTATCATGCGTGTTATTTCTTTTAATCTCAATAGGACCTTCCTGGAAAAATAAAGGATAATTTTAGGTAATTCTGTGGTGAATTCAAAGGCTTTCTCACTGGATCTCTCAGTGCTGTGTAGTAACGGTGTCGCCAGATCGAGATTGGTCCGTGTATGAGCTCGCGCTGCGCTCTCTATTATTGCTCCGAGCTGATAAACTGTCTACGCAGCGCAACGACTAGCACGGTTCCGTTCCGCTTTCGTTTCATTTGCCATTTGATGTTTCTCATATGTAACAGAAATGCTCTTATCAGTTGGGCACCGTGGTTCTGTGGCACAAGTGCAGCTTCTAACTAAATTTTGTCGCACCAGCAGGAAAAAAGGTCGCAAAATGCCACCATTTGGTCGCAGTCTGGAGCCCTGTATTATATACAATAAAATAAAAATACAAATATAAATGACAATAAAATGTTAACATGCCATTCTGAAATGTTCTTTTAATCATAAATGTATAGTGTAGTATTAAACAAAATACTATAATGTAGTATAATAGTGTGTGTATATGTATGTGTATATATAAAATATATATATATATATATATATATATATATATATATATGTATGTGTATATATATATGTGTGTGTATATATATATATATATATATATGTGTATATATATGTGTGTGTATATATATATATATATATATATATATATATATGTATATGTGTATATATAAATATATATATATATATATATATATATATATATATATATATATATATATATATATATATATGTGTGTATATATATATATGTGTGTATATATATATATGTGTATATATATATATATATATGTATATATATATATATATATATGTATATATATATATATATATATATATATATATATATATATATATATATATATATATATATATATATATATATATATATATATATATATATATATATATATATATATATATATATATATGTATATATATATATATGTATATATATATATATGTATATGTATATATATGTGTATGTATATATATATATGTATATATATATATATATATATATATGTATATATATATATATTCATACATACAAACACTGTGTGTGTGTGTGTGTGTGTGTATGTATAGCTATTATATAAATAATAGTTATTATAATATGGAAAATTGTATATTTACTTATGTAATACTTAAAAACATAAATAATATATATTATTATAGTATTTAAGTAGTATATTATTGTATGATATGGTTTTGTTTAGTACGGCACAAAATGCTAACACTTCCTGTAACAAAAGTCTCCAGTTCTCCCTGCTCCTCCTGACTTCTCAGTTTCTCCACCTCTTAAAACGTGTGACTCTACACATGAACAAAAGTTTGGCCGAGGGTCTTCAGATCAAACACAGTACTGTTATGTGAAAAAACAAAAAAATATTCCAGCACACTTGGCAGTTGCTACAGTCACGGCTCCATCCCAATTACAGCAGCGCTCCAGGCACAGGAAGCTGTGGAATCTCCTTTGGAATTTCAGTCTGATTGATAGGCTGGAAGTTTTTTTTTTTCTCACACACACTGATGTTTGCATGCTATTTTTTTATGTCATGTGAGTGATGGACAGCTGTCACATCCATTATGGATGGACTTTGTGTGTGTGTGCTTCTGAGATAGACCTGTAATAATATTCCAGACCTCTCTCTCTCACACACACACACACACACACACCCTTTCCCACAGAATCAGTTTCAGTCTGGGTCTCCATTCTTATTTAAGATACAGGGAGAATAAATTCACACTCCCGTTAATCTTTAAAACCTGGATGCCATTATTTTGTAAACCCTTTAGATAAAAATTGACAGTTATAAACCCATAGTGTGTGATTTTTATGATTTAAAAACCTTCCCCCTTTCCAGGAATTTCTGGTGAAAAGGTAGAGATCGACCCTGTCACCAATCAGAAGACAAGCACGAAGTTCTGGATCCGACAGAAGCCGATCTCCATAGACTCGGATCTGCTGTGTGCCTGCGACCTGGTGGAGGAGAAGAGTCCAAGTCAGTTCTCCTCATACTTTACTAAATAATATATAACTAGTTCTGTGTGAAATCATTATATATATATATATATATATATATACCATGCAAAGACTTTGGGATCCTTTTTTATGTTTTTGAAAGTCTCTCATGGCTGAGTTTGCATTTAAAAAAATACAGTAAAACAGTAATATTGTGAAATATTATTACAATTTAAAATGTAATTTATCAAATCTGAATTCTCAGCATCATTACTTAAGTGTCACAATCTGGTACAATGGTACAAATTTACAATTAGGTTTCATTAGTTAACATGAACTATAATGAATAATACTTCTACAGTATTTATTGATCTTAGCTAATGTTAATCTCAATATTTACTAATGCATTTTTAAGATCAAAAGTGTTATTTTTTTAACGTTAATGAACTAGCATGGACATTTTTATTAAGTAACATTAACAAAGGTTTATAAATGCTGTAAAAATATGTTGCTCATTGTTGGTTATGCAGGGTTCCCACTCGTCCTGGAAAACCTGGAAAATTGATGACAAATTTTCCAGTCCTGGAAAACACATTTGAAAATTAAAAAAAAATTTAAAGGTCCTGGAAAATCTTGTTGTTGTCTGGGAAAATTCTTTAAAAAAAAGTTATTTCTTTAGCCGAGTATAAAGAGTTTATCGCTGGCCCAAACAATTAGCGCTAGTTGCAGAAAGCACATGTTCAGGAATGCTGAGTTTGATACCTATGAGTAGTTTTTTGAATAATGATGTTTAGTTTTGTGTTGCCACTTGCAGCCTTTAGCTAATGCTATTAACTGCTCAAATGTATGCAGTGAATGTTAACTCGTAAGCTGTTACCTAATCACATAATTTTGATATAAAGTCACATTTGTGTGTTATAAAGTCAGAATTGCAAGATATAGTCAGAATTGCGTGATTTAAACTCGCAATTCTGACTTTTTTGCGCAGTAACGAGTTTATATCTTGCAATTCTGACTTATTTTCTCAGAATTGTGAGATCTAAACTGCAATTGCAAGTTATAAAGTCAAATTCTGAGGAAAAAAATATTTGCGACAATTTCCGCGTTTATACCACAAATATGTAAACTCGCAATTGCGAGAAAGTCAGAATAGCGAGATAAAAAGTCACAATTACCTTTTCTTTCTATTCTGTGGTGTAAACAAGCTTCCATAGTCATAATGTATGATAAAGAGCTCATATTGAAAAATGCTGGATTGTTAAGTAATGGCAATAAACTGTATGGCTTTTAAAGACTGAGAAAGCAATATTTGGCATGATCCTTGTCGTAGTAAAATTGAAAATGTCCTGGAAAAAAACTGGAAAATGGTTGCTGAAAAAGAGTGGGAACCCTGTTATGGCATTGAAAAGTGTTATCAAAAATACTATAGGCTCAGAGGAAACACCTCTGGTTTATGTATAAACTCTTTTGATGTCCCCACATCACTGCCGACTGACAGATACATTTGTGCCACTGCAAACTCACCAAGGGATTTATATTGCATTACACTTACAGGGAACTCCGTTACAGAAAACAAAATCTATTTACGCAGCCTTTCTGTAAGGTTTGCATTGGTAAGTGATGCAGACATCTCTTCTTAGCGGATATGACAGGGACACGAGCGCAGCTCTCCAGACGCGTGCTGCTAACGGTGATTGATGAAGTGCAGACAGATTGCTGAAGTCTGCTCACTGCGCCGCACGCGGATGCTCCGACTACGCCTGGAAACGCTCCAGTCTCACAGTCGGAACTGAGCGTTTGTTTTTGGAGCAGGGCCATTTATTTTATTATGTGTCCTGTGTTCATATTCAAAGATGCCAAAGTTAACACCTCAATTTATGTTTGACACAGTCATATTTTATTTAGTTTGTTATGCACCCAACAATACCTTCAATCAGGCTCGTGTTTATCAGTGTTTATTCTGCAAGGATGCATTAAATAAATCAAAGTGACATTTATAATGTTTCAAATGATTGCTGTTTGAACTTTATTTTCATCAAAAACACCACGAAATATGAAGCAGCACAACTGTTTTCAACATTGATAATACTCAGAAATGTTTCTTGAGCAGTAAATCATCATATTAAAATGATTTCTGAAAGATCAATGGAGTAATGATGCTGAAAATTCAGCTTCGAAAATCATAATAATAAATTAAATTTTATTTAATATATTTTGTAGATTAGCTCACATGCTCTGTATGCTCTCTGTATGTTGAAACATGATGGTCATTTGGAAGCTGCATCCCCAATCATGTCCTGTGTCTCTAATATAAGATGATGTTTATGCTTTCTTTTTAGGTCATGCAATATTTAAGCTCACATATCTAAGCAACCACGACTACAAAGCCCTGTACTTCGAGTGTGATGCTGCTACTGTCAATGAGATTGTGCTCAAGGTAGGGTTCAAATGCATATTTTTGTGTCTTTTTTTAAAGTGCCCCCATTATGCTTTTTCAAATATTACCTTTCATGTAGTGTGTAGTAGAGCTGTTTGTGAAGGTAAAAGGTCTGCAAAGTTTTAAAGATCAAAGTCTAACGTGAATTGATTTGGAACTGCCGAAAAAGAGTCATCAGCTATTCCAGTCCAGGATTAATTTTGAGTGTTAGTCTTTTGACTAAAATGCCATTTAGTTTGTCATATTTTAGTAACTGGCAACACTTTAATATGGAGAGCAATTCTCACTTTTAATTTTGGCTGTTAATCAGTACTTATAAAGCACAAAATAATGCTTTATTCTTCATGACCTTATTCTACACCCCATAATCCAACCCAATACCTAAATTTAAACAATACTACCTTAGTAACTAACTATTAATAAGCAGTAAATTAGGAGTTTATTGAGGCAAAAGTCATAGTTAATGTGTTCCCCATACTAAAGTGTTACCTAGTCATCTGAATTATTTTAGTTTTAGTCGATAAAATATAATACGATTATACTCTACTAAATCTATAGTAGATTTAGTCAACTAAAATCTAATGGGTTTAGTTAAACTGCAATGCATTAATTAAGAATTTCTCTAAAATTTCCAAACCCATGAAATACTCCTGAAGAAAACGTCTATTAACCTGTTAATAAGAATGATGTTCAAGTTTGATTATGCAATACATACTTTAACTGCTATGACATATAACATGTCTTTATTTATCTTAAAATTAAATAAAACCACTTCTCCTAAAGAAGAACACATGGTCTTCTTTTCAATTAAGGATATATGTATTCTTTATAACAGCTATAATATGTTATTCTTTATAACAGCTTGCATACACCATTCTTTATTCTTTCAAGCAGACATATTTATTTGTATAAATTAAATATAATTAAACCTTATTAAAGAGCTCTTTTTCTTTCGTTGTTTGATTTAATATTAAGGGCACAGACGGCATTAGCTTTATTAGGCTGCTGTCACTTTAAGACCGAATGCGCGTATCCAATGCACATCCGATATTCTCACAACTGGTTTCGTTCCCTTAAGACATAACAGACTTGTTTACTTGAATACTCTCCAAAACAGACATTTTGACATAATGTTGGGTGTATTTGTCCATTCAGATGCGTCATCACGCTTATTCAGATCTATCTCTGCTCTTCTGTTTCTCCCTGATCATTTTATGACACATCAAGCGCATGTCAACTCACTATTCAAATGTGCACATCTCACGCAGGACATCAGTTCTGACTGGATCTCTTCCCAAATCATCTCTCCCTAACATTTTCGTCTAGATTTTATTCGTTGACAAATGTTAATAGTTTTTTGTCAGTTTTTATCATTCAAAACTGTTCTTTATTTTTTTTTTAAATGTCTCACTTCCTGTTACAAACCTACGTACCTACGCACCTTTGCATAATGCCAGCCTAAGGTCTTCATTGGCTGCCCGTGATTGACGTCTACATTGCCCCGCCCTCAAACACTGTAGTTGTAGCTGAGACTGGAAGAGTTTGGTTTGTGTTGTCGACATGTTGAGAAGACGCTGTTTTCTGTGCTGCGAATCCACTTTTATGCACTTCCAAACAGAGGGGGACAGTAACTAAGTACATTTACTTGAGTACTGTACTTAAGTACACTTTTTGAGTATCTGTACTTTACTGAAGTATAATTTTTTAGGGATACTTTTACTTTAACTTCACTACATTTGAAAGACAAATATCGTACTTTTTACTCCACTACATTTCTATCAAGATCCTCGAAGTCAAAAGTTGTTTCTGTAGCAGCTTTAAAAGTCAGTGGATGATTTTTCTTCTTTAAAAGTTTTTTTTTTTTTTGCAAAATGTAAATGTCTGGGAGTAAGAGAAGCATAGACATATGGATGAATCTGAAAAAGCATGATGAAAGAGCTCAGTTTAGTCTGTTTTTTTGTGCCTCTGAGATGCCAGAGCACGAGTACTGAATAGAGCTTTCTTTTGCGTTTTTTTTCGCACTTAAACAGACCAATACACACAAAATGTAAATTTTCATTTTGGAAAGTATTCATGTAAACAAAGTTGATTGTCTTAAGTGAACGTAAACAGTTGGGGGAATATCGGATGTGTATCAGTGTGTAGGATTTGTGCATTCTCCCTTAAAGTGACAGCAGCTTTGTAAAGAGCTTTTAAGTATTTAAATTAGTTCAAGGTGGTCGTATGCTAGCATGTCGGATGGAGCATCACTGAAGGGCTTAAACCACCGTGCATTTATACAACAATGCAACAATAATAAAATAATGCATTGACAAAAAAAAGGAAATGTACTTTTGATACTTAAGTACTTTTAAAAGCGAGTACTTCTGTACTTTTACTTATGTAAAAATTGTTTTGAACAACTTTCACTTGTAACGGAGTAATATTTGACCAGTAGTACTTTTACTTTCACTCAAGTAATGGACTTGTGTACTTTGTCCACCTCTGCTTCCAAAGGACGGGGATACAATAGGCGTTTAGTTTCTGACACATTTCCAATTACAGCAGACTGAGCCATCTGACCAATCAGAGCAAAGTAGGGTCTCGGAAAGGAGGGGTTTAGGTTTAGAGAGTCATGAATCCTTTATCGAAACGTTTATGACTGTGAGAAAAGAGCTGATGCGCAATGAATATATTTGTGTTTTTTGACTTTGGATGCCTGTAAACCTAATGTAGGAGACCAATTAGGAACCATTAAAATAGCATAATATGGGCACTGTTTATTTTGTGCATTTGTATAAATTTGGTCCCTTTCACAGCAAGTGTGTTTCATCTTCCTCTCCCAGGTGAACTACATCCTGGAGTCTCGTGCCAGCACGTCGAGGGCGGATTACTTCGCCCAGAAACAACGCAAACTGAACCGTCGCACGAGTTTCAGTTTCCAGAAGGACAAAAAGTCGGGCCAGTAGGGCTGGAGGCCAAACCGATCAGAACTGAACGGAGAGTGAGACGGGCCTTTGTGAACAGAGGCAAAGAGGTAGATGGGAAAATAGAAGGAATAGAAGGATTCCAAGAAGTTTAGAGAAGGAAAAGATTATAGGATAAATATGAGACAGACGTTCTTGTCTCATCTGGATGGAGAAATCAGCCTCTTAAGGTCGGCCTTTCCTGGACTGACGGTCCTTAATCATATCATATCAGAGCACTAATGCTCTCTGCTGTCACTCGAATGTACTAGCAAAACCAACCAACAATCTAATTGAACAATTATATTAACGTTTGAAGCCACAGCCATCGCCCAGAACAGACAAAACCAACAGCTGGACTCTGGATGCCAAGGACCGAGAACTTGCTGCTGTTTGCGTCAGTTTCAAAGACTTACTTCCACTGCCTACAAACGAACTGTACATAAAACGCACACCAAACGAACGCAGTCGGAACCTTAAAAGCCAGAAAGAGCAAGTCAACCGTATTATCTATTCCCGTATGTATCAAAGATATTAACTTAAACCGCATCAGACTCTGACAAGTAAAGGGATCGAGATCTTTTTTTTTTTTTTTTTTTTTACGGAAATGTAAATAGCAACCACATTCAGGGTCTGATGACAAACCCTCTTTGGCCATAGTACTTTAGTGCCTGCTACAGATCAATACGACAACTGCGTTCTTCGAGATTTTAACCATCGGGAAAAGCCTCTAAACTCTTTTTACCAACAAAGGAGGCTTGTAGGTTAAGGAATGACAGATTTTTAATGATCAAATAAGAAATTAATAACTACTTTTTACTGTGATGTCTTTTTCCCCTCTGCATTGTATCCTTTGATTGCATATATTATAGCAGACCAATCGCCTTCCATCTCATTTAGATGGATGTTTGGTTTATTCGGACTGTCCTCTTGGGCTGCAATGGGAATGTATGACATTTCACTATAAATGTTCAAGATAACATTATTATACTAAGTTCATTTCATCTGCGTGTGTAGAAATGGTCGTTCTCCGCACCAAACCTGCCGTTTCAACCTGTTTCTTTCTATAAATAAGAGGGAACTCTCTTCCTATAACTCCACTTCAATCGCTGCTGTTGTTAAACTGGATTCAGGGTGTACGTTCTATCCAAAACGTTCTGACTCAGGTTTCCGACTGCCATGTTGTCTTGACTGATCTTGTTTTGTTTTGTTTCTTTTTTTTTTTTACGTCTGTCAAAGCCAGAGAGCGATGACTGATACTCAATTCAGCGCTGACGGATAGACAAAGAGAGCGTGTGTTCCCGTGATGGGGATAACAGCTGAATAGACATTTCAAATAAAACTTTATTTATAATATTACGATGACCTGGGGGGGTTATCACGCGGCCTATGGAATCAACAATATTTGCTACAGTACGTGTATACTGTATATAAGTAGATTTTCTAATTAAAGACTGAACTACAATATGTTTTGTCCTTGTGTGGTTTTATTGTGTTTTCAAAGGGGGCATATAATGGTCCCCTATTATTTTTGGGCTCTACTAGAATACGCTTTCCTGGTTGAATGTTCTATGATCACATTATTTTCCCGTATTTGACATGGTGCAGCTCCTCTCTTACCAGTCTTAATCGGTTTAGTTCCTGTCTCTATGAAGCCCCTCCTTCCATCCTCTGATTGGTTTGCTGGATCAGTGTGTTGTGATTGGTCAACCACTTTGAGCGTGTTTGGGAAATGCCACGCCCCTTACCATAACCGTGAGTTTCTACACTATGGCTGTGTCTGGTTTTTAAAGAAATTAAATAAAGGATTAAAGGGGATTTAAATGAATAAAGAAGAAATAAAAATGGTCAAAAAGGTCTAATTATAGCCTAAATAGTTGTGAAGTTATCTATTTAAACTCTGCAAATAATATTTTATTTAAAAATATGCACACATTCACTCGTTTGAATGTCTAATATGTCAAAAATGTAACATGTTTCTTTTTCATTTTAAGTGATTGCATATTTTCAATTCAAAATTTCGAAATGACATTAATAAAAGTAGAGTAGTTTGCATCACTGTATGTTACTGAGGGTCGTTAAACGTATCCATCGTAAAACAGCTGTCAAATATTAAATCTTTAGCTACTTATAACTTACCACGTGCACACACTTCACTGTAAAAATGAAACACTTGTGGTGTTAAAAAACGACTGTCAGGATTTACTAAAGACACGCAGTGAAAAATGAGCGCTGAAAAGGCGTGGACAGGGTTATTTATGCGGCTGAACTTATTGCATATGCATTTGTAGGAGTTTCCCTTTCAGACGCAATTTATGGGAGGAGAGCATTTAAATGAATCATGCAAGGTGATCTACTTAGGTTTGCGCTCGTCAATTTACTGGTGTTTGCGCCATTTATTTAACCAGACGGTAAACTGGTAGATTGTGTTGGTCATTATGGAAATGATCCGGCTGTGTCTGTGTTCTTTAATTTGCGTGTCGTCAGCAGATCTCGCGCAGAACTTTCCACTCGCATTGGCGCTTTTAAGGAATATTGTGCTCACGCTGATTTGCCCTGTTTAGTAAATCTGGGCCCTAAAAGCGTTGCGTTGGAATTTACACTTATCTTCAGTGAGCATTAAGCCCCGCCTTCTTTGATCTGATTGGCCATCATTTTGATATTGACAAGCCCTGTTAGACCGCTGAGGCAGACCAGCCTAAAAATGTAACTTTTTTTCTGTGATCCTAACAACAAAGAGCGTTGCGTAATGGAGCGCAGCATTAAGACATATCAAATATTGGGGGGACAATTTGGCCATTTCTATTATTGGGGGGACTTGTCCCCCTCAATGTCTATGGTGGTTACAGCCCATCTTGCAGGAAGAAGTAGGTCATCCGGCTACTTTTTGCCTACACTTTTATGAGTACTATTCAGACACTTCTTTTTTCACACACTGTTTTTCTATCTACTATATAATAGGGAAGTATGTGTTTTCGGATGCAGTCAATAGAGTGGTGCAGGTATGACGTCACTTTGAGAAAAACCCAATAAGATTTTCCCATAGGTTTTTGGATTATCGCAAAAAAAAACAAGCTCTGTGATCAACAAAAGTTTATGATACTTAAATGTTTTGTCCATCAAGATAATTATCACAGATTAATTTTGAAGCATAAATGTAGTCACCAGAAGTAAAAAGCTAAAGGTGGGCTATAAACGGCCTACACCACGGTCGCTCGACTTCAACGTCTCTCAGTTTTTATCTCAAAACATTTTCCCAGGACGTTTGAGTTAGTTTATAAGAGCACAATTATGAACATAACGAGGCTGTAAAAGCGGACTGAGTTTACCTGCTCTGTGTGATTACGTTTAATCGCCCTTTTCAAGACGTGTAACAGCTTAAAAAAAAGTGAGGTAATACTAATGTATTTTATGTCATAGAATAAAACGTGAAAGTGACAAGTTTGTGTTCACCACAAACCTTATTTCAGCCATTAATGAACTCCTTTCCCGACAAACAGAATTTTCTGTTTTTCACTGTTATCATATGTAAGCAGATGCATATGTAAAATAACGTGATCATCAACATTAAACATCATATAAATCAAAACTATCTAATGTTACTGAATGAAATGTCGACCCAGGACGGGCTTTAGGACTGTGCAAGCATTAGGGTTATTGATGGACTCGATCTAGTCCATTTGTGTTTGATCATCGCTCTGAATATGATATGGATATAGTCTTTGACAAAAACGTGATTTTCTCAGCTTTTTGTTCAAAATGTTTATTTTTATGAAACTTATATTTAAAGGGTTAGTTCACCCAAAAATGAAAATTCTGTCATTAATGACTTCCCCTCATGTCGTTCGACACCCGTAAGACCTCCGTTCATCTTCAGAACACAAATGAAGATATTTTAGTTGAAATCTGATGGCTCAGAAAGGCCTCCATTGGCTCAATGGCACTTTACACTTTACTATGACAATGGAACCGGAAGTGATAAAATGCTAACTGGCTTCTGCGTTTTGGCCTACAATACAAATGATGTCATACCTGCTCTATTACTCTATACTAACTTACTCATCCAGGCCCTGCCCCTTTATTTTAAGCATGCCTTGGCCAGGAATTATTGAAAATGAGAAATATTGTGATGTGTTCGTTCCCGGAAGAATACTCACGACTACAATGGAGGCATTTCCGGGAGTTCAGTATTGTGGTGTTTGCTTTGCAGCATGTAAACTATATTGGAATCAGATGATTTTGGCATATGTATTGCTTGAGGAGCACTATATGTGTGTTGTTGTTTATGTAGAGCGCTTAAGTTTGATCACAGCTAGGTTAGTGTCTTAAAAGGTTGCTGCCTATGTAGACAGAAAGGCTCTAGGTTTTGCATTAAAGTTAAAGTAGCTGAAGTTTTGGTTACCATTACTGATTTACTGGTCTCTGTATGTAGAGAAATCTCTTTGTTCCAGCATTAATACAAAGCCAAGAACGTTTGTTAGCCTCAGGCTAGTGCAGGGTCTCTCCTCTGTCACATTTAGTTTGCTTTGCTCGACCAACCCCACAGGCCACGAGACAGCTAGAAGTGGAACTGAACCTGGAGTCATCCAACACTCTCATTTATCTCATATTTGTATAGTTGTAGTCTTGATCTGCAGCTGTGGTCTGGATGTAGTGCTTTTTTTGTTATCCAGATAGATATGCAAGTAATATAACATGGCATTTAGAGGAGCTGGAGCCTGATGTGTTTGTGTTCACAGATTCAACAAGGTGCTGGAAACATTCCTCAGAGGTTCTGGTCCATATTGTCATGACGGCATCACTCAGTTTCTGCAGATTTGTCGGCTGCACATCCATGATGTGAATCTCCTGTTCCTCCACATCTCAGAGCTGCTCTAATGGATTGAGATCTGGAGACTGTGGAGGCCGTTTGAGTTTAGTGAACTCACTGACATGTTTGAGATGAGTTTTGTGGCGTGTTATCTTGCTGGAAGTAGCCATCAGAAGATGATGCACTGTGCTCATAAAGAGATGGATATGGATGTTTGACGGGTTTGTCTTTCCCTCAGTTCTGCAAGTGTTTCTGTTTTAAACCCTGATCATGAACTTCATATCGGAATACGAGGAGTTTTTGGCCCAAGATCAGATGCATGAATGCAGTTTAAAGGGTACATAACACACACAGTTTCTGCCAGTCTCATGTCAATCTTGAGTAACTATAGAGTAGAATTGCTTTCTTCATATCTCCGAAGAGTCTTTATTTTTATCATTTTTATAAAAGACAGGTACACTGTACCGATTCTTTCCAAAAACAGCCGAGCTTGTCACACACACACACACACACACACACACACACACACACACACACACACACACACACACACACACACACACACACACACACACACACACACACACACACACACACACACACACACACACACACACACACACACACACACACACACACACACACACACACACACACACACACATCATGGCATTATCCCTGGATAACTTTTGATTCACTAAACACTCACCTAATGGAGTATTAGGAACACCATACTAATACTGTGTTTGACCCCCTTTCGCCTTCAGAACTGCCTTAATTCTACGTGGCATTGATTCAACAAGGTGCTGAAAGCATTCTTTAGAAATGTTGGCCCATATTGATAGGATAGCATCTTGCAGTTGATGGAGATTTGTGGGATGCACATCCAGGGCACGAAGCTCCCGTTCCACCACATCCCAAAGATGCTCTATTGGGTTGAGATCTGGTGACTGTGGGGGCCATTTTAGTGCAGTGAACTCAGTGACATGTTCAAGAAACCAATTTGAAATGAATTTGAGCTTTGTGACGGTGCATTATCCTGCTGGAAGTAGCCATCAGAGGATGGGGACATGGTGGTCATAAAGGGATGGACATGGTCAGAAACAATGCTCAGGTAGGCCGTGGCATTTAAACGATGCCCAATTGGCACTAAGGGGCCTAAAGTGTGCCAAGAAAACATCCCCCACACCATTACACCACCACCACCAGCCTGCACAGTGGTAACAAGGCATGATGGATCCATATTGTCATTCTGTTTACACCAAATTCTGACTCTACCATCTGAATATCTCAACAGAAATCGAAACTCATCAGACCAGGCAACATCTTCAACTGTCCAATTTTGGTGAGCTTGT